>NC_077248.1:16487505-16813755 GCF_947179165.1 Solanum dulcamara | reverse complement strand
TTGTTGTTGTTTTTGTGGTTGTTGTTGTGGTTGTTGTTGTTTAGGTGTTGTTGTTGTTGTTGTTGTAGTTGTTGTTGTTGTTGTTGTCATTGTTGTTGGTGTTATCGTTGTTGTTAGTGTTGTCGTTGTTGTTGTCGTTGTTGTTGTCGTTGTTGGTGTTAGTGTTGTTGTTGTTGTGGTGGTTGTTGTTGTTGTGGTGGTTGTTGTTGTGGTTGTTATTGTGGTTGTTGTTGTTGTTGTTGTTATTGTAATTGTGGTTGTTGTTGTTGTTGTTATTGTTATTGTTGTTGTTGTTGTTGTTGTTGTTGTTGTTGATGTGGATATGGTGGTTGTTGTTGTTGTTGTTGTCATTGTTGTTATCGTTGTTGTTGTCGTTATCGTTGTTGTTGTCATTATTGTTGTTGTTGTTGTTGTTGGTGTTGTTGTTGTGGTTGTTGTTGTTGTTATTGTGGTTATGGTGGTTGTTGTTGTTGTTGTTGTTGTGGTTATGGTTGTTGTTATTGTTGTTATTATGGTTATGGTTATTGTTGTGGTTGTTGTTTTTGTTGTTGTTGTTGTTATTGTTGTTATTGTTGTTGTTGTTGTTGTTGTTGTTATTATTGCTGTCGTTGTTGTCGTCATTGTTGTCATCGTTGTTGTTGTTGTTGTTGTTGTCATTGTTGTTGTCGTTGTTGTTGTCGTGTTTGTCATTGTTGTTGTCATTGTTGTTGTTGGTGGTGGTGGTGTTGCTGTTATTGTGGTTGTTGTTGTTATGGTTGTTGTTATGGTTGTTGTTGTTGTTATTGTTGTTGTTGTTGTGGTTGTGGTTGTTGTTGTTATTGTTATTATGGTTGTTGTTGTTGTTGTGGTTGTTGTTTTTGTTGTTATTGTTGTTGTTGTTGTTGTTATTGTTGTTGTTGTTGTTGTTGTTGTGGTTATTGCTGTTGTTGTTGTCGTCGTTGTTGTCATTATTGTTGTTGTTGTTGTTGTTGTTGTTGTTGTTGTTGTGGTTGTTGTTGTGGTTGTTGTTGTTATTGTTGTTGTTGTTGTTGTCGTTGTTGTTATCATTGTTATTGTCGTTGTTGTTGTTGTTGTTGTCGTTGTTGTTGTTGTTGTTGTTGGTGTTGTGGTTGTTATTGTTGTTGTGGTGGTTGTTGTTGTTGTTGTTGTTATTATGGTTGTGGTTGTTGTTGTGGTTGTTGTTTTTGTTGTTGTTGTTGTTGTTGTTGTTATTGTTGTTGTTGTTGTTGTTGTTGTTGTTGTATATATATCTCATGAATGCCAAGCTATGATACATGAAATGTAACAATATGATGTGATAATGAAGTTTATGAAATATGGTCCTTGAATGTATTGAATATGAGCCTTTGGGCTAACCCATGATCAAATGAGCCTAAGGGGGCTAAATAGTTAATCGATAAGGCATAAGTCTAAATGAAAAACACCAAAAACTATGTTTATCGATGTAGGATAAGGATTGTACCATTGGTTCGGGCGATTCCTTCATTATATCCCTGGTAAGGGCTAGTTATGAATCGACATGACGTGAATATGTATGTCTCATACCCAATAAGATATGAGATGACTTAGCTGATCGGGCCAAGATCAGACTCCATGCTCTCACATGGTGGTTTATATCAGTTATACTATTAGACTCCCATAATGAACTAAAATATGATGAAAGAATATCCATGAGGTAGGTTGAACAACCTCATCTCTTAACCTTCCCATGTTATGATTATGAATATATTAGCCGCTTCTATTGATTTGACATGTACATTATGTTTTATTTCACCATTTTACATACAATACTATTTCATATGTACTTACGTCCCTTTTGCCAGGCAGACTCAGGTACGTAGACCCGAGATTAAGCCGCTCTCTAGGCTCCATATCTTTTGCTATTGTTGAGCCCCTTTATGTTTTTGGGCTTAGTATACATATTTTAGGAAGTTATTTTATTTTAAGATATACTGGGGACCTTGTACCGGTTGGACTATTCAGTTATATTTAGAGGCTTCATAGACAAATGAATAGTTATGTTACGTTTGGATCTTTGTTTCCTTTGACAATGGTTTTAAATTTCTACGACTCATGTTATGAAATCTGATCTCTTATGAAACTTGTCTCTTCAAATGATTTCAAGTGTATTCTTCTGCTCATGTTTATATGTATGCTCATGTCTAATGCTATGTTATGGGTACACTCGGGCCAATAATGGCATTGGGTGCCGGCTACGTCCAGGGTGTAAACTCGGGGCAGGATAATAAGGGTCACTCATCAGTGTAGGCTTAACATCTTAGTCCTTTGGACATCAGTTTAATGCATCTACATTAGCTAGTTTTGTATGCTTAGCAAGGTACAAAGTGCCTTTCTAGCTTTGGTACATATTTTAGATCAGATGGAGTTTCTTAGTTATTAGTATTTCTCACAATTTAGTCTCATATTATTGTGTTGACCTTACATTAAGTTATTTAAGTTAGTACATATCTGTTGCATGTTGATTTTCTTTTCATGGCATCTGTTCATGCATTTCAGTTCCATAGTCAATTCAGCTTCTCAGATTTTTTCATGTGCATGTATCACATATCCAGTACATTCAAAGTATTGACCACATACCTTCTGCATTATATTATTTTATAATATAGGTTTAGACGATCAACATCCAGTTCATGGTTAGTATGATTTTTGATTAGCTCAACAGTAGTATTGGTGATTCCTATTTTTTGACAACCCCTATGTCTATTTCAATTGCTTAGTCATAAAGTTTTTCATACGATTAGAGTTTGCTAGGGGTTTGTCCCATCAGCTCATCTTAGTATAGACTCTTAGATAATTAGATATTAGTTCAATTTTATACTTTGTTAAGATGGTTGCCATTTAACTATTAAGTTTTTTTTACCTACTCATTTCATTCAATATTAGCTTCCACTCAGTTTCCAAATCCTTTCAGTTTTATAAAGTAATCTTAATGTTATGATAGACCATGGGTTATCTTGGGGTCACTTGTGGCTCTAAGCACCATATTACGATTAGGGATAGTCTAGGGTCGTAATTAGTGGAAAAAGCTCTTTTTTCGGTCAAGAACTTTGGTAATCATTATTTTTGTCATGACCCAAAAGTGAACGTAATGGCACTTGCCTTATCTCATCAAGACAAGTCAGCCTAAATCCGATTAAATAGATAAATGCGGAAATAAAGCAAAAATTAAATCTCAATATAATGAAATATGCTGATAACTTAATCAAAATCTTAATACCCCAAAAATTTGGTTGTTGCGTGTACACACCACTAATGTATTACAAAAGAACTGGAAGAAGATACAAGTCTCCATGTCATTGTTTCTCGAATAGAATAAGAACATAATAAAGGAACTTGAGGGCCCCCTAATATGACAAGCAGTTATCTCTCAAGTCTCCATAGAAAAAGACTTCAACTGAGTATAGAAGAAAGGCAATCAAGAAGATCCGGGTTCCTGACCTACACAAGTGAAGAAGCAAGGAGTGAATACTAAATAACACGATACTCAGCAAGCAAACAACTAACTCTAAGTAAAGCATCCAGAACATAAGTACTCCCAACACTTCAATCAAACCTCCCAAAACTACAACCTGCACAAAATCAGCCCAACCTAACAGTTATAACTCTGAATAATCCATTATCACTTGCACCTTAATACGCAGAACATATACATCATCATCTACATTTCTTAATTCAATGATTCACAAGAACAATTTATCACACACGAATACCAGATACAAGGATGAAGTGCAATCCAATGAAGTGCAATATCATAGAGAGTGATGTATGCCACCCTAAGGCTACTCACTCGCTGAATCTCAGTCCAGAACCTATGAGGGATGTATCTTTCCATGTAACCTACTATGAAGCATGTGGCCCGACATCTCATACATAACCTATCATGGATTATGTGGCCCGACCCCTATTTCTTATATAATCTTCCATAGAGTGTGGGGGGCATCCCTTATTTCTCATCATTTCCACAAAATGTCGCATCACTATTGTGTCATGGAACTGATTCAAACAAGCATGTTTATTTGTATAATTAAAAGATGAGAATGTCCATTTCAAAACAAAATTCATATCAATGTATTCATGATACATCATCAATAATGGATCAACCAAATTACTCAAACCATTCACAATATATCACACATCATTAAATCATCAGATTGCCTTTTATTTCCTATTTTTCTTTATTAGAATCATTTAACAAGAACAAGTGATATCAATATCAAACCCTTCACCAATTTCCATTACTCTTCAACATATAAAAGTAAGGAATACAAGATTTTATATACTCACCAAAAGGCCAAGAAGTTCACTTGCCTTGAAAGAAATCAAACAATCATTCTAGCACTTGGTTTTTTCTCTTTCGGTGGGTCTCTAAATCAACACAATCTATTCAAATATGAAATCACAATAAGAATTTGGAACTATCGATATCCATAACAATATTCTTTAAAAATGGGGTCAAATCGATCGAAAACCCCAATTTCGAAAATGAGGGGTAATTTTTGAAATTTTTACAAAACTATTTTACCCGGAAAATTTGGAAACCACCAATGAAAACTATTTTTAAAACGGAGTTGAAATAAGCTCAGTATCATCAATTTATCAAAAACCATAAATTCCTTCAAAAGCCTTTCAAGTTAGGGTAGAAACCCATGTTTAATTATCAAAATGATGAACTAATTAATGGGTAAAGGAGTTGGGGAGTTAGAAATTTTTAACCAATATTAGAAATTCTTACCCAATCAATGAATATTGAAAATTCTCTTTAAAATCACCAATATCGATCTATCAAAGTTGAAAACTGGAGAAATGGGGTTGAAACCCTGATATTTGGGACAAAACACTGCCAGGCCTTCCAAATGAGAGCTCAGGTCACTTTCGCGACAATCCCGAATGTGGCACACTGATCGTGAATGTTGTCCCCGCTTAAGCAAATGACAATCATGAATGTAATAAGCCTATTGATAATGTGAGGATCGTGAAAGCAACCAACCATTGTGAATTCAGGGTCAGTAGGTACCAGATATCACTAAGAAAATCAGCCAACACACAAGTCTTCAAAATGACCCTCGAGATTCTCCCTAAATCCCTTGCACACAAACTAAACATGCTATCATACTAAATTCGACATTTTAGACTCAATGGAACCGTTAAAATACAGATTCGAGGTCTCCTTGACCTGAAACCCATTTAGTCACAACTACACTAACTTAAGGCTCAAAATACCAAATTATCCTCGGAACCTCTAAAAATTCAACCAAGACTTTCCCTAGGCCTAAAATCATCTCCGAAATCTAACAAAATTGTTGAAGGTCCATTCCGAGCGTTCGAACTTTGAATATTGACCAAAGTCAACTCAAAGGCTAAAATTCCATAAACTTCTAACTTAAGACCTTAAATCCACGAAACAACTCCAAAATTGAAACCCATGACACTTTGAGCCCAAATTTCACAATCTAAAGCTGATGGAACTGACAGAATTCCATTCCGTGACTCATAGATCTAGTTGGTACCAAAAACTACTTTTAAACAACTCAAGACTTTAAGAACTCAAAACCTCCAAAAATCACAACCTTTCGAATAATTTCCAAAACCAACTTTGTATACTGCTCAAATATGACTCGAGACAACTATTGGGAGGGGTAAACCGATAGTTTTCTAAAGATTTTAAAAAATAACCTTCAGGGTCATTATGTATCTACCTACTGACCACATCACACTCCAATCTTTCTCGGCTCAAGGCAATCACTTGAGCAAAGTGAGATTGATCGATCTATATAAAAAAAATTATCTTCTCTTACTAGAAGTGAGGGAGAGATTGTTGTTAACAAGAAAAATGGCTATCAACGACCAGAAAAATGGTCTCTAAAAGTCTTATTCTGTTCCATAAGTAAATAACGACCAAATGTTTCGATCTCTATGGCCTTTCACTGCTAAAAGTCACTCACTTGAGATTTGATGACTGATCCTTAAAGAGTTATAGTAATCAGAAAAAAATTGTTCCTTAAAAATCTTTTAGGGACCACTATCCAAACAAGGTAACATTTAGCAACTAGTTTTTGCTTGTCCCAAAAGGTTTTCTGAGACCAACAAAAAAAGCTGGTCCTTAACAATATTTAGCGACGAGCGTGGTTTCTCATATTCAATTGAGATCTGGTAAGCTTGTTCTCATTTATTTGACCCCTATAGAGAAAACCTTTACTCTATCGACAAATAAGCTACAGATTAATAGAATAAGGACTTGGTAAATTGATCACAGATGATCGGCTTGTCATTGAAAATTCTATAGCTTAGTATGATGACCTTGTTTACCCAGATAGGAAGAATGTTCATGCCACAACCCAATTCTTCAGGTCATGATGATACCTACTATAACCCACCAGTAGGTAAGCCAACCCGTAAATCTGAAATGTCAAGTAATGGGTTTGAGGGTATAAACTAAATAAGAGTGGAAAATTATAAAAATAAGCAGAATGAATAAGCGGAAAGAAACCAAAATATGATATAAACAACTAAAGATCCCTCCTAGAACTTGAAAGTCACATGTATAGAGCTGCTACAAAATAAAAGATGAGTATAACTCCCGAAAGTGGACCAAAAATATATACAAAAACTGGCTAGTCTCAAAAGGCAAAAATGGGTCATCTATATTAAAAGAGACAGAAATGATCCAAAATGCCAAGTGTTCATCCTAGTCTCCGAAATTGACTGCAACAGGCTCAATCTATCTATGGCGGTAGCTGGTGCTCGGTCCTACATCATGAAAGTAGATGCAAAGTTTATTATGAGTACCAAGACAACATGTACCCATTAGGCACTATAGGCCTACTAATCACAAAAGGTAAAAACAACATGAAAAAGAGTAATAAGCCTAAATAGGAATCATCATAAGCATCTAAAGAGAAAAGATTACTATCTACGAGAACTATAGCTAACTATACTCAACTGGGCCTCTATAAGCCCAGTAGAGACACTCGTGCGCACATTAAATAAAAATTTGAATGAACCCCCAAAAGCCCGCCAAGTACACAGAATAGCTGCAACTACCAAGGCTAGGAACTAAGAATCTGCGATGTCAGGAAAGAAAGAATTGTATCATTTCAAAACCCAAAATCTCCAAGAGTGTCTAATACCCTTAGCCACTGGTCTAGAAATCAATATGGAGATATATTTTCTTCAGTCAAACAGTTTGAGGAACAGGTGATACAAGCTGAAGAGAATATCATCAATGACAATTCTGAGGATAATAGAGCCAAGCTAAATCAGATAAATGCCCAGTACATCAGGTATTTGAAGATAGAGCAGTCCATATTGAAATAGAAAACTCAATTGCACTGGTTTAAAGATGGAGATGCCAATACCAATTACTTTTATGCTATCAGCAGAGGGAGAAGAAGAAGGTTGTTCATCCATCAGATCAGTGATGAACAAGGAAACTCTATCCAGGGTGATGACAATATTACAAGTGCAGCTTGTACACACTTTGAGAAACTCTTTACTGCTGAGGAGAAACATATCAATGAAGATGTGATTAAATGCATCCCAAAGATAGTTACTGATCAGCAGAATGAATTACTACATTCCATACCTACAAAGGAAGAGTTAAATGAGGTAGTATTCTCTATGAGTCCTACTTCAGCTGCAGGGCCAGATGGCATGAGTGGCAAGTTCTTTCACTCATGCTGGGATATCATTTGTGATAATTTGCTGAAGCTAGTGCAATACTTCTTCAATGGTCACTATATTCCCAGATACATATCACATGCTTGTTTGGTTCTACTCCCTAAAACTGAACACCCAAACAAACTATCAGAGTATAGGCCCATCTCCCTCAGCAATTTCATTAGCAAGATCATATCCAAACTACTTTGTCTCAGACTTGCTCCCATTCTACCTCAGCTCATTTCAGACAACCAGTCAGGATTTGTTAAAGGTAGGAGCATATCAGAGAATATAATACTGGCTCAGGAAATTATTCACAACATTAAGAGGCCCAATGTAGGGGACAATGTAGTGATCAAGTTGGATATGGCTAAGGCATATGACAGGGTCTCTTGGTCCTTCACTTGTATGGTCATGAGAAGGATGGGATTTGGAGAAATATTTATTGATATGGTGTGGAGGGTCATGTCCAACAACTGGTACTCAGTCATCATCCATGGGGTAACGCATGGCTTTTTTCATTCCACAAGAGGTCTCAAGCAAGGAGACCCCTTGTCACCTGTATTATTCATTATAGGAGCTGAAGTTTTATCCAGGATGCTGAATAATCTTTACCAACATTACCTATATACTGGATTCCATATGGAAAGAAAAGGCCCCCAAGTGAACCACTTGAGCTTTGCAGATGATGTGATCATCTTCACAGCTACCAACAACTTTTCCATGAATCTTATTACCAAGACTTTGAAGGCTTATGAAACTACTTCAGGACAGCTAATCAACAAGGACAAGAGCCAGTTCATGCTTCCTCTTAATACCAATCCAGATGTTATTGAAAGGATAGGTAGTATCACAGGCTTTAAGTGTACACATGGTCCCATTACTTACCTGGGCTGTCCACTCTACATTGGAAGGCAGAGAATCATTTACTATACAAGTATGGTGTCCAAAGTTCTAAGCAAAATCAGAGGATGGCAGACTAAAGTGTTGAGCTATAGAGGCATAGCAACATTGGTGAAATCAGTGCTGCAATCACTACCAATCCACTTGCTGTCTACAATCAGACCTACTGCTACCACTATAAATCAGATCAGAGGCCTCATAGCTGACTTTTTCTGGGGGTGGGACAAGGAGAAGAAGAAATATCACTGGGCATCATGGGAGACCCTCAGCTATCCTGTGGAGGAAGGGGGTATTGGTATGAAGAAAATACAAGATGTGTGCTTAGCTTTGCAATACAAACAATGGTGGACCTTCAGGTCTAAGAAGACTTTATGGGGAGAATTTCTGAAGGCTAAGTACTGCCAGAGGGTTCATCTTGTGATAAAAAAATGGGACACAGGTCAGTCTATTATGTGGAAGCACATAATGGCTAATAAAATTAATATTGAGCCACATATACACTGGCACATCAACTCTGGTACAAGTAGCTTCTGGTGGGATGATTGGCTGGGTAGTGGCCCCCTATCTTATCATAACAACCATCTACCTAGACTCAACAATACTAGAGTATCTGAATATATTGAGAATGGGGAGTGGAATGTGCAGAAAATCAGAAAATATGCCCCTCCTCAGCTGGTGGAGCAGATACTAGACACTGAGATAGACTATCACCCTAACACAGCTGATCAAGCCTGCTGGAAGTTAACTTCACATGGCAACTTCACTTCTAAATCAGCCTGGGAACTAGTTAGGAAGAAAAGAGCCAAGACCCTGACTGATGGGTGCACTTGGCACACTAACATTCCCTTTAAAGTGTATTTTCTACTATGGAGAGCTCTGAGACAGAAACTCCCTACTAATGATAAACTTGTCCAATTTGGAGTAGTACCAGCAGCATGTTCTTGTTGTTACAGACCAGGATTGGACAATGTAGATCACATATTTGCTTCAGGAAATTTTGCCAAGCATATTTGGCAACACTTCTCTAGCTCATGGGGGATAATGTAAGGGACCTGCCCCTTGAGAAGCATCCTGATGAAGTGGTGGACTGTCAAGTCCAATAATGAGGTTTATAAGATCATGTTGCAGGCCACTCCTATCTTTGTTTGTTGGCATATATGGAAGAATAGATGTACAAGTAAATATGGAGGAAAGAAATCTAGTACTACTAGAGTTAAATTCTCCATAGTCAAGGACCTATACATGCTGATAAACACTGCTTACCCTTACATTAAGTGGCCTCAGAGCTGGAAGGAACTGGTTCCTATGATAGAACAGTGCCAACAAGACATGAGAGTGACCAAAGTTATGTGGATCAGACCTCCACCTTCCATTGTGAAACTGAATACTGATGGGAGTGCATTAGACAACCCTGGGAAAATTGGAGCAGGGGGAATATTAAGAGATCATAATGGTAACTTAATATATGCCTTTGCTACTCCATTGGGAATGGGTACTAATAACTAGGCAGAGGTGCAGGCAGCAGCTATTGGCCTCAATTGGTGTCTCCAACATGGATATAATAGAGTGATATTGGAAGTTGACTCAGAACTATTGACTAAGTGGATGAAACAAGACCTCAAACCACCCTGGAGCATTCACAAATATGTTACAAAGCTACAATCTTTGGTCCAACAATTGGAACTCTTTCAGTGCAAACATATCTTCAGAGAAGCAAACCATCCTGCAAATACCTTATCAAAATACAGCCACAGGTTCAATGATACACAATACTTCTACAACCTCCAGCAGCTACCAAAGGAAACAAAGGGCTACATCAGGAAGCACAAGCTAGGAATGGCAAGTTTCAGAAGGAAAACTCTAAAAAAGATCAAACTATCTTCTTGACTGAACTATTTCTCAAATGTGTAATAGACTATCTATTTGTAATTTGTTTTACTCTTTATTCCAACTAGTTATCACCTATTGTAAGGGGAGATTCTCCCTTGTTTACTACTTCAGTAGCACTACTAACATACATCTAGAAGTAAGAGCTAGAGTAGTGGTGTCTTCTTATTTGTTTACCTGGTGCAGGTACTTTACACAGCTGCACCCTCAAAGAACAAGAACTTCCAACTACCACAACACACAGGAGCATATAGCAACACCAATCCAGACCAGCAACCCAATATCCAACACATGGATCCACACTCAACAGCCATAAAAAATGAAGCTTAAGTTCCAATTTTGTTTCTTGTTGGGTGCCTCTTTGTGCAGGTATCATAATACTTTGAGCCGTGGATTGGAGTTGCAGCAGCTAATTTTGGAGTTCCTGCACCAGCATCTCAACAACATCACTTGTATATACCAAAATACAGCAGCAACAGCGACTGCAACTGATCAACAGCAGCAGCCAATCAGCAACATCAACAGAGACCAGAAGCAACCAGCAACCTTCAACAAATACACCATGCTACACCAAAATGACTCCAAATTGTGCAAGATTGCAGCAAATATAACTCCTGCAGAGCCCAAGAAGTTTCAGCTCAAAAGGATAATTGGAGACGTTAGTCGAGCGACCTTGAAAATGTTAGCTGACTTAAGTCTCAAGATGGATCATTTCACAAATTGGAGCTTCCAGATTGTGAAAAAGGCCTTCAAAAGTTGTAGGATTACATCAAATATTGTATTTGAAGAGTCCAATAAGTTTCAAATAAAACGGATAATTAGAGACGTTAGTCGAGCGACCTTGAAAAAGTTAGCCGACTTAAGCCTAATGAGGGAGCAATTTGCAATTTGGAGTTTCCAGGCCTCCAAATGTTGTAGGACTACAGAAAATATAGTAATTGCAAAGCCCAAGAAGTTTCAGCTCAAACGGATAATTGGAGACGTTAGTCGAGTGACCTTGAAAAAGTTAGCCGACTTAAGGTTTGTGTCTAGTTGTTTTTGGTCTTGTTGGCTTGTTTCTATGCATTTGCAGGTGGATGGAGATACATTAAAGCACGTAAAAGTTGGGGACATGTTTACAAGCCACAACACTCAACAACTACAGCAACATGCAGCACACAAGGAGAAACTATAAGTCCACAATGGACCTTCAGAACTACATCACAGTTTCTGCTGTGTAGAAGTCTTGAAGGTACTTTTCCTCTTGTTCTTTTACTTGTGCAGACATACTTGCAACAGATGGGCTACGCAGCAACAACAGGAGTAGCAACAGTTGACAGGAACTCCATTCAAAGAGGCATAGCAATCCAACTCTGGATTCAACAATGGGCTGCTTGGTTTGTTACCTTGTCAGCAGCAACTACAATACAGAGAGGCAACAGGCTGGATTCACTGCAAGTTACAGCACTATTGGAGGCCCTTGTTTGTTTATTTGCTTGTGCAGGTACACTGAGGAGCTGCAACACTGAAGTTGAAGTTACTCTTGGACCTCGTGCACTACAAACACATAATCAAGAAACCAATAAGATAGCTGTGATGGATACAGAACCTCAGCAACAACATGGGATATTTGGGATGCTGGAGTACAACAACTTGGAGTCTTGTAGTGGAATTGTAGCATTAGACCTTGAAGCTCCTCCAATGTGGACCAACAACTACACCAACAACATCTGTAACAAAGATTCTTCAGTACAACAGAAGCAGCAAACTCTACTGCAGCAGCAGTTGTCAGAAGCAACACACAATCACAGCAACATTCAACAGTACTCATCAACAAGCAACTTACAACTCCAAAACACCTCAACATGCAGCACAACTCGCAACCTGGAAGGAAGAACATGCACACTGCAGCTTCTTTCACCTTCCATTGTTTCTGCTGTGCAGCACTTTTGCAGCAGCAAGTGGAGGCTTTTTTCATCCTTATAGCTACCCAAACCTCCCTTGTGAATGGAGTTGCAGCAGCAGCTCAACAGCAGCAGCAGATGCCAGAAGCAGTCAGCAGCCCTAAAAAACATGTAGATTCAACATACAAATTCCATCACACAACAACAACAACAATTTCCAACACTCTACACAACAAACAACAACAATCTCTCAACATATATCAGATTTGGAAGCTCCTGCAACATAGCATCCAACACCAGGAAATCCATCCTGCAGCCATCAAGAATTCTTAGGTTCCTGTTGTCTGTCTTTTTGTGCAGGTATCCTGCAAAATGGAACCTAGTGTTGGAGTTGCAACATCACTTCCATAGGATTCATTACAGCAGCAGTTTCACAGACCAACATACAGTTGTGGAGAAGACAGTCATAATAACTTGGAAGGAGATAAGCTTTTCTAACTGTGCAAACTCCAACATACCATATCCATCCACAGAGATGCAACAACCCTTCATACATATGCATGATGCAATCAACAAAAATCCAGACCAGCAACACAACACCCAATGCTTGGAGCCGCACTCAATGGCTATCAAAAATGAAACTAGTTTTCAATTTTGGTCACCATTGTGTGTCTCCTGGTTTAGTTGTACTGACCTTGAGCCTTGTGTTGGAATTGTGAGGCTAATCTTGGATTTAGGGAAAATCGATCCTCCCTTAGTTATTCTTTCTCTTCTTAGTTGCATTATACCGAGAGGAGTCCTCTCATAGATTTACTGCTTTTCTAGTACATAGATAGCACCTTTGTATCACGGATAAGTATGCCGACCTTAAAGCCGGCTTCTCATCCATCTTATTTTTGGAGGTAAGGCTTTTCATGTCCCCCTCCTTGTATTTGTTCTTTCTTTCTGCTTTATATAATGAGGAAAATTTCGACTAAAAAAAATGAAATAGGGGTGCATTAGGGTTTAAAACGGGATTGGGACCCAGATCCTCGCCTGAATGTCCAACGTGGTCAAGGCCGAGACTGGGTACTCGGATGCTTGCCATAATACATCAGTACAGTCGAGGCTGGGATTGGGTACTCGGATGATCGACTTAGCATATCGATATGATCGAGGCCAGGACTGGGTACCCAGATGCTCGGCATACTAGCAAGACGACAGAGGCCAAGGCAAGGTATTGAGATGCACCCTGATAATTCAGAACGGAGACCAGGAGTAGGTACTCGGATGCTTATAGATAATTCAGAACGGAGGCCAAGACTAGGTACCCGGATGCTCGTAGATAATTTATCCTATAGTGCCAAATATTCTCCTTTCCAACTTGATAACAACAGTACTAAGAATCTTCTCTCTAATGTGTTAATCGATATGCCACCAAAACTTGAACCAGAGCCGAAGTCAAATAATCACGAATTCTAGTATTGCCGATGTATCTCAAAATCTATGACTAGATTGAGTTATAGATGGGGTGTTCTTAAGAGCAGTGGTATCGCCTAACTAAGGTCAAACTACTAGGCACTAGCTCGCTACAACATTCTACAAGGATCTAAGTCCATCGGAGCGATGCTGGGGCATCTAAAGTAAGTTCCAATAGCCTATACTAAGGTCAACATGCTCCACAATGCCAAATATAAGAAATCATTTTCACTTAAAGTACTAAAATTCATCAGAGAGATCACATGCTTTCAATTACACGAAATACCCGATAAAAGCCTAAAATATGATTTCTAATACCTAATCTATACAGATAAGCTACCCAATCCAAATTCTATCAATCTCAACATGATTTCACTTATTCCGCCTCAATCTAAAGAAAGAAAAGTTATATTATACCTGTAGGATGAACACACGAGCTGCAAATCAAGAAATCGAAGCCTTTCCCTTCCGAGCGGCCTTTAAATGCTGTCATGCTATCAACAATAGAACCACAATGTTAATACGATTGTTATGACACTAAAATTATCAAATTTGGAGACATACCAATTTCGGAGTCTAATATTGGGAATTAAGGGACCCACTCCGTAATTCATGGAATTGACTCCGAGAATAGGCTCTAACTACTACCCCCAGCTCATGCTCCAAGAAGGAACACAATTCACACCCCAAATCAGCCCAAACACTTCATGCATTCATGATCAACCTTAAGCTTTAAGAACATAGAAATGCTGGAAAATGGAGAAAATACCATAAGCGAAGCCTTAATCCTAATTAGAAATGCCAAATCCTCTGTTAGGGTCTCGGGATTCATTCAAAACCCCGTGCGTGCAAATGAGATATGCTACCCCACCAAATTCAACATTTCAGACTCAATGGTGTAGTTAAAATTTCCATATGAAGTTGTTACGACTAAAAGTGGGTCCCACACCCAAAGGTCACTTTGAGCCAAATTCCACAATCGTCCTCGGGATTAGACTAGAAGCCTCGAGAAGCAAACAAAGGGTCATTTTAGAACTAACTTGACATTCTAGAACTAACCTCTTTGTAAAAATTTTAATCCAAGCACGTTTTTTAAGATTGTTGACCAAAGTCAATTATCAGCTAAATTTCAAAGGCAAAAGTGCCAAATGATCTTAAACTCATACTAATTGCCTCGGTACCCATGTTGAATATGTTGCTAGCCTAATTTATCCATTCTAGATCTGATGAAACCATCAGAATCACGTTCTGAGGTCATTTTTTGGAATTTATGACCAAAGTTAAATTTTTAAGTTATAAAAGCTCCAAAACAGGGAAATATGTCTAAAATCCAAACGAGCGACCAGGCGACTATGCTACCAGCGCCAGCAGGTCATAAATGACCTAGGGTCTCTAAAGGAATGCTCTAAATGACGAAATGGAAGCAGTATTAGTAAAATGACCTGAAGGGTCAGTACAATATCCACTACTAAAAGAAATTTCATCCAGAAAAGTAAAGAGAAGGATGTACTTGGAGGCTCAAATAAGCTAGGGAACTTCTCCCGTATCTCCTGCGTGGTCTCCTAGGTAGCCTACTTGATTGGACAATGGCACCACTGGACCTTAACTACCGAGATGGACCTAAAATAAAGCTGGTGAACATCTCTAGCTAGAATAGAAACTGCCTCCTCAACAAAAGTCATGTGATCATCTAACTCAACCGAAGCATACTGAAGCACATAGGACTCATCTGGAATATACCAGTGCAACATAGAAATATGAAAATCAGGATGTATAGCTGAAAATGTTGGCGGAAAAGCCAACTTATAAGCAACCTCTCCAACTCTCCTCTGAATCTCAAAAGGCCCGATATACTAGGGGATAAGCTTTCCTCTATTGCCAAATTTTATCACTCTCTTCAAGGGAGACACCTAAAAGAAAAACTAATCCCCAACCTTAAAGAGCAAGGGCCGACACCTACGATCAGTATAACTCTGGTGCCTACTTTGAGCTGTCCTCAGCCTATCCTAAATAACCCAAACCCTGGCTACGGTATCCCAAAGTAAATCGATATTGTATGGACCAAACTCTAAAAACTCAAATCAACTAACTGGAGTGCGACAATGCCTACCATATAAGGCCTCAAATGGGACCATCTGAATACTAGAGTGGTAGTTGTTGTTGTACGCAAACTCCGCCAAAGGAAAGTACTTCTCCCAATAATCCTCAAACTCTAATACACAAGCTCACAGTATATCCTCTAGAACCTAAATAGTACGCTCTGACTGACCATCGGTCTGTGAATAAAATATCGTGCAAAGATTAACCTAGGTGGCCAACTCTCTCTGAAAGGCCCTCCAGAAACTGGAAGTAAATTGAGATCCCCTAAATGATATAATGGACATCAGTACTCCGTGCAGACAGACCACCTTTTGAATAAAGATCCGAGCTAGATGATCTTCAATAAAAGAAGACCGTACTGGAAAGAAATATGCTGACTTGGTCAATCGATCAACGATGACCTAAATTCTATCATTACTTTTGGGTTTTTGAGTCAATCCCATAACAAAGTCCATGCTAATCTGCTCCCATTTCCACTCGGAAATGGGTAATCTCTGAAAAACTCTACCTGGCCGTTGATGCTTGGCCTTAATCTACTGGCAACTCAAACAACGGGATACATACTCAGCTATATGTATCCTCATGCCACACCATCAATAATATTATCTCAAATCTCGATACATGTTCGTGGTGCCTGAATGAATAGAGTACCTAAAATCGTGGGCCTCGCGAAGGATCAGATGAATAAAGTCTCCAAATCTTGGAACATAAAGGCAGCCATCAAACGGTAGTATCCCATTCAAATTTATAGAAGCCTAGCCACCCTCGCCTCACAATACTAACTCTCAAAGCTCTACCAATTCTCTATACTCAAACTATCGGCCACAAATCTAATCCAATAGAGATGATCGAGCTCCTATAAAATCCAAAATTAGTCCAAAATCTAGAAGTCTAACCTAATCATCCTATTAGCCAAAGACTGGATGTCCAAGGCTAGGGGTAGATCCATAGAAGATAAGTAAGATAAAATACCCATACTCCTCGCCTTTTTGCTTAAGGCATCCGCTACTACATTTGCCTTGCCTGGCTAGTAGAGGATAGAGATGTCATAATCGGTTAATAGCTCAATCCAGCACCGTTGTCAAGAATTAAGACCCCTCTAACTCGTAATGTACTATAAGCTGTGGTAATCTATATATATCTCACAATAGACTCTATATAAGTAGAGCCTCTACATCTTAAGCACAAAAACTACCACCGTCAACTCTAGGTCATAAGTAGGGTAGTTGCGCTCGTGAACACTTAACTGTCTAGAGGCAGATGTAATAACTCGGCTTTGCTGCATCAGTACACACCCAAGACCTACACCAGAATTATCACAATATACCAAAAAGAGTTATCCCTCAACTGGAAGAGTTAGAATAAAAGTGGTGAGTAATTCCTTGAGCTTCTGAAAGCTCGACTCACACTTCTCGAACCACACAAAGGGAACATCTTAGCCGGTTAAATAGGTTAATGGGGCTATAATGGTGGAGAAACCCTAAATGAGGCACCTATAATACCCACTCAATCCAACGAAGCTCTGAATCTCTGTAACAGATATAGGCCTAGCCCAACCACAAATAGCCTCAATCTTTGCTAGATCTACGATGATACCTTCTTCGGACACCATGTTTCCTAGAAATGCCACAGACTCCAACCAAAACTCGCACTTTGAGAATTTAGCATAAAGTTGCTAATCTCTCATAGTCTAGAGCATAACCCTCAAATGTTGCACATGATCCTCTCTACTTCTCGAGTATACTAGTATATCATTGATGAATACAATCATGAAGGAGTCAAGATAAGGCCTAAATACTTGATTCATAAGGTCCATAAAAGTTGCGGGGGTATTAGTAAGCTCAAAAGAGATCACAAGTAACTCATAGTGGCAATAACGAGTCTGAAAAGTAGTCTTAGGAATGTCAGTTGCTCTAATCCACAAATGGTGGTAGTCGAACCTCAAGTTAATCTTAGAAAAAATTGTTGCACCCTGAAGTTGGTCGAACAGATTATCGATACAAGGCATGAGGTAATGATTTTTCACCATCACCTTGTTCAACTACCTGTAATCAACACACATTTGTATAGTCTCATCCTTCTTCTTAACAAATAGGATAAGTGCACCCCACGATGACACACTCGATCGAGTAAAGCTCTTACCTAGAAGATCCTCAAGCTGCACACTGAGCTCCTTGAGCTCTGCGGGAGCCATATGATAAGGTGGTATAGAAAAGGGATTAGTGCCGAACTCCAAATCTATGGCAAAGTCAACATCTCTCTCTAGGGGTAGGCTGTGTAGGTCAGTAGGGAAGACATCGGTAAACTCCCTAACCATAGGAACTGAATGAACAGTAAGTCCTCACTGGACACATCATAAACATATGCGAAGTACTCTAAGTACCAAGATGCAACTAGCCGCCGGCCCACATAAAGGATATGATTCCACTCGGTGACCGACTATAAATGCCCTACCATAAAATTGGGGGAATGCCAGGCATGGCTAATATAATGGTCTTGGCATAAAAATCCAAAATTACATGATGAGGGGATAGCCAATTCATGCCCAAAAATAACATCAAAGTCCAGTATATCAAGTAAAATAAGATCTGCTCGAGTCTCACACCCCTGAATAGTCACCATACAAGATCTAAAACCTGATCCACTACTAAGGAATCCCCAACCAGGGTCAAAACATGCAACGACACCTCAAGTGACTCATAAGCAATACTTAAAAGGAGAACAAAATAGATAGACACATAGGAATACGTGAAGCTCGAATCAAATAAAGCTGAAGCAGTCTGCTGACAAATAAGGATAGTACCTTTGATAACATCATCTGATGCCTCAGCCTCTGCCCTCGCTGGAGTAGCATAGAAATGGATTGTTGGCCTCTCCCATGACTATCTTCCGTGCAACCTGACCTGCCACCCCGAAAACCTCCCTGAACACCTTGTTGACTATTGTTGTGGCCCTGACCCTGATGTATACCTCCTGGTAGAGGTGGCGTTATTGCTAATGGTCTAGACTAACTGGGACACTCTCTAGCCCAATGCTCCAGTGAGCCATAATAAAAGCATTCTGAAGTTGAGAGGCCTATGATAACTCATCTGTGGTAGGAAGGAAGCAGAGCTGATCCCCTTGAGCTCTACCCTGTGGTGGAACCCCCCGAATGGGGTTGACTACCCTCAAGTGTTGGTAGGGTAGCCTGAACCGACTAGCTGGACTGACCCTACTGTTACCTATCTTATTGGAACCGCTAGCGGGGCCTATCATAACTATCATAGCCCCTAGACTGGGACCCACTGTAGCTACCCTAATGTCTGGGCCTGTTATCTCTGCCCCCTTGGTACTGGTGATGAATAATCTCGATGGTACAGGCATGGTACACCACATCCAAAAAAGTGCGGCCCATAAAACCAAGTGTTTGGTCCCCAACCTCAGGTAAGGTCTTAATCTGTGCACAAAACATCATACCCACTCCTTCTCAGTAGGTAGAATCATAGTGGCATGCGCAAATGGCTAATGAAATTTGGCCTCATACTCGATGACCATCATGTGACCCTGCTCCAATCGAGTAAACTGATCCTAAAGTTAGTCCTTGGAGCTCCTAGGGATGTATCGACTAGAAAATCCTCTAAAAACTAGGCCCATGTCAATAGTAATGACCTACTTGGCTTGGACTGCAAACAAGAGCGCTATCACTGTCTGGCTTCCCTACTAAACTGGTGAGTGATAAAGTCGACGCCCCTGGACTCCACAAGACCCAAAGAGTGGAGTTGGTCCTGACAGGTAGTCAAGAACTACATGGCATCCTCACCAATGGCTTGAGAAAATATCAGGGGTGACATCCTCTGAAAGACCCCTAACATCTTCTGCTCCTATAATGAAATCACACCCTTCAAAACTATTGGCAGAGGTGCAACAACTGGTAGAGGTGGCTAGACCTCAGGTGTTGGCTGGACGAATGGATCCTGCGGTGCTGATATGCCCACCATTGGGGCCGAGGCCTATGGTACAACCCTAAAAGTCGTGAAGACCTGTGCAATAATTGTCTGTAGTAGTGGGGGAATAACTAGTACAGCTGGAGGATATGCTGCTGGTGGTGGCCCTTTCGGCTGAGGAGGAATAGGAGCGTCCTGATGCTCCTCTACCAGCTCCAGCTATATCTCTAAGTCGGGATTTGGTGCTTCTCTCCTACCTACTCTACGGGGCCAACCTCTAGGCTTACCCGACATTGGTGGGTCATCATCACTGTAGTACTGTGCGTACGAACCATCCATGCGAAAGAGTAAAACAAATGAGATTTTAGGAAACCAATAAGACACAAAAATGCATGAAATGAAACAACATAGAGATCATTCCAAATGATATCCTGTAGCCTCTCGAAGATAAGTTACAAACGTCTCCGCACCAATTTGTGAGACTCTACTAGGCGTTAGCTTTGTACAAGTGAGACCAACGAACCTGGGGCTCTGATACTATCTTGTCATAACCCAATTCCAGGTCATGATGACACCTACTATAACCCACTAGTAAGTAAGCCAACCCGTAAAATAAAACATCAAGTAATGGGTTTGAAGGGACAAACTAAACAAGAGTGGAAAATTATAAAAATAAGAAGAATGAATAAGCGAAAACAAACCAAAATATGATATAAACAACTAAAGATCCCTCCCAGAACCTAGAAGTCACAAGTATAGAGCTGCTACAAAATAAAAGATGAGTATAAGCTCCGAAAGTGGAATGAAAATATATAAAATAACTTACTAGTCTCAAAAGGCAAAAGATGGGTCATCCATACTAAAGGAGACAGAAATGATACAAAATGCCAAGTGCTCACCCTAATCTCTGAAGTTGACTACAACAGGCTCAATCTATCCATGATAATAGCTGGTACTCGGTCCTACATCACGAAAGTGGATGTAGAGTGTATTATGAGTACCAAGACAATAGGTATCCAATAGGCATCATAGGCCGACTAAGAAGAAAAGGTAAAACCAATATCAAAAGAAGGAATAAGCCTAAATAGGAATCATCATAAGCATCTAAAGTGATAAAGAGTACTATCTACGAGAACTACAACTAACTATACCTAATTGTCCCCCCATAAGCCCAATCAGAACATTCGTGTGCAAGTTTAATAAAAACCTGAATGAACCTCCATAAGCCCACCGAGCACATAGAATAGCTATAACTATCAAGGCTGGGAAACAAGAATCAATGATGTTAGGAATCAAAGAACTGTATAATTTCCAAACCTAGAATCTCCAAGAGTCAACAAACTAGTGGTGCCTTAGGGGTCAAGGTCGGGATTGGGATCCAGATGCTCGCCCGAATATCCAACGTGGCCAAGGCCGGGATTGGGTACCCGGATGCTTGCCATAATACATCAGTGCAATCAGGTCGTGACTGGGTATCTGGATGCTCACCATAACACATCGATATGATCGAGGCCAGGGTTGGGTACCCATATGCTAGGCATACTAGAAAGACGGCAAAAAAAGTAAGTAAGGCGACTTCTACATGCTTTGTTCTCTCATAGAAGACCGACTTGGAGGCTATGTGGATAGCATTCTGATTCTCACAGAACATGTCCATGAGGTTCTGATTCTCAAGATTCAAGGCTATTCCTTTCACACCGCTGGCAAATTCCACCATTTCCCCAGCTTGAATCTCGTTCAATCCATAAACACGTGCAATCCCATCTCCAACTGAGACCACTCGACCGATCTCATTTTTTTTTTCAAATCCAAGTTTGACTCTGATTAGATCCTTAGCGCAAGCGCTGGTAGAGGCTTAGTACCCAAATACTCTCCGATAATTCAGAACGGAGGCCGGGACTGGGTACCTAGATACACACAGATAATTCAGAACGGAGGCTGGGACTAGGTACCCGGATGCTCATAGATAATTTATCCCATGGTGCCAAATATTCTTCTTTCCAACTAGAAAACAACACTATTGAGAATTTCCTCCCAAATGTGTCAATCGATATGCCTATAAAACTTGAACTAAAGCTGAAGTCAAACAATCATGAAGTATAGACCGCTAGACGCATCTCAAAATCTATGACTAGATTGAGTTATAGATGGGGTGTTCTTAAGAGTAGTGGTATCGCCTAACTAAGGTCAAACTACTAGGCACTAGCTCGCTACAACATTCTACAAGGATCTAAGTCCATCGGAGCGATGCTGGGGCATCTAAAGTAAGTTCCAATAGCCTATACTAAGGTCAACATGCTCCACAATGCCAAATATAAGAAATCATTTTCACTTAAAGTACTAAAATTCATCAGAGAGATCACATGCTTTCAATTACACGAAATACCCGATAAAAGCCTAAAATATGATTTCTAATACCTAATCTATACAGATAAGCTACCCAATCCAAATTCTATCAATCTCAACATGATTTCACTTATTCCGCCTCAATCTAAAGAAAGAAAAGTTATATTATACCTGTAGGATGAACACACGAGCTGCAAATCAAGAAATCGAAGCCTTTCCCTTCCGAGCGGCCTTTAAATGCTGTCATGCTATCAACAATAGAACCACAATGTTAATACGATTGTTATGACACTTAAATTATCAAATTCGGAGATAGACCAATTTTGGAGTCTAAAATCGAGAATTGTGAGACCCACTCCGTAATTCATGGAATTAACTCCGAGAATAGGCTCTAACTACTACCCCCAGCTCATGCTCCAAGAAGGAACACACTTCACACCCCAAATCAGCCCAAATACTATCGTGCAATCATGATCAACCTCAAGATTTAAGAACTTAGAAATGCTGGAAAATGGAGAAATTACCTCAAGGGAAGCCTAAAATCCTAAAATCCACATTTATGAGTGGATTTTATTTAGTTCTACATTAAAAATGTGGCAAATCATAAATTCCACCTAGATCCAAAATTTGTTTGACGGGTATTCATAACCAAATCAAAGTTTGAGGGCTTTTTTTTAGATCTAAAAGTGGAATGACGTTATTTGTGAGTCATTTTTGATACACTAGAGATATTTTTGACTCCTTTGTGTTGTATAAATTAATTTAAGATCATTGTATGAATCCTATAAACTTCAAATTCTAAATTCTCTTCTACATATGATGACAATAACAACTTGAAGTGGAGACTAGTAAAGCTTTTGTTTTATGTTCCAAAGTTCTGCGCCCTAAAATTTGATCTAAAAGCAGAATAGAATGGATTAGATATAGCAAATAGACTATTAACAACCATGGGATTTTATTTAAAGTTGGTTTTATGCACAAAAGAATGGTAAAATCAATTGGCGTTTTCCGTTGGCTGACTGCTAAGGCCTCCGACTAGAAAGCTTATGCTAAAATAATCAAGAATCAGCCTTGTCTTCTGATCTCTTGTACTCTGGCTTCAGCTCATAAGTGCCTTGATGAGCGCCCTTATTGTTGTAGATGCAGAGAATTTTGAGCATGTCTTTCATAAATTGCTCTGGTTGGTCAGTCTCATGGACCAGCTGTTTCAGAGTCCAATTTGGTTGCCTCTCAAAGAGTTTGAACATGATTTCTTCCATTTCGTCACGGTCCCTCCTTGTTCTTTTCATTTCTAATCCTTTACTTGGCACCTTTTTGTTATCTGCAGATCCAGAAGCCTTAGTTTCGAATAATCCAGGCATAGGCCTCATATGTTTTGCATTATCATTGTCAATAACCTGAATTTGTCTACTTTTCGTCATGTACTTATTGGTCCTTTCACGGCAAAGTTTTCCATAGTTCTCAATGTTTTCATGATAAGGCTTCATGTCAAATTTGTGATATATCTTTCCTTCCACGGAAACCCTTCCTTGACCTGACTCAGAAAATATAGACATTGGAATAAAATCTGTCGACATGTCCATGGAGTAGTGAGTGGGCATGTTACCAGATGAAGTTCCATCCAAATCCATGGTAAACTGAGTTGCATCATTGGTGAGGAGAGGGTCAACGACAACGGTGACTTTTGCAACAGGTCCAGGAGAAACAGCGGAAGAAAGAGGAGTTGAAGAAGAAGAGTGTTGATGTTGTTCAAAGAATCGAGAGACAACGGTAGGGCATTTCATCAACCACACACGTCGGTCTGCATTTCTCGTCTCCAAATGGTCGTTCATCGTAACACCGTGCACGGTGGTCTTAGGAGTCGTTCCGGTGATTTTCTCCGCCATGTATGTGTGGTTGGGTTCCTCTCTTAACATGTGAGGGAAACCAGATTTTGTGATTATTTAAGGAAATCCACCCTTCTC
Source organism: Solanum dulcamara (assembly GCF_947179165.1). Lineage (NCBI taxonomy): Eukaryota > Viridiplantae > Streptophyta > Magnoliopsida > Solanales > Solanaceae > Solanum > Solanum dulcamara. Next base: position 16,789,614 of record NC_077248.1, on the reverse strand, counting down.
TCTAACAAACCATGCAACAAAAAGGGAAAAACATATAGCTATCGTTTGGGTATGCATTTGTAAAAATATTATACAATACTTGGTAAGTATAGATTAAAACAAATTGAGACCTCTTATTAGAAATTAGTTTAAGCTTATTAAACCAAATGTGAAATCATTTACAAATTCAATGAATTAAAGATAATATATATTTTTTGGTTTTCCACAGATTTTTGGAGTCTGGACTTAGTTCAAAAATAATATTTTAAATTTCTATTCTTTGATTTATTTATTTTTAATATTTAATTTAGCTTTTCAACCTTGTGTGGATCTCAATATCTCATGTTATGATAAATTAATATGATTTTTATGTAACTATGCTATTTAATAAATTTTACCATATAAAAGATTCCAGTTTAAGAGATAAAATGCATTGCTAAGTCTCAATTGGCAAAATAATTTTTTCCAAGAATAGATGGTACAATTAATTTTTAGTCCTAAATTTTATAATAATAATATCACTAATAATATAACTTTTATTGTTCCTATTTTTAGGTAGGTTGTATCTATGTTTGTTCCTAAATTTTATAATAACAATCTGTCTTATTTTTTGCTATTCTGTTGTCCCACTTTATCTCCATTTTTGTCCTCATAAATTATTATTGTTTGATCTTTTATATATTCTGTTCAACTTTTAAAATCTTGATCTCATTATCTCATGTTATGGTACATTAATATAATTTAGTGTAAATATCTATTTAATATAAATTCATAATTAACTTTTATTTCCTAAATTTTATAATAACAATATCAACTTTATTTTTACTTTTCATCTGGTGGACTATATCTATGTTTGTTCCTAAATTTTTTTAATAACAATCTTAGTCTGGTTTTGTGCTATTCTATTGGTTGACTATATCTACATTTGTTCATAAATTTTATAACAATATCAGCTTTACTTTTTGATATATTATTGACGTCATGATCCTTGATGGTTCTTCATTCAAATAATAATTTTACATATCAAAATTCAACACTTAATTATAATATTATATTTTGAATTCAATAAATAAATTTAATTAAAGATCAACTATCATACTAACGAATACTATATTCAATATAATTAAATAGCATGATCAAAACTAAGTCACAATTAAATAAAGCAAGAAAAAAAAAGGAAAATAATAAACCTTTGATTTTTTTCGACAACTTCATTCGGTGGTAATATGTTTGTTTCGTTCAATATTCGATTAGAAATTTTTTACTTTTCAATTGAAAGAGATATACGAAAAATTATCAAAAGGGGAGAATTCATTGTCAATAGTTGATTATGTACCATAACATTAAGGACCTTCACACTTATAATATAGCATAGATAAATAAATGATAGATATCCTTTTATACTTCTACTTGATAAAAATGTGATCTTTTATATCAATCATGTAAGTAAGAGTAAAAATAATTTCCTCAAATACAGAAATTAAATATGATATTTTCATTCAGGCAAACTGTAAAATAAATAGAGTATGACATAGAAATTAGAATAATAAAGAGAAGAGCTCACTCACCGAAGCTTCAATGGAAGACCTAGAGGATATTAAAGGAGTCTATCGAGGCATGGGAAAAGAAGACTGAAATATACTCATCATGAGAATTACGAACACACACTATTCGGGAATCCTAGACACTTGTCTTGCAAATGAGATACTACACAATTTATGTAGGATAAGAGAAAATTTGTCTATTTTTTTTTTCAAATGAGTCATAGTTAAGGTTACTCAAGCTCATAAATTTGTATTAAATGAGAAGGGTAAAACTTAAAGATCATTGAAAAATTTGTGCCAAAATTTGAAACAATCTCTCTTTATCTTTGTAAGATAGGAATAAAGTTATGTGTTATCCCTATATCAAAGTAGCAGTCCAGAAACAACAAATATGAAAAGAAAAAAATATTCGAATCCACAGAATTCTCTGTGTGTTCTTAAAAAATTTAATCCCCATATTGTACACGGAATTATGAATTATTTTCTTTCAAGATAAAATGGATAAACTATTAAAGATATAGTGGTACTTCAAACTTCAATAATTTCAGCGAACTCATGAAAAACCAATAATAAAATCACACAAAGACTCAACTTTGTTTGTTAGAAAAAATATATACAGAAGAGGGAGAAATTCAATGATGAAAAATGAGAGAAAAATCCACTATTTATAGACAAGAAAAGGTAGTGTGAACAAGTACTTATTGTGGCTTATCGGAAAGGTCACAACCCTTCATAAAATTCACAGCCTTTCAGAAAAGTCGCAACTCTTTAAAAAAATCACAACCTTTCGGTATAGTCACAACCTTGTGGAACGGTCACAATCCTTTGGAAAAATCACAATCTTTTGGAAAGTCACAACCTTTCGAAACAGTCACAACCTTTGATAAAGGTCACAATCTTTTATTTTCCATTCACACCTTTAAAACCCAAAAATCTTCCATATGAATGGGGAATGACTATTGTTAAAACATATGCATGAAAATCTGTGTGATTCGTAAGTAAAAATTAATTGCATTCGAATAAGTAGGTTTTCCTTTGAACTTTTTGTACTGAACATATATCAGATATACTTGGTCAATCGATAGATTTATTATCTTTGAACTGTCGAACTTTGGTGTATACCTAGACAACATAAGTCACACAATCAACCCCTTTAACTGTTTTTGATTCTTATTGTTTTGTTCGTTTCATCCATGAATTCTTCTTAGTTTATAAGTGCATAGAGAATTTGCCTTACCAGATTCTCCTTGAAGTGGCTTACACTTCACACTTACATAGGTGATTTCTAAATGTGTTATCTCATAGATACACCATTTGATATATCCTGTATCAAACTTAGAAATCATTAAAAAGTCTTAATGTCTTTATTCTTGTTAATGAACATTGTCTCATCATGAGAATGAACCATTAAAATTATTTTAATTTGACAATGTTGAACTATCATCAATGGCTTTATTTGATCTCCTTCAACCTAGATCTTGGTATCTCCAATCTTCTAGGTATAGTTACCACCATGATGATTTGTCCTTAGCCATAGTACCATTCCCGTTGATGATCTCTCAACTCCCTCTCTAGTTAGGAATTTTGTAAGTGGATCCAACACATTATCATTTCACTTTGCATATCCAATTGTGATAACTCCACTAGTTCCACTAGAGAGTAGTTGTCTAGCAGTATTATGTCTTCTTCATATGTGATGAGACTTTCCATTATACATAACGCTCCCAGCTCTGTCACGCTCCGAGGGGGTACCCTAGGCGTGGCCGACACTCAAAAACTATCTCTGGCCTCCGTGAGAACCACTTGGTCTCATCACTCATTTATTCATCAATGGAAGACATAAGAATACTAATGTGGGCTTGCCATCATCAACATCAAAGAAAAAAAGTAATCCTTAGAAGAAGTAGTTTCAAAGGAGAACTACTCTAATTACATCATCAAACTTTATCTACGAAGCCTCTAATACTATTAGACGGTGCCAATGACATGTATATGGCTACTTCAAAAGAAACATAATTCTCAACAATAATAAAAGGATAAAGAGTTTCTCCAAATCCAAGAAGGACTCACCAAATAGCTGGAAAATAATGATCTTCAATGATATGTCTGTTGAGGATCTCTAACACATGTATCTGCATCATAAAATAATGCAGGTCGAATAACGTCAGTACGTAAAATGTACGAGTATATAAAATGGTAGGAAAGTAAGGACAGATATCAAGAAACTTCTCTCAGGAAGACTTAGCTCAGAACTCAATGCTATCTCAACATTAATATGTAATGCAAATTTAAAAATAATAATAATAAGCAATGCTTACTCAGTTAGAAGTTTCTCTAAACGACAACCATCACTTATGAGCTAGTGATGTTGTTGTCACATCCATCCAATACCTTGCCAGGGTAAAGACCATCACGATCTTAGATCCAATCATCAAAGTCCTCTTTTTGGGACTTAAGAGGCATAGCCTTCATCCTACGTTGGCTACGTAGTTCTGGAGTTTGAGTCAATTAAACTCTTACCCAACTCGATGCTCAATACTACTCCCAAAATATATGTGCTCATATTAACCTCATCATCTAGTCTCATTGAACTTTAATTTAAAGCATCAAACTCATCTCATTACCTCTTCATCAATCATTATACTTCAAAAATATCATTTACATCTCATCAAAATATCTTGCTCAAAACATCATTTAATCCAAAGAATCAAATTTATTTAAACTCAATTCTTTTGCTCTTTCAAAACTCAATAAAATACATATATAGTATTCATTCAAATTACTCTTTTTGTCAATGAATATTAAAAGCCAACATCTTTACTCAAACATGCGTAAAAACATTCATGAACATCAAATCAATTAGGGTTCATAAAAAAGTAACCACGAACAATGAATTCCAATAATATGAGATTTAAAAATAATAATAATTTCAATGCATAAATATATCTAATTCAATAGAAGAAGAATTAACTCATTTAGAATTCAAGAATTAGGGTAAAACTCAACTATAACTCAATTACGATAAATTTGGATATTGGGCGCATGGACGAACACAATCCAATGCTATGAATAGCGTTACATACCTGAAATCCGCTCCGAATTGGAATACTCTTGAACCACTTTTTATCCTTGTCAGAGCATTTTGTATACTACTCGGAGTATAAAAATCATTGAAATAGTATTTCTATACTATTAAAACTAAAACTATATTTGAGAATAAGTAAAGAAGTGTATGGAGAGAAGAGTTGCTTGAGAAAGCTTGATGATTAAAATGAGAAAATAAGGTGGTATTTATAGGTGTGTAGAAGAGACCTAACAATAAATAAAAATAGTTACAAAGGATGATAATGTCAAATGGTTCTAGATCTTTTCATGATAGATGAGATGAACTCTCTTTTAACAGAATACCCTTTTTTGGAGCTACGTTTGAACAAGATAAATTCCTTATTAGGATTTGGTGTCACATAAGAATTGTAGATCTAGAAGTTTAGCTTCATGTCGTTAAAGAATCAACCAATTTGGAGCATACTACCATGAGATATGATTTTTCTTCTACAAATACTTCATTTCATCACAACACCATGTCTTGCAAAAATTAATTTATTTGACCTGCCTATCCTCTGAATCTTGAGATATGGTCTCATGAAAGTTGTAGGTAATGTCGTTGGGTGTATTATAAAATTTGAATCACTTAGTTTGGACTATTCTATTAAAAGTTCTGTCCAAAATAAAGAAATAATATTATTTTCATCGAGAATTGAAATATCACATACAACATTTTAGGAGGTGTTACAAGAAGGAATGCTCTCATTCAAGTCTTACATACCGTAGAGTAAGACTTAAAGAAAATAAACATAATTTGTATAATCAAAATACTTTAGGCATGAGAAAATATAATTATAATCAAAATACCTTAGGCATGAGAGAACATAATTATAATCAAAATACTACTTTAGGCATGAGAAAACATAATATAATCAAAATACTTTAGACATGAGAGAACATAATTATAATCAAAATACTTTAGGCATGAGAGAACATAATTATAATCAAAATACTTTAGGCATAAGAGAACATAATATAATCAAAATACTTTAGGCATGAGAGAACATAATTATAATCAAAATACTTTAGGCATGAGAGAACATAATTATAATCAAAATGCTTTAGGCATGAGAGAACATAATTATAATCAAAATACTTTAGAACCTTTTCATGCCTTCATATAAGGACCTTTGATAAATCAATAATTCAATGCATTCAAGAGCCAACATAAGATAATATAATATAGGTAATTAAACTTCAAATATTTAATAATCTATGCATTTGGAATCATGATATGAAAACCCATAAAGTTTCATGCTTGAATTAAATAGAAAACTTTGATAATTTATTTGGGCTTCATGAATGAAAGGATCAATGAATCAATAACATTTTAGGAGGTATTACAAACTCTTCCTATTGTAGCTTGAATATCACAGTGTATGCATATAGGAGCCACTGATTTGGGCCAAACTGGAATATCTTCGAAGAAATTCTGAAGCAATTCAACTTCTTCACCAGCCTTGTCTAAGTCTATGAACTCATACTCCATTGTAAAGCAAGCTATACATGTTTATTTGAATGATTTTCAAGATATTGCTCCTCTATCAATAGTGAAAATGTATCCACCTGTGGACTTAGTTTCAGTTGACCCATTAATCTACTTTGCATCACAATATTCTTCAACAATTGTTAGATACTTGTTGTAATGCAAAGAAAATTTTTGAGTGTATTCTAAATATCCCAAAACTCATTTCATTAATATCCAATAATTTTAATTGGGATTACTTGTGTATTGACTCAATTTACTTATCACGCAAGCTATGTCTCGTCTTGTACAATTCATGATGTACATCACACTTCCCAACACTCTAGCATAATCCAATTGAGACCGACTTTCACCTTTATTCTTAGCAAGATCAAGGTTCAAATCAATTGGTGTTTTTGAACTTTTGAAGTTTAAGTACTTGTATGTTTCAAGTACCTTTTGGATATATTGAAATTGAGACAATGCTAGACCTTGAGGAGTTTTGTGAATTTTAATTCCCAATATCAAAATGGCAACTCCTATGTCATTTATATCAAACTTACTAGCAAGCATATTTTTAGTAGCATTTATGTTAGCAATGTCATAACTCATTATTATCATCATCTACATATAAACAAACAATGACAACTGTGTTTGGAGTATCTTTAATGTAAACACATTTATCACGTGCATTAATGTTAAAATTCATTTTCCAACATGATTTGGTCAAACTTCGCATGCCATTGTTTAGGTGTTTCTTTTAGTCCATAAATTGACTTAACAAGTTTGCACACTTTCTATTTCTTTACCTGGAACCACAAAGCCCTCAACTTGGTCCATGTAAATTTTTTCCTCTAATTCTTCATTTATGAAAGTAATTTTTACATCCATTTGATGTATTTTGAGGCCATATACCGCACCTAGTGCAATTAATATTCAAATGAATGTAATCCTAATTATGGGTGAGTATGTGTCAAAATAGTCGATGCCTTCTTTCTGTCTAAGGCTTTTGACATCAAGTCTTGCTTTGTATTTATGAATAGTTCTATCAGCTTTTATTTTCCTTTTGAAGATCCATTTCGGATCTAAAAATTTATTTCGTGGATGAAGATCAACCAATTCTCAAGTATGGTTGCTCAAGATTGACTCAATCTCACTATTGATAACCACTTTCTAAAAGGATGAGTCCGTAGAGGACATAACTTCTTTGAATGTTTGAGACTTGTATTCAAGAAGAAATATTATGAAATCATATTCAAAGGAAGTAAATGTCCTTTGACATTTACTATGCCTTTGCATCTCGTTATTAGGTACATCCTCCTTTAGTTCTTATCGAAGTCATTTAGACCCTTCTCTAGACAATTTAAGTCTAATTTTATAGAATATATATGTTCAAAGAACTCAACGTTATCTGATTCAATTACTGTATTATCATGAATATTTGGATGTTCTAATTTATGAATCAAAAATCGACATGCTTTACTGTTTGTAGCATATCTAATGAAAACAAAATCCACAATTTTAGGTTCAGTTGTGACCCTCTTAAGTTTAGTAACTTGGAATTTGGTTAGACATTCCCACAATTTAAAATATTTGAAGTTGGGTTTTCTTTCTTTCCATTTCTCATATGGAATAGACAGTGTTTTTTTGTAGGGCACTCTATTGAGTATTTGATTTACTTTAAGTATGGATTTCCTTCATAAGTTTTGTGGTAAACATGAGCTTATAAGTAAGGTATTCATCATTTCCTTTAAAGTTCAGTTTTACCTTTCTGCAATTGCATTAGATTGAGGTAAGTAAGGGGCAGTAGTTTGATGGATGGTTCCATTTTTCAATTTCTGCAAAAGGAGATTCATACTCTCCACATCTATCACTTCTTATCTTTTTTATCTTTTTACCCAACGGATTTTCAACTTTGGTTTTGTATTACCTAAAGGCTTCTATTACTTCATTCCTACCATTCATCAAATAAACATAATAATATATAGTGCAATCGTCAATAAAAGTTATGAAATACTTTTTTCCACCACAAGATGGTATTGACTTCATATCACAAATGTCAGTGGGAATCATCTCTAAGGGATTGGAATTATTTTCAATAGATTTATAAGGATGTTTAGCATACTTAAATTTAATACAGGCTTGATATTTTGATTTATTGCACATAAAATTAGGCATTACTTTTAAGTTGATTTGTTTTCACAATGTTTTATAATTAGCATGTCCCAAACGTGATGCCATAAATTATTTGACTCAAGTAAATAAGAAGAAGCTTGAACTTTATTATTATCAACAACCATTACATTCATTTTGAAAAGGCCCTTAATGAGGTATCCTTTTTCTAAATATATTTCATTCTTTTTAACTACAACTTTGTCAGAAATAAGAATGCACTTAAATTCATTCTTGATTAGAAGATCGGAAGAAACCAAGTTCTTCCTCATTTCTAAAATATAACAAACTTTATTTATAGTCACGACCATTTCCGAGGTCATCTTTAGGAATACTTTTCCATATCCTTCAATCTTTGCTGTTGTAGAATAAGATAGTCTCATTGTGTATAACAGGGGCATAAATTGTAAAGGCTTCTCGAACAGTACAAATATATGAGGTAGCTCCGGAATCAAGCCACCACTCTTGGGATTTCCAATTAGGTTGCATTCAGCCAACATAGCACATAAGTTTTCAACATTCCCATTTGTGTCAACCATGTTTACTTGACCTTTCTTCTTTTCCTTTGTTGGAGCACGACAATCAACAGAAATATGTCCATCCTTGTCATAGTTGTAGCAATTTTCCTTAAACTTCTTCTTAGTTGGGAGATTTTTCAGTCCAGAAGCGTTATTTTTCTTCTTCGAATTTGTTGGAGAAGTTTCAACAATATTGTCTCCCATGACCGTTGATTTACCATTTGACTTCTTTTCTGCGGATCTATTGTCCTCTTCAATTTTGAGACGAACAATAAAATCTTCTAGAGCCATCTCTTTCCGTTTGTGTTTCAAATAGTTCTTGAAGTCCCTCCACTATTGAGCCAATTTTTTAATAAAGGTTGCTACTTGAAAAGTTTCATTGATGACCATTCCTTCAGCGAAGAGATCATGCACAATGACTTGCAACTCCTGTACTTGAGATATTATTGTCTTATTGTCTACTATTTTGAACTCAATAAATTCGGCTGCCACATATTTCTTAAGTCCTGCATTCTCTGTCTTATATATCTTCTCCAACGCATCCCACAACTCTTTTAAAGTTTTACACATGCTGTAAACATTATATAGACAGTCTTCCGGACCACTCAAAATATAATTCTTGCATAAGAAGTCAACATGTTTCCATATTTCTATTACCAGAATGCGCTCGCTGTCTAGAGTTTCATCTGATAGAATTGGAACATCTTCAGTGATGAACCTCTGAAGCTCAAAGTGATTAAGTAGAAAAACATCTTTTGTTGCCACCTTTTAAAATCAACTCCATAGAATTTTCCCTGCCTTTTTATTAGTAGTCAGAGTAGGCATGTATGTTGGTCGACTAGATGAAGCCATTGTATTTTCTCCTGAAATATATTCATTGGTATCTCCTATTCTATTTGACAAAACAAAAAGAGTATTTAAACCACAGGATGACCAAATAGAAATTTTTGTTCAACTCGATGAAGTCTTTATATTCTTCGAACAGAGAGAAACAAAAATTTAATTAACATGATGAAGATTTTATTTCTTCAAACCAAATTAATCACCGTGTAGAAAAATTTTCGATTGTAGTCTCCAGCCCTTAAACAAAATACACGATAAAGCAGAAGATACAAAGAAAAGTAGGCAGATCAATTAGTATTTTAAAATATTAACAATAAAGATTTATTCTTTATACAACTTGTTTCTATTTTAACGATGAAGTTTTTATAATCTTTCAATTGTTAACTGAATGAACTTTGAATACTGATGAAGGTTTTATATTCTTTGAATCAGTATCAGAGTCAGACAGAGTAGAAAATCAGAAAGGTTTTAATCTCCAAAAACCTCATATATAGGAATAAATATATTAAATTTCTTAAGCTTGTTGTCCCTGTATCAAAGTTAGCAGACCAGAAATAATAAATATGAAAAAGAAAAAAACAATATCTAAGTAGAGATAATTCACTATGTGTCCTTAAAGAATTTAATCCCTCACTATACCCGAGGTTATGAATTATTTCCTCCCAAGATAAAAGAGATAAACTATTAAAAAAGTAGCGGTACCTCAAACTTTAATAATTTTAGCAAACTCAAAAGTCTGCAACGAAATCCCACAAAAACTCAACTTTGTTTGTAAAAAAATAATGCAGAAGAGGGAGAGATTCGATGATGCAAAGTTAGTAAAATCCTCTATTTATAGACGACGAAGGTTAGTGTGAACATGTGCTTATTGTGGCTTAACGGAAAGGTCACAACCTTTTGGAAAAGTCACAACCCTTCGTAAAAGTCACAACCTTTCAGAAAAGTCATAACTCTTCAAAAAGATCACAATTTTTTGGAAAAGTCACAATCTTTTGAAACGGTCACAACCCTTTAAAAAAGTCACAAACTTTCGGAAAGTCCCAACCTTTTGGAATGGTCACAACCCATTAGAAAGGTCATAATCTTTCATAAAGGTCACAACCTTTTATTTTTCATTCACACCTTTAAATCCCACTAGTATGCACGCCACTTTTCTCAAATTTTACTTCTGAAACTATATTGTATACATCATTATTGTTGTTATTGCTACTGCCACTAACTTGAGATCCTTTTTAGAGAAAATTATTTGATGCAGTGATTTTGACCCCTTTATTACTCTTTGTAATGTAATGTTACTTTTAAAAAATTACAAAATATAACGACATTATATGTTTTTATAGTATATATACAAAGTACATGTATTTGTATCTAAAATTTTTAGCAGTGAGAACTCTCTCAATAGAGACAACAAAAATCTCAGTAGCTCAGTTGATTAATTACGTGAATCTTTATCTTGTTGATGAAAATTTTATTTCACCTTGTAATTCATCCCTCATTTTCCCCTAACCCCATTTTTTATTTTTAAAAAACTCTCAACAGAGACAGCACAAATACTTTACATACATACCATATATATTTTTATGTATTGATTCCCTAATGTGTACCACATACACTTTACATATCATTAACATTATGGTAAGTATGGTATAGACACTTATTACTATAAGGAAATTGAAATTTTAAACATAGTGTGCATTTTTGAAGAAAAAAATTGGTATTCAATATTGTATTCGTTATTTATAAAAAAATTGAACTATCAAATAACATACTGAATATATAGTTACATTTTTCACTCTTTGAACTATTCTATCTTGCCTATGACTAGACTGTTACTTCGTATATACAACTCTTATATACTATTATAATACTGACAACTATATACATTATTATTAGTACATAACTAATTGTTGGAATTTTGACTACTTTAACTTGATCCAAATGACCTTTTTGTGCAATTGATTAACAAAGATAATTGTTTGTACTTTTTTTTTAAAAAAATAGTTCAACATGTTTTGGAAACAGCCTATGGCAGAAATGCAAAGTAAAGTTGCGTACAATAGACCCTTGTGGTCGGGCTCTTCTCCGGACCCTGCGCATAGCGGAAGCTTTAATGCACCGTGTTGAAATAGAAGTTGAAGAAGAAGAATTATGTGAAGAAGAACAAGCTGAAGAAGGACTGAGAGAAATTTGGGGATTTTTTCTTATTGCTGCGTATCAGAAAGAAAAGAGTAAAGTAGTAGTTGTCCACTTCTTATCTTCACACTGTTATGCTACTTAGTTAAAATATACTACTTAGCTAAGCTAACAACTTTTAATGGAATAATTAGTGTGGGACCTACACTAATAACCAACTACCTAATTACACCATGTGCACATCACACTACTAACTAATTACACCATGTGCCAATACTCCCCCTCAAGTTGGAGGGTGCATAATACCCAACACTCCCAATTTGTTCATCAAATACACATGTTGTTTCCTGCTCAATTCCTTTGTCATCAAGTCTTTTTGCTGATCATTCGTCTTCACAAATTTAGTCTTGATGATTCCTTCATTTATCTTGTCCCTTATAAAGTGACAATTAATTTCAATATGCTTTGTTTTCTCATGATAAACTGGATTTGCTGCCAGTTGAATTGCTGCCTTGCTATCACTCCAAACAGTTATTGGTTGATGAATTTCCACTCTAAGTTCATTAAACAAGACCAACAATCAAGTAATTTCTGCAACAACAACTGTCATGCTTCTATACTCAACTTCAGCTGAGCTCTTGGATACTTTTGTTGCTTCTTTGATTTCTAGGAAATTAGTGACTCTACAAATTTCACTGCATAACCTGTGATGGATCTTCTTGTGTTAGGACATGCTGCCCAGTCTGAATCACACCAGCATGTTATCTCCTGTGTAGGTTGTGATCTAAAAATAAAACCCTAACCAAATGCATTCTTTAGGTATTTGACTACTCTAACAACTACTTCCCAATGTGAAACTTTAGGCTCTTGCATGAATTGGATCAGTGTTTGGACTGCAAAGATAATGTCTGGTCTGGTAATGGTGACATATAGTAGCTTTCCTATCAGCCTTTGATACCTTGAGACCTCTTCTAGAGCTTCATCATCTCTAATTCCAATAGCTTTATCATATTCCACAATAGTCAGTCTGTTTTCAACTTCCAGTGGTGTGACAACTGACTTTGTGCCTGCTAAGCCCATTTCTGATATAAGCTTCAATATGTATTTCCTTTGACTAAGGCTAATACCATACTGTGATCTCAAAACCTCTATACCAAGGAAATATTTGAGTTCCCCCAAGTCTTTCACTCTGAAGTCATGATGAAGAATTTGCTTGGCTTCCTCTATGAGACTGCTGCTATCTCCAGTAATAAGAAGATCATCTACATACACAAGTATTATAACAATGTTTTTACCTTATCTCTTTGTAAAGAGTGAGTAATTGTGAAGACTTTGTGTGAATCTTGCAGCTATCAGTGTATCAGTCAATTTTATATTCCACTGTCTTGATGCCTGCTTCAAGCCATACAAAGACTTTAATAACCTGTACACCTTAGTCTCCCCCTGTCTCTTGAACCCTTCTGATAACTCCATATATACCTCTTCATAAAGATCCCCTTGAAAGAATGCATTGTACACATTCATTTGATAAAGTTTCCACCCCTTTGAAGCTGCCAGTGCAATCACTGATCTCATAGTGACCATTTTAGCCACTGGAGAAAAAGTTTCATGATAATCAAGACCTTCCTTTTGATTATATCTTTTTTCCACCAACCTTGCCTTGAATCTTTCAACTTCTCCATTTGCGTTATACTTGATTTTATATACCCATTTTGAGCCAACTGTATTTTTTCCATTTGAAAGGTCAACAAACTTTTAAGTATGATTATCCTCTAGAGCTTTGATCTCCTGCTGCATAGCTTCTACCCACTTTGCATCCTTTGAAGTCTCCTTAAAGTTTTTTGGTTCAACTAAGGTAGAGAACTTAGCTAAATAGCTTTTATACTTTTCTGATGTTATAGGTACTTGTTTATAGAATAGATGTGATCATGACTAATGTTGACAACATAGTCATTTAACCATCCAGGTTGTTTGGTTTTCCTAACTGGTTTGTTGCCAGTGACAACAGGAGGAGAAACACTAGCCTACAATAGAACTTGTTTAGCCCCATCAGGTCCTGCTGGGTTAGAAGCAAACTCAGGTGGTTTCTCTATTGTATTTGCAACAGCATCATTGTCATTGTTATCATTGTCGGAAAGGTGTGTCCCCCTTGCTCCTACTGGTGGAGACTGGTAAATGTGAGAAGGAGCAGAAGCAAGAGAATCATATAAAGTATTAACATGACTCAATTGAAGAAATATTCTACTATCTGAGTCTGCAGTGTTGCTAAAAGGAAATTTAGCTTATTTGAACACCACATCCCTGCTAACAGAGAACTTGTTAGTGGATAAATCAAGCACAATATATTCTTTTTGGATCTCTGAAAAACCCATGAATACAGCTTCCTTGTCTCTAGAAGCAAATTTGTCTGATTTAGGTAATGTAGTAACAAAATACAGGCAACTAGGTACCCTTAGATGATCAAGAGATGCCTTGTTGTGATACAACAACTCATAAGGAGTGTATCCCTTCAAGGAACTTGATGGAAACCTGTTCATAAGATACACTGCAGTTTTAACACAAAACCCTCAATACTTTATTGGAAAGGTAGCCTGAAATTTAATAGCTCTTGCCATCTCCAAAATCTGCCTGTGCTTTCTCTCAACCATCCCATTTTGTTGAGGTGTATAAGGACAACTACTTTGATGAATTATCCCTAAGCTCTGTAATAACTCACAGTTTTGAGAATTAAAAAATTCAGTACTATTGTCAGACCTAATAGTCTTGACTTTGCAATTAAATTGATATTTACAAGGGCAAGAAATTACCTCAAAAATACAATTACTTCAGTCTTCAGTTGTAACAAATGGATCCAAGTATATCTGGTATGATCATCAACAATAGTGAGAAAATAACTCTCTTCTTATCAAAAGTAAGAGTTTTGTAAGGATCCTACAAATCTAAGTGAACCAGTTCAAAAGGTTGATCTGCTCTAGAAATTCTTAAAGGAAATTGTAATCTGGTCTGTTTTGCTAATGGACAAATTCTACAATTATTATACACATTCTTGTCAATTTTATTTTTGAATTATACCATAGTCTTCATTATGAATATAGAGGGGTGGCCCAGTCTTCTATGCCATAAACTGCACCTTCCATTAGTATCTGCTAGGTAAACTTGTCTCATATATCTGCTTTGTTCATCGAAGTCTTCAGATGCTCCTTGGAAAATGTATAGTCCTCCTTGCAACCTACCAATCCCCTTCACTCTGCCATTGTAAAGATCCTGAAAAATACAGTGATCAGGAAAAAAATTGACGGAGCAACATAGTTCCTTGGTTAATTGTGATACTGACAATAAATTGTATTTATAATCAGGCACAAATAACACATTTGTGATTCTCTCCTGTCCAAATAATTCTGCACTTCCTGTATATGTAATTGACACTGTACTTCCATTTGGCAAATGCATCCTTACTGCTTTATTAGTTTGCAGGCTATGAATATTCTTGAGTATCTTGTCATTTGCAGTAACATGGTGAGATGCACCAAAATCAACTATCCATTCACACCTTTCTAGATTGGACATCAAACAAGTCACAATATCTCTCATATGGGCTTGATATTCTTCAGAGTCATTGCCACGATACTTGTACTGATTTTCTGAATCATGGTGATTACTCTTGCTATCACCTCTTCTGTTGTCATCAGCATACTAACCCCCATCATCAGCCTTACCTACATATTTCCCTTGAGCAAAATCTGCATTGTTAGCCACTGCAGCATGTGTTTTCTTTCTCCATCCTTCATTGTTATCCTTTTTGTACCTTTTTCTGTATCTGTCCTTCCTCCATCCTTCACGATAGTTGCTATCTTTCTTGTAACCATCATAAGCACCTTCCATTTTTCTGTTAGCTTTGTTATCCTTTTCTGAAGTATATCCAACAAGTCTGTAACACTCTTTCTTTGTATGGTTTCGCATATGACAATTCTCACAATACATTGAACGGCCTCCCTTATAGTTATCATTTCTTTTGACTTGCATTTCTATGGGATTGGATTTTTCAATATTTACCTGTTGACTTTTATCTTGTACTATCAGGGCATAGGCCTGATTTACAAATGGTGCATTAGACTTCATCAGAATTTGCC
Source organism: Solanum dulcamara (assembly GCF_947179165.1). NCBI lineage: Eukaryota > Viridiplantae > Streptophyta > Magnoliopsida > Solanales > Solanaceae > Solanum > Solanum dulcamara. The sequence continues at coordinate 16,773,725 of NC_077248.1, read as the reverse complement.
GCTTAGCTTGATCATAAGATTCGTTCAAACCACTCAAAATTTGCATTAACCTCTACTCTTGAAGATACTCAATATAGTCCCTAGACTTTGGACAGTCACAATTCGGAGAAGGAGCTATCAAATCAGATTCACTCCACAGTTCCTTCAATTTGGAGAAATACATTGACACTAGACTTGTTCCCTATTTGAGATTTGCAATAGCTACTTGAAAAATTCGTACTCGATTCACCTTATCAAAGCTTTCCTTCAGATCCTCCCAGACTAAAGGTTCATTTGGCACATACACGATGCCGCTCAATAAGTTCTCCGATACTGTATTCATGATCCACGAGAGTACAATTGCATTCACCATCTCCCACTGTTCATGAAGCGATTCGTCGAATGATTCCTTCGTACATGTGCCCGTTACGAACCCTAGCTTCTTCTTAGTTAGAAGAGAGATCCTCATAGCTTGACTCCATACCCCATAATTTTTAGATCCAATGAGTTTCACCGGTGCTAAAACACATTCCAATGTGTCCGATGGGTGCACATACAAGGGATGGCCATGTTCTATGACTATTTTTTCACTCAATGATTGCGATTGTGAAAGGTCACCCATGTTCTTCAGTTCTGAGCTTCAATAACAACTGTATGCTTCTCCTACGAGCTCCAATTCTTCAATCGGCGATCCGCTCTGATACCATGTTGAAATAGAAGTTGAAGAAGAAGAATGATTTGAAGAAGAAGAAGCTGAAGAAGGACTGAGAGAAATTTGGGGAATGTTTCTCATTGCTGCGTATCAGAAAGAAAAGAGTAAAGTAGTAGTTGTTCACTTCTTATCTTCACACAGTTATGCTATTTAGTTAACATATACTACTTAGCTAAGCTAACAACTTTTAGTGGAATAATTAGTGTGGGATCTACACTAATAACCAACTACCTAATTACACCATGTGCACATCACACTACTAATTAATTACACCATGTGCCAATACACTGGGCTGCCCTTTTATATAACATGTTAATATAATATAATTGAGATGCTTCTTGAAAGGTTGAAGTCATAATTCTGTATTATATGAGTGTATATAAGCCGAAGCCGAACAAATTATGATTATCAATTTATCATTTTGTAAAATATCGAAATCGAATTTAAAATCCCAAACCATATCAAATTAATTCAACATGGTAATGATATAGTATTTTTAGAATCGGAAACCAGATTTATCAAACAAAATCTTCAATACCGTACACCATGCACACTCCTACTTCTCATATAGTTGGCATCTCAAACAATTGATTGCACATATAATGGATCCAATTTTTATTTATTGTATAAAACTTGAAAATTAAATTTAAAAAGGTTTGTATTAATCAATTCAATAAGTGTTTTTTTTGGACATAAAAGCATTGCATGTAATAAATAAATTAATAATGGAAGAGCTAACTACAAAAATTAAATGAAAGTAATATATACAGAAAGAATGAAGGCCATAAAATTGGCAAAACCGTACTCGAAGAAAGAAAATATTTAATATATACAATCTGGAGTTGTTATCACAGAACACCTAATAAGGTGTGCTCTGTTCCAAAAGAAGTTAGCTAGCTACTAAGGGTGTTCGTTCGGTTCTTCGTTAGTTATATCCACCGCAGTCACCATCACCACCATTTTTTATTCTTTCTTGTTTCTTCACCAGGATACTCTTCTTGTGGATAGATTGAATTGTAGTGCAATTCAGCACAAAAGCTCAAAAATACGATTTTATTCGACTTCTGACGACGATTTTGTGGAAGAATTTCAATGTAGCAGGTATCCTTAAATGATGTAATGACAAATATCTCAAGGCCATATGAATCTGCAGCAGCCTGAAAAGTTACATGATCACCCCATTCACCACACTTGATCATTCTCTTCAAGTATTCATCATAGTCCACCGTTGGAACAAACAAACCCCTCATACAACTCCCTGTGAGACTTGAGTTGTTTAACAACTTGTTCCCTCACTAATTTGTGATGTTCTCTACTTCCATAAATTTGATCCGAAATTGAGCGGAATTGACAGTTGCCGTCTCCAGATACTTTTTGCTCAATGAATTCGTATAATTCCAACCTCTCCATTAGCCTTTGATGATCTGATTTGGCTGAAATTCGTGATAGTTCCTCGTGGGCAATTAGGTCATTGTAAACATATTGCATAGGCTCAGAATTATAATCTTTTGTCACATACCCAAGCTGAGAAAAATCCTGGTAATACTTCCGAGAGAACCACCATTGTTTATCCGATAAACATCGGTAATGTGGAGATTCCAACTCATTATGTCGTCACGATCAGGATCAGGATCAAAAAGAAAGAAAAAACTTCAAAATTGGGACAAATAAATCATAAAACAATACAATTGTGAAATCAGGCCGTATTTGTACAGGCCGTGGTGGTGTAGTTGAAGAAAGATTGTAATTACAAGCCTTCTTTGAATCGGAAAAGGAAAAGGACCTAATTTCGGGAAATTACTCATTGTATCCTAAAGTGTTTTGGTCTTAAAAAACATAAATCCAGCTTTATATATATATTTAAAATGACCTTAACTTGAAAAAAATATTTAGAGATAAAAATAGCGACAAAAATCTCATGGTAAACTGTGTAGACTATTATCCCTGAGGTTTAAGTTATTTTAATTTCCAGGTGAATTGTTTTTAAGTTAAGAGTATTTCTTAAATGCAGGGATAATACATAAATAAGTACTTTTAAACTATGACAGCACACCTTGACTTAAATAGGTCTTATTACCTTTTAAAATTAATTTTAAATGGAATAAATATGCATCTAAATACTAACGTGACATAGAGAGTGTGTGCACTCTCTTTAAGTCAAGTGATTAACGAAAAATTGGACACATGTCCTTTTTTAATTATTCATTTTATAATTAAATATTTTTTTCTACTTGCATACCAAATATAACAGAAATAAAAATTTTATTTTAAGAAAAGTCGTGCAACAAGTAAAAAATATTTTCTTAAAATCATATGTACATATCTAACACAAAACGATAAAATTGAAAGCGGAGATTTAGGTAGATTTTTTTTTACAAAAAAAATATCTAAATTATTATTTGAAGAGGGGAGAGGAGAGGAAAAAAAGGGCAGCCCGGTGCACTAAAGCTCCCGCTATGCGCAGGGTCTGGGGAGAGGAAGTAAGACTTTTTTAAAAAACTTTTATAAAAGAAATTTAATAAAAAAAAATAAAACTAAAAAATTGGGGTGGGGGTTGAGTATGGTGAGAGAAAGTGGTGCAGTGAAGTAAGAAAAAAATTGGCGGGAGATAGTAATACTTTAATCTTAATTTTAACTAATTCTAATAATTTATTTACTGTTTGCTAAGATAGAATGTTTTATCCATGTGGAGTGTAATGTGACAAAAGAATTTTAAATGAAAGAGAGAGTGTAGTACACACATCATGATGAGAGTGGAATAAAAGAGAAATATATATTTTTCAAACTAATAAGTAAAGCTGTCAAAATGAGCTGACTCAATCCAACCTAAATCAACCCTAAATGGCTAACGAGTTAAATGGGCTGACCCTTTTAACTAAGGAAAAATTACTTGAAAAAATATATTTTAATAAATAATTACTTATTTTAGCGATACTTTTTATTTATTACCATTTATAGCAATATATAACAATATTATGATATATTTATCATGTATTAAAAGTGAATTATGCATGCAATATAAATATATTATAAGTGTTTTAAAATATATTATACTTGTTTGGTAATAAATTTACACAATTATAAGTGTATTAAAGTATGTGATAAATATATTTTCCATGAATAAAACTTGTATTATATGAGTTTTATAAATTATTCTCGCTAATATGTATTAAAATTGTATTATAAGTGTTCAGTGAAAAAAATATCATTGCTATAAATGATAAATATTTTCCTAATGTAGTACATTTATATAAATTTCCCTTTAACTAAAGGATCTATAAAATAGCAGCCCAACTCAGCCCTAAGCGAGCTACGGGTTGGGACGGATTGACCCTTCAATAAAAAAAATGGAGAACATTGGCCTATTAGAAAGACTAAACATTGATCAACACAACACTAGTACGTCAAAAATTTACATTTCTATGAGTTCCGCACACTTTAGTGGAATGCTTACTAAACAATATAATATGTAAGGTACAACAGTCATCAATCATAAGATTTATCATAACAACGTACATTATATGATCATTTTTTCATAAACTAGACAAGAAAGGAGAATTGAGAAATTAGGCATAAACACAAAAGTAAAAGAGATCAAAGATTCATAGTTATAATAACTTCAATTGCCTAGTTGCTGAAGATTTGACAAAATAAGACACTACTTAAAATATATATAATAAATATTTTTAAAATTCATAACCACGGATTGGCCTCTGCGACTCGCGGGTTGAGCCCACGAGGCTGAGGTAAAAGGCCTCGTTCCTAAATGGGCTGGAATCTTTTAGCCCAACCCCACTTATATATAAAATTTTGGACATGTACATTGCATGTGTGTCCCATATAATTTTTTTTATATAAATTCATTAGAATGATAAAATTCTATAAAGTCATACGTTTATTGGGTAGTAAAATGCAACAAGTAAAGAAAAATTAAGTGTGACAAGATACACCAAATGAGGGACATATTTTAATATTTAAAAATAATTCTTTTAAGCAATCAACGATAAATTTTAAACTTTAGTCATAGTTAGCAAACATCCAATAAAGTCACAAATGATTAATTTGAGCCCTAATAAAAATGCAGACATAGAGCAATCAAAAACTCATAAACAAAAATTAAATTAAAGAAGCCTAATAAAGAGAAAACACAAAGAGAAAAAATAATACAACATATACATCCTTCGTAAACCTTTAATCATAATAATATAAATAAATAAAATAAATACATAATCAATACATAATTTTCTGAGTTCTTATCGTCACCTTCACCTTTACAACAACAAACCTAGTGACGTCACCTTCTCCTACAGCAATCAAAATTCAAGATACTTCGCTTTACTATTTTAACGGTAGAATGAACAAAATAACCTTGAATTGGGGTCTCGTGAAATAAAAATGATGAATTTATATAGACAAAAATAAAGGAATATCAAGGATATCTTAAAGTTTTAAATTAATATTTGAAGGTTATGAATTTGAAAAGCATGAGAGTTATGAATATTAAGAGAAATAATTAAATAGATAATTAGATATGAATTATGAAGGGTAAATATTAAATTCACAATGGTAATTGAATCTTAAAATTTTTTACCCAACATTAACTACCTTCCGTAAAAAGGCCGATGAACGCTTCATCAAGTATAATTTTCATTTCATAGTTCATATTTCTTAGGTGTTTTCCTACTCTTTTGAGGAATATATTCAAAATCTTCTCCATGCCGATCTCCATATATATAAGCCCACAAACGCCATCCCTTTTCATATTTTACACATGTATCATTTTCATAGTGCAAACGGTCCAATACTCCACTTTTAACTTTGTTAATTAGCAAATCATAAATGTCCTCAATAATGAACTGTGAGTCCCTTAGCAAAACACAAATATTAGCTCTGGTCCAAACACCTTCCAGGGAGAATACAGAAAGCCCACTCCCAACAGCAGGGGCAGTGGTTCATTTCCTTTTGGCTTACCTTGTGTTCAACAGCAAAAGAGTAATTAGGGGTGATAAATGAGCGAGTCGAGTTGAATATGAGTCTATCACAAATGGGTTAGGTGAAAATGGATAAATATTCTGCAATTGACTCATATTTAATATGGTAAAAATGTGTAAACCTAATGGATAATATGGGAATCCATATTACTCATATTATTCATTGCTTGTTATTATGAAGAGAATTACATACTTCCATTACAAGATATTTTTTCTTATTTTTTTTCTCCTTTTAGGGTGTGTTTGGTATGAAGGAAAATATTTTCGTGTTTTTGTTGAAAGTATTATTTTTGGAAAATATGTGGTCCTGAATCGAGGTCAAGAGGTCAAAATTAGGATCTCGGGTCAAAGTCGGGGAATTGGGGCCGGAAGTTGGATCCCAGGTTTGGACTCGTTTTAGGTGGTGAGGTTCAAGGAAAGTTTTGAAAAATATGTTTCTGATTTAAGGATTGTTTTGATTATTTTTTTCCCTTACTTTATGTATGAAAATTATTTTTTCTTAAATTAAAGAAAAATAAGTCCAAATGAAAAATATTTGGGAAACTTACATAAATATACAATATTAAGAAAATATTTATCATCTATAGCAATAAAAAAAATTCACTGAAAACTTATAATACATTTATAATACAGTTTTAATACATATTGCAGAGAAATATTTATAAAACATATATAATACAAGTTTTATAGATAGATAATACATTTATCACATACTTTAATAGATTTATAATACATTATGTCAATTTCTTACTACACAAACATAATATATATTTTAAAACACTTATAATACATTTATATTGTATGCATAATTCACTTTTAATACAAGTATAGATTTATCATAATATTGCTATGTATTGCTATAAATTGTAATAAATAAAAAATATCGCTAAAATCAGTAATTAATTTTTAAAAAGCACTCAATTAAGTAATTTTTCCAAAATATTTTCCAAAATATTTAAGTCAATCAAACGTGAGAAAAATATTTTTTTTTCATATACATTCTTAATAAGTGTACTTTTTAGAGGTTCCTACACTTTACATATATTAAGTAGTGTGCAGATACCTATGGGTTACCATATTTTATGATAGGTAATATGAGTTGATCCATATTTAACTCACTTTTAAATGATTGGATAATCAATCCACTTTAAAATAGGTTAATCGAGCGAATACTCATAAAATTGACCCATTTTGTCACCCTTAACAGTAACCTACTTCACCAATTACTAAACATAAATATATGTAAGCAGGGGCGGACCCACGTGTAGTTAAGGGGGCTCATCCGAACCCCCTTCATTAAAAAATTACACTGTATATATAAGATAAATTTTTTAATTTATGTGTATATATTTAACATTGAACCCCCTGAGCATAAGCCAAAGGACTAGCTCAGTGGCAATTGGGTTCAATATTTCGCCTTAGTTTGTCTCAGCTCGCGGGTTCGAATTCGAATAAGCACATTTTTTTTTCTGATTAGCGTGTTTAATTTTTTTTGAACCCCCTTCATAAAATTCCTGGTTACGCCACTGTATGTAAGGCAGTTCAATTTGATTTTGAGGACTTAACTGGGTCAAAAGAAAATGATATACCGTATAAGTATTCGGCAAACCATGTTTAAATAGAGTCTATATAAAGTCTTAGTCCTAGAAAAGGGTCTAGAACATGGAAGAGTCCATGACAGCTCGAAACAAACAGTTCATCCTTAAACTCAAACAAGCTTAATCTTCTAACCAAGGTCTCTCTGTAGTCGGCTGAATATGTCTTGTACTCAACAAAAAAGCAGAGCAAAAATAGTATTAGTATACAAAAATAACGGTGTACTGGTAGGAACACGCGGTTAGCTAGTAAGCGGATCATACACAAGTAAATTCAACACAATAGGCATATACATATATAGAATAAGTCAACAACATATTAATATCACAACTTAATGTCTTGCACATACTATAATTCACAGAAGGGTCATCTCAAAGAACCTATAAACGATCTGTGACACCCGAGAAATTTTTTCGCAAAGACTCGAATATTTCCTCACGTGTGGATAGACTCGGACCGGAGGACTTGTAATTCTACACATGAGTTAGGATTAATTCCTAAGTATTTGAAGTGTTTAGATGTGTTTAGGGGTCATAAGGGATCTCTAACACCAAGTCGAGTCCAAAGAACTCCAATCGATTAAGTTTTCGGACGAGTTAGTATAAGGGTCAACTTCAAACGACCATATCTCCTAGGATATAAAGAACTGGGTGGCCCACAACCTACCAAATTAGGTATTTGAGTCTTCTTTCCAACGCCACCAAGATTGTAATTTTTGGAGTTCGGAGTCAAAAGTTATTGCCATTTTACTACAGACTAGTACTGCAGGAATTTCAGGCCAGGGCGAAATTTAGGCTTGGCACTCCAGTGGCGCCCCATGCCACTATAGCGCCAGAAAACAGCCTCAGTAGTTTAGGGCTTGGCGCGATGCGCAACTATTAGATGTGTAGGATTTTAAGCCTATTTTGGCTTGGCGCTGCAGTGGCGCGACGCGCCACTATAAAGCCAGCAAGACTTTTGCCCAATTTTCTAGATTTTTGAAGAGGGGCAACTTGGACTTTTTCCAAATTATATATACACCATCCTTGAGCATTTTGGACCATTATTTTCAGCTTCTCTCTCTCTCTAAAAAGCCCTAGAAATTTCCCCTCTCTTCTTCTTCTTTTTTCCCAAATCCATCTCCAACAAAGGGTGCCTTCAAGAGTTTCAAGGATTCAAGTCTCCCATTGAAGACCCAACAACTAGGTCTCTTCAAAGTCTTCACAAGGTATGTAAGGCTAACCTAAAATATGGATTGAGTTCTTCCATATGCCCATAGATGTGTTGGATAAGAGTTGTGAAAGAGTTGAACCTTCTAAGAAGGTTTTTCTTGAAAGTTTTCCTAAACTATAGAATATTTTTAGCTACTTTTGGTTGATTGATGTTTTTAATGACTTGAGTTACTAAATAGTTATCTTTCATAATTATTGACTATAAATGTACCTTTGTATATAGATTTATAGATGTCGACGATATTCTTGAGTTGAGTTTTGTTGAGAGTACGGATTCATGTTTCATTCACATGAACCCAAGATGAGATTTATTTTGTCATAATTATCTTGAGGTTGAGATGGATAGTTGTGTGTATATATGTATTGATTGGAACGGAAAGAATGAATTGGATAGTTAAGAATGTCCCTTTATTTCTATAATTTGAACATAGGACTAAAATGAAGATTGTGGAGTAGATGTTTGATAATGATGTGATGATAATATTTGACAATGATGTGATGATAATATTTGATGGTGATGTGAATGGTGGTATTTTGATGATGGTGTAATAATAATGCGAGTGACGATGTTTTGATGATGGTGTGAGTGATGATGTGAATAGTAATTATTTAATATGTGTAGAATGATTGATGAAGAGGTATGTTGATGAGGATGTTATGTGATGAAGTGGATTGGAGTCTAATGTGATTATGTGATAAGTGATTTGCATAATCTGAGTTGATTTGGAGTCTTATGAGTATTTTGAAAATAAAGGATCTTTTGAGAAGAAGTTTTAAATAAATAATTTGTGAGCATTTTTGCATAAACTATTTATACACTATTTTTGAGTTTAAGAAATGATTATTTTCATCTATGATTTAAAAAGAGTTTAATCATGAGTTGAGTTTGAGAAGTCTTTTAATTATTTTTGAACATGAGTGCTTTTTAGTATAAATGAGTTGAGCATTTATTTTACATAAAAAGGTCTATTTTGAGATTGTATAAATTTTAAAGAGAAGAGTTTGATGAGTTGAGATGAATTGATTTGAAAGAGTCCAATGAAGCTAAATGAGTATGTTACTCACTTGATAAATATGAGCATATTGAGTCTTGGGAGGAGTATCGAGCACCGAATTGGGTAAGAGTATAGTCCATACTCAAACCCAATAACTACATCGTCAAACGTAGGAGGGGATTGAACTGTTAAAGTCAGATGCTTCCCCAAAATGTTTTTCCTGACATTATAGGACTCAGTTGGATTGGATCCATGATTGGTTGATGCGTTCATACCCTGGAAAAGTATGAACGGACGCGGCAACAACATCGGCTTGTTGTACTATCACTCGCTCATATGGTGATGGTTGTTGGTTAGAGAAAGTCCCAATTGAATGGATTGTGCTTGATCTGATTGGTTTGATTGTGATTGTAGATGATTGAGTTGAATTGTAAGACATTGCATAACTTAATTTGCATATTTATTGAGTTGAGCCCCTTTGAGTTGATTGTGAGTTAATTGCATTGATCGAATTGGATTAGATGAATTATGATTTGATAGTGTACGATTGGACTGGATTGGATTAGATGATATGTTGATTGGGTTGAATGGAAGGATATATGATTGGATTGGATTGGATCATATATGACCGGGTTGAACTTATTGTATACAATTGGATTGAATCGGATGATATATAATTTGATTGAATTGTATTGTGTATGATTGAATTAGATTATATGATGTGTGATTGGTCTTTGTCTAGAAATATATTCTTACTTTAGACTTATGACGTCTTATGTGAGTCTCTCCTACATTTCTAATTTGAGATAGTTGATCCGATGTTATTCTTCCTTGAGGTATGTTTCATTCTGTCATATTACATACTCGTACATTCCATGTACTGACGTCCATTTGGACCTGCATCGTTTCATGATGTAGAGACAGGTTTAAGAGATCGTCAATAGAAGCACCATTGAGGATCTATACACACTCAGCATATTGGTGAGTCCTTTCCTACATTCGGAGGACACCGCTTATGTATTCTTGCGTTGAGTTAGCCCTTTCAATTTTAATTTGAGGTAGCCATGAACATGTCATTGGCACTAATTAGATAGTAGTGATAGAGGCTTCATAGACTATATAGTGATGGGTCGATTGAGTATTTCTTTCCTTGAGTTATTCTTGTCAAACTATTTTTAATGACAAATATTTTAGTTGATTTGTTGGCCCACGACCTTTATTCTTTGAGTTGGATGGGTGATTTGAGTTACCCGTTAAATTATTCTTTATTTTTAAACTTTCCGCTGAATGAATGAATGAACGGATATATGATCGAGCTATGTGGTTTGCTCGGGAGTCAGAAATGGTTCCTGAGTGTCGGTCACATCTAAGGTACCCTCTTGGGGCATGACAAACATGGTATCAGAGCACAGAGTTCAAGTGTCCTAGGGAATCTATGAAGCCGTGTCTAGTAGAGTCTTGCTTATGGGTGTGTTTTACACCACACTTATAATCAGGAGGCTATAGGACATTAAGATTTTATTTCCCTTCTTTCATATTCTGAGTTCGTGCGATAGAGTTTAACTCTATGAATGTTCCCTTCTAATTCGTGCATTGCTCAAATCCATTTGACTACCCCTCATACTCAAGGTAGTTGAAACGGTAGATATGAGATTCTTATTGATGAGTTAAGATAAAGTCTTGAGAAAGGGAAGAGACGGATCAAGGTTTGAGAGGAGCCGATTACTGTGCTTAACTCTATTGATCTGGAAGGATGTACTCTCATTCGTATGGATCGTGCGTTGAGTCAGAGCGAGATGTATCCTAGAATCTTATCCCTACATCTTGATTCGAATGTCACCTTTGAGGGGGAAGTTGCGTATCTGAGTGACAAGTCTTACCATTCAAGGGAATGTGGTTTGAGGTATAGTGAGCTATGGTTGGTAGAATGATTGTAGAGGTAGGAAGAGGGAGTTAGAGGAGTAGAACTGAAGTAGTAAGAATGGTGGTTGATTGAGGCCTACAACTAGAGTGGAGTATCTATAGGGTGAGTAATGAGGTGTAATAAATGATTGTGACAGTTCTAGTTTTAAGATTTTATTTAGTAGGCTTGACATGATGTATGCGAGAGATTAAGATATTAACTTGCGAGGAGAGTGTGTTATGAATGGAGGGGTTATGTGACCCTCAGATGTAAATAGTGAATTGAGTCTAAGTCATATGGTAACAAGAGGCTTAAGAGGTGTATATGAAACAATATAGATTTGAATGAGGTTATAAATTTATGAGTCGCTTTGAGTGACTAGTTAGTGTCCTTTAGTTGATGCCTTTAAGCTAAGGGGGAGATGATAGGGTAATGAGCCAAAGTAAGTCTTGAGCTTCCGATAGTGATGAGTTGGCCAAGATGATAGTAGACGGAGTTGAGCGAGAGTAGATGAGGGAGGGTAAGTGCTTCCCGATTATGATAGTTGTGTTGTACTTGTCTAGTTGAGGATAAATGTGTGGAGGAGGAGTAAGATGAGACCTTGTGATGAGCAATAGATAGGTAAATGTATGTTAGTGTGTCTTCGGGAAAGAGCTCATACGATGATGAGGGTATAAGTGTTAAAGTAAGCTCGAGAACTCTTAGATATGAGTGAGGTAGTTAGAGTGATAAGCTTGAGTATATGGTTGTCACTATGAGAGTGATGGTAGTAGGATAATGCTTGCATCTGGGGGAAAGATTGGAGGTACGTGAAGGGTGTTATGAGGCTTGGAAAGGAGGGGAAGTTTGGACACCGATATATTGACCTCATGAAATGGTGAAGAGGATTGGGAATGTCGCTCATGAATTGGAATTCGACGGTTGAGGATGTAGATGTTTGAATGATTCGGTTGATGGAGTTTCGATGTTCTATTCGTGCCAAATGATGAGAATGATGAAGGTGATGTCCCTATTCCTGAGTTGAAATGATTTGTCTATTCTTGAGTTTGAATAGCCAATTGTCTAAATTGCTCGATTGGTTGATTTGATTGAGTTTCAATTTTTATTCGTGCCTCGATTCACCCATTGGTTTACTCATCATTCGAGGATGAATGATCCCAAGGGGGAGATAATGTGACACCCTAGAAATTTTTTCGCAAAGACTCGAATATTTCCTCACGTGTGGATAGACTCGGACCGGAGGACTTGTAATTCTACACATGAGTTAGGATTAATTCCTAAGTATTTGAAGTGTTTAGATGTGTTTAGGGGTCATAAGGGATCTCTAACACCAAGTCGAGTCCAAAGAACTCCAATCGATTAAGTTTTCGGACGAGTTAGTATAAGGGTCAACTTCAAACGACCATATCTCCTAGGATATAAAGAACTGGGTGGCCCACAACCTACCAAATTAGGTATTTGAGTCTTCTTTCCAACGCCACCAAGATTGTAATTTTTGGAGTTCGGAGTCAAAAGTTATTGCCATTTTACTACAGACTAGTACTGCAGGAATTTCAGGCCAGGGCGAAATTTAGGCTTGGCATTCCAGTGGCGCCCCATGCCACTATAGCGCCAGAAAGCAGCCTCAGTAGTTTAGGGCTTGGCGCGATGCGCAACTATTAGATGTGTAGGATTTTAAGCCTATTTTGGCTTGGCGCTGCAGTGGCGCGACACGCCACTATCGCGCTAGGTGCATTTTTAGCCTATTTTCAGAACTTTTGAGGAGGGGTAATTTGGGAACTTACCCAAATTATATAGTTTGACAAGAATAACTCAAAGATAGAAGTACTCAATCGACCCATCACTATCTAGTCTATGAAGCCTCTATCACTACTCTCTAATTAGTGCCAATGACATGTTCATGGCTACCTCAAATCAAAATGAAAAGGGCTAACTCGATGCAAGAATACACAGACGGTGTCCTCCGAATGTAGGAGAGGACTCACCAATACGCTGAGTGCGAATAGATCCCCAATGATGCTCCTATTGACGATTTCTTAAACCTGTCTCTGCATCATGAAACGATGCAGGTCCAAATGGACGTCAGTACGTGGAATGTACGAGTATGTAATATGGCAGAATGAAACATACCTCAAGGAAGAATAGCAGCGGTCCAAATATCTCAAATCAGAAAGGTAAGAGAGACTCAACAAGGCGTCATAATCTAAAGTAATAATACATTTTTAGACAAAGACCAATCACACATCATACAATCCAATCCAATCATACACAATACAGTTCAATCAAATCGTATATCATCCGATTCAATCCAATCGTATACAATCAGTTCAATCCGGTCATATACGATCCAATCCAATCCAATCATATACCCTTCCACCGTACACTTATCCAATCACATATCATATAATACAATCCATCCCATATCACCTAATCCGATCATATAAAATCAACTCAATAATCAACTCAAAGGACTCAACTCAATAAATATACAAATTAAATTATGCAATGTTTTGCAATTTAACTCAATCATCTACAATCACAATCAAACCAATTAGATCAAGCACAATCCATTCAATTGGGAGTTTCTCTAACTGACAACTATCACCATATGAGCGAGTGATAGTACAATAAGCCGACGTTGTTGCCGCGTCCGTTCATACCTTGCCAGGGTATGAACGCATCAACCAATCATAGATCCAATCCAACCGAGTCCTATAATGTCAGGAAAAACATTTTGGGGAAGCATTCGACTTTAATGGTTCAATCCCCTCCTACGTTTGGCGACATAGTTTATTGGTTCGAGTATGGACTATACTCTTACCCAATTCGGTGCTCGATACTCCTCTTAAGACTCAATATGCTCATATCTATCAAGTGAGTAAAATACTCAAAATGCTTATTTAGTCTCATCGGACTCTTTCAAATCAACTCATTTAGTCTCATTGGACTCTTTTCAAAACTCAATCAAATCTGGCCTCATTGGACCTTCTTTCAAATCGAATCATCTCAAATCATCAAACTCTTCTCTTTAAAATCTATACAATCTCAGAAAAATCGACATTTTAAAGTAAAAATACTCAACTCACTTATACTCAAAATACTCGCGTTCAGAAATAATTAAAAGACTTTTCAAACTCAACTCATGCTTAAACTCTTTTTAAATCATAGATGAAAATAATCATTTCTTAAACTCAAAATAGTGCATAAATAGTTTATGCAAAAATTCTCATAAATCATGTATTTAAAATTCCTTCTCAAAAGATCCTTTATTTTCAAAATACTCATAAGACTCCAAATCAACTCAGATTATGCAAATCACATATCACATAATCACATTAGACTCCAATCCACTTCATCACATAACATCCTCATCAACATACCTCTTCATCAATCGTTCTACACATATTAAATAATCACTATTCACATCATCACTCACACCATCATCAAAACATCATCACTCGCATCATTATTACACCATCATCAAAACACCACCATTCACATCACCATCAAATAATATCATCACATCATTGTCAAATATTATCATCACATCATTATCAAACATCTACTCCACAATCTTCATTATAGTCCTATATTCAAATTATAGAAACAAAGGGACATTCTTAACTATCCAATTCATTTTTTCCGTTCCAATCAATACATATATACACACAACTATCCATCTCAACCTCAAGACAATTATGACAAAATAAATCTCATCTTGGGTTCATGTGAATGAAACAAAACTCAACTCAAGAATATCGTCAACATCTATAAATCTATATACAAAGGTACATTTGTAGTCAATAATTATGAAAGATAACTATTTAGTAACTCAAGTCATTAAAAACATCAATCAACCAAAAGTAGCTAAAAATATTCTATAGTTTAGGAAAACTTTCAAGAAAAACCTTCTTAGAAGGTTCAACTCTTTCACAACTCCTAACCAACACATCTATGGGCATATGGAAGAACTCAATCCATATTTTAGGTTAGCCTTACATACCTTGTTTGAAGACTTTGAAGAAAACCTTGATGTTGGGTCTTCAATGGAGGACTCAAATCTTGCAGCTCTTGGAACTCTTCTTGTTGGAAATGGAGAAGAAGAAGAAGAGAGAGAGAGAAAAACTCCTAGGGCTTTTTAGAGAGAGAGAGAGGGCTGAAAATATGAGCTCAAAATGGACTAGGGTGATACATATATAATTTGGGTAAGTTCCCAAATTATCCCTCCTCAAAAGTTCTGAAAATAGGCTAAAAATGCACCTGGCGCGATAGTGGCGCGTCGCGCCCTTGCAGCGCCAGGATGATTACGCCTAAAACCTACACACCTCGTAGTGGCGCGCCGCGCCAAGGACCAAACTACTGAGTCACATTCTTGGCGCGATAGTGGCGCATCGCGCCCTTACAGCGCCAAGGCCAATATTTTCTGGGTTTTGGAAATTGGCTTGAAAAACCCTGCACACCTTTTAGTGGCATGCCACACCAGTAACCGAACTACTAAGGCATGTTTCTGGCGCGATAGTGGCGCATCGCTCCACTGCGGCGCCAAGCCCAGTTTTCTAGCAATTGCAACCCAGGCCTGAAAATCTCTGATGTACTAGTTCATATTAGGATCGTCATATCTTTCGACTATGAACTCCAAAAATTGAAATCTTGGTGGCGTTGGAAAGAAGACTCAATGTACTTTAATTTGGTAGGTCGTGGTCCACCCAGTTCTTTATATCCTAGGAGATATGATTGTTTTAAGTTGACCCTTATACTAACTCGTTCGAAAACTTAATCGATTGGAGTTCTTTGGACTCGACTTGGTGTTAGAGATCCCTTATAACCCCTAAACACATCTAACACACTTAAAATACTTAGCAATTAATCCTAACTCATGTGTAGAATTACAAGTCCTCCAGTCTGAGTCTACCCACACGTGAAGAAATATTCAAGTCTTTGCGAAAAAAATTCCGGGGTGTCACACACGGCCTTTATTCTTTGAGTTGGATGGGTGATTTGAGTTGCCCGCTAAATTATTCTTTATTTTTAAACTTTCTGCTGAATGAATGAATGAACGGATGTATAATCGAGATATGTGGTTCGCTTGGGAGTCAGAAATGGTTCCTGAGTGCCGGTCACGTCTAGAGTACCCTCTCGAGGCGTGACACGATCAACTTTGTGTCGGAATGTGACACCCTATCCAAATATGTGTCAGAACGTGACACCCAATCCAAATACGTGTTGAAACGTGACATCCGATCCAAATTATGTGTCGAAACATAACACCCAATCCCAAGATATCACAATCACAAGAACATTCAGTGTTTACAATATTTATACCACCAAAAATAAGTTCATCACAATAATAGGCCAGCAAATGATCATTTCACACATAATCTAGCATGTCTGCCTATTCATATACACACATGCATATTATGAAGTAATTTAACAAGTATATGAAACACATACGGGAACATCACCTACCTCAAATTCAAGCTTTCACAACTTTACAATGCAAGAGCCTTCTCTTTTTGGGTTTGTTCTTCTCATTCTTGGTCTAGAAAATATTAAATACATATCAATGATCAATACAATGGCCTAACTATCACGAATTATAACACAATTTCACTCCCTAGGCCAAACCTATGATCCTAACCTTACCCTAGAGTTATTTCCCATAATAGATTTTCAATTCAAACCCTCCCCCAAGGATTATCAGTTTATCACCCATACTTCTAGTTTCTAGAAATCAAAGTGAATCTAGGGAGTAAAACCATACCTTAAGCGTGAAAATCTGTGGAAAATCAATGAAAATCGCCCTAGGTCGCCTCTTGGGGTTTTAGAAACTGAATGTTGTAGAAAATACCATTTTTGGTCTTTTTCACGACTTAAGTCACGAATGTCCCACTCTGGCGGCCTTGCTCTGGCGGGATATATGGAAACATTGATCTCGGAGTTTTTTCTCCAAGCCTCCATTTGTCAACACACCCTTTCCAATAATGTATTAAAATTATGCTCTTCACTCCAAATTCGATTTCGAGAGTTTTACTCGCCCAAGTACGATTTCGCGAAGCCGTAAATGCTCCTTATCATCTTGCCTATCAGCCTGTTTAATCAAATTATAGATTTGACCTCCCATCATTCACGTGATCACCCTAGACTTCACCTGACTCAGAATTCATCCAAGTGTGGCCTACGCTCAAATTTTCTAAAGTTACTACCCGAAGTTTTCTGGCCCGAAATCTTTTCCCATTGGCCTATCCCCAACAACGGAAATAGGTTATTACAAACAGCTAGCTCAAGGACATTTGGGACAACAAGAAGTGCGATTACAAAGATTAATGAGTATTTAGGGGCCTTAGAGTTAAGACTTAGTCCAACTAATGCGTATGTTATTGATATAGGTGAGGATTTTTTTGATGAGGAAGAGGAAGATAATATGTTAGACATATGCTTTGATAAAGTGGCCAGGGATGGAGATATCTCACCTAGGCAACAAAGAAGTGGAAGCAACAAAAGCGAGAAGAAGACACATGGAAGACAACATAGTTGGGATGGTAAAGTGACTAGAGAGCTTGTTCCAAGTCACCTACCGATGCGACTGCCAAAGCAAAATCGTATGACAGTATCAATAGATTCAACAAGATGCAATAAATCCAAGAAGAAATGATGAACATCTGTTGTTGTTGGACAAATTTAAAGGAGAAGACAAGAGGACAATATTTTGGTTACTTTAGGCAAGCAACCTATCTTTTTTAATTTATACATTTGTAAAAGGAAGTTTGACTTTTAAAACTCAACTTTCTTCTTGGCTTTCATTTTTTTGCATTATCTAAGCATCCTCATTTGTAATATCATCATATAATGTATTACAAACTCTGTGAGGATCATAAAATACCTAGTTCTCTCTAGCTCTTATTTTCTTCACACTTGTTAATTAGTAGAAGTTTGTTACTTCATTAGGATTGGTAAGATGAGGCCTAGCCTCCCTTGCTTGTACTTGTCCGGGAGTTTTTTTATCTTTTAATAAAAGGCCGCTAGACACTCTAACAAGGACAGCCTGTTGAATTACTTGCAATTGTCCAACCTGACATAGGACATTTAACTCTTGATATGAGAAAGCTTCCTAACAACTTGATGGTGAAGACATGTGATACAAAGAGTTGGCTCTTTAATATTCAAATTACAGAACCATGGCAACTGAAGCAACTGCTTTGCTTTCCTTATGTTAAAACAGAATTGAAGGAAAATACACTTATTTTATCATTGTCTTTTGTAATTTTATTTGTATCTAGCTAAGCCTTTTTATGTTATGAAGAACGTTTCTTCGTCTGTATGTTACTGATTACTATATTGCAATCTAAATGTTCAAAAATGGTTTTCCTAATTGCAAATATATTCATTTCCCAATAGAGGAGGGTTCTTTCTTGTTTGTTGAGAATCTTTTGTAGATTTCATATTTCAGGCTTCTTTTCTGTTTGGGATGTGAAGCTAGCGAGATAATCATGTATTTCTGCTCGACTCTTTACTCCCTTGGATTTAACTATATAAGCGACTCATTTAAGGTAAACCATTTGCCTCCTCTCTTCTTATGCATGATAATTGTTTGGTCATAGCTATTGGTTTTGATATGATATTTCATATGGTCAAGTTGTTATTTGTTAAGGTATCATTGCCTTACAGATCCAGAATGTAAATTCTACGGGGTCAATTGTTAAGGTTTTTAGCATTAAACTCGTTATATTTTTAAAGTTATGGAATCATATCTACTATTTATTGTAATTTTAGTGAATTTTTACACATAAATTTATGTTTCGCGTCGAAAGTATATGTTGCAATGGACCCAGTACCAATCCATTAGCTTGTGGAGATTTTGCAAGAACAACTAGAACAAATTATCAATGTGGGCACCCCTCTATTCAAGCTACTCCCTCTGTGCCAATTTATTTGACTCACTTTTCTTTTTAGTCAGTCCAAAAAGAATAGTATTTCTATATTAGTAACAATTTGACTTGAAAATGCCTATTTTACTATTGATAAATAATTTACAGTCACACAAACATCTATGACTTATTTTAGACTACAAGTTTTGAAAGTATTTTTTTCTTAAATTCTGTATCAAGTCAAACTATATCATATAAATTGGGAGTACAAAATATGACCAAATATGCCCCACATATGAAGCACAGGCTGCACAGTCCATTGGGTTTTGGAAAGAGACATAAAAGCCCCTTTGAACCTTGGCAGGAAAGGTCATCCTCTCATTTCATTTGCATCTTATCCTGTTGAGGGGAAAGAATCAAAGGTGCACAAGATAAAAAAAGTTATTGTATTAGGAAAAAAAATAAAGAAACATGATGCAATATATCTTTATCCAACAATTCATGAGAAACAAAGATATAGTGATTTTTATCCACAAAAATGACAGCTTCTTCCCTCTCACTGAGTCTTGGACTTCCATCAGCAGCCAATAATTTGAATAGGCATGCTTTACACAACATTATCACATGTTCAGCATCAGAAAACACATCCCCTAATCAACAGAGTAAGAAAATCACATCTTGATCAATTATAAAGTCATGTTTGCATTAAATCCATTTTCTTCGCGGTAAAATTCTATTAGTATCTATTTCAGGATGTTTCATGAGGAGGCCATTTCTATTGGGAGCAGGAGCTCTGTCTTTGAGTTTATTACCCGCTACGCCCCTTCTAGCTAAAGGTACTCTGTTACTATAATTTTGATTCTCCAATCTTATCACTTTATAATCAAATGGTGTGACTGCAGGAATACCAGAGAACTATGAAATCTTTGTTGATAAACAAGATGGCTATTCATATTATTATCCATCAGATTGGAGGGTACATCGCGTTTTTAAGAATTGATTTTCAAAAAAAATTTAGTACTCTTCTTTAACTTGGAAGTACGTACATTTGTTTGTTAGAACAGGAATTTGATTTCAGAGGTCATGATTCTGCATTTAAGGATAGATATCTACAACTGCAAAATGTACGACTAAGTTTTATACCATCTGATAAATCAGATATCCATGATTTGGGGCCAATAGAAGAGGTAAGTTGTCGTACTATTCATCTACGTATATGTATTTAGCTACTATTGAGGAGGAGAAAAATAAAAAGACGTGTATTTTCTTCGTCACACCAACTTATTTTCTTCTTTCCTAAAGGTTGTGCCCGATCTGGTAAAACACGTTTACTCTGCACCAAATCAGGTGGCAAATATAATGGAAATGAAGGAGGTATGATCCTTTCTCATGCTCTCGATTATTTAGATACTTGTTTCTAGACACGTACTTTGCAAGTGTATTCTAAGCAAATAGTACACTGATAGAAATGAATAACAAATAATTCACACTGAAATAGTACAAGCTGAAATTCATGAACAATCTGAGTATTCAAAAGACTTCTTAGTTGAATGACAAATGATTATATATTGTCTGAATCTATTAAATCAAACAACAAAAACTGGTTAGGTAGTTAAAGTGTAAAATGAGTTACATTTGATATTATTAGGTACAAACATATAGATCATTTGGAACCTTCGAAAGCTTATATAGAAGCAAGGATCCTTCGCAATGACTTTTGAGGTTATTCATCACAAAGATTAAACTCATTATAATTATTTGATAAAGATAAAGAAGCACAATAAAAGAATAATTACTCTTCTGTAGAAGTGAATTGGCACAAGCCAATTTTGAGATGTACTTGCAATACATAATGTCACAAATTGTGGCCAAAACGTTTCCAAACACAAAGTGATCTACATAGAATAGCATAATATACTACATCAATTCGATTTGAACTGTTTGATTGTATTAATAAGTATTAAAAACATTTTTAGTGTGGCCAGAGTTCAGTGCCTCTATTCTCACTAGACAATTACATTACAAGATAGTGCTTAAAAAAAATACACGAAAATGAATATATAATTTCATAAACATTCATAGAAAACAACCAAATAAAATGAACATACCTTTGTAGAAGTCTTCAACTTGTCTCTATTATTTCTTCTAAATATGAACCAGGAAGGGCTTATACATACGGTAGATTGATCATTCCATTTATAATAAGTTGATTAGTGAGAAAAATTTAAGATAACAAATAAGATGATTCATTATCTAGTTAAATTGGTAACGGAAGAAAATCAAAAGTTTTTCAATTTATTATTCTTTCATTGGTTAACCAATAATTACAATAACTAAAATAACATTCAATGTTGAAATTAAAATGCAGCTTAAATTTACTATTTAATAATAATAATAATAATAATAATAATAATATATATAATATGATATATATATATATATTAATGGTATTATTGTAATAACTCAACTTTATAGGGGTATTTTGGTATTTCAACTTTCAACTATATATATATATGATATGATATATGATGATGATGTATCTACTTTTCAATTAGTAACGCTATTTATTTCAAAATAATGTAGAGAAGTACAAACGGGAAAAACTATTTCACCTTTGAATATGTATTGACATCTCCAAATTTTTCTCGGGCAGCATTTGCTACCATAGCAATTGGAAATGGTAAGCGATCTGGTCCGTCTCCTATAGCTTTACATCACAATTTTACAGGTGCAATTTTGTGCATTCGCATTAAGACATTTTGTACAGGGAGACACTACACACTAATCGTAGGAGCAAATGAAAGGCGATGGAGAAAATTCCGTAACAAACTTAAAGTGGTGGCCGACTCATTTCAGGTGCTGGATATTTAGAATTGCTCTAATGCTGGCAATCATATAGTCTTATTCCATGAAACAGGATTGTCTATATATCCTATTGCAATTGTATGTCGAACTACATTACACAGAATGTTTCCGGTATCCCATAAGTAAATGAAATCCTAAGTGTTTGCAACAAAGTTCAAAGTGATGGAAAATAAACTTCAATCACAAATAAAATATGATGAAACAAAGATTTTATTGATTGATGAATTTTTGAGAGTATAGTTTTGTTCTTCTCTTCATCTTCTCTCTGAATTTTCTCCGGTGATTTGAGGGTTGTAGTACCGTATTTCTTGAATGTATAATGATTTGGACCTCCTTGAAATATATTTGATCCCCGCTATATTTGATTCGCGGGGAAAACTTTGAGAAAGACAATATTTAATGTCCTGATCTCTTTGTGAATATTTCCATCAGTGTGTATATATATATATATATGAGATATTCGAGATACCCTTTCAAGGGAATATTTTAAATTTTATATAAGCGTGAGTTAGGATTTAGGATAGAGTAGCCTCCAAGAACCCTAATAAATATTGAGCTTGTCTCATATAATCCCACAAAATTTCGATATCTACAGTAAGAATATGACATTTTTGATCCTACATAAACAATTGGATGCAATACTTACGAAAACCAAATCCATAAAAAGCATTCTCTGCACGCAATAGTCATCCATATATGATGAAATCAACTAACCTCCTTATATACAAAGTATATTACAACATATATAGTGTTTCAATTCTTTCCCAGCTTTCTATAGCCAAATACATGAAAGAAAGATATAGTTGGTAGAGAAAAATGAACTGAAACTAACTACAACACCATCACCCCCACCCCTAGAATAGTCAAGGAACCCAAAAGCAGTGACAAGGAAAAGTTGATGATCAAAGCTACGGCTAAACGATCATTTCACTCTTAAATAACAAATCAAATGTACCATTAAGAGATGAGCAAACAAATCTCAATCTACTCCCCCTCCAAAAGAATATGTTTACACGTCCTTTTTGAATGGAACAAACCCCCCTCCTCAACCAATTTGCAGAGTTGATTTCTCAATGTTATTATCTCAGAAAGTCACCTTTCTAAGAAAAGTGATCTTTTGAGCTAATGACTACTAATCGAATGACCATATGAGAAAAACCTTCAATTTGCAATGCATCAGTCTGTTTATCAGTTTCACTGCGTGAACCCTGTCAAAACATATGATCTGATATCTTTATCATTCCTTGGTGCCCTAATCATTTTCAAGTTGTGAAGCACCAATCTGGAGAGTCTTATCACAATCCATTTGTCCTAAGTTGTGATGGCATGTAATCCAAACTTGATAGGCAAACTACAAACTCAAAAGCACACAAATTGCCAACTTGCAAGTTAAAATTCAAGAAATAATAAGATGAAAGTAGTGGTGAGGGTTTGTAGTTTTGTGTTTTGATGATCAACAAACCATGAGACCTAATAGAGGGATCAGGTCGCATCAACTTCAACTGATTCCGGCCGAAATGTAAGCCAGCTGTAATGCTGACAAGGTTGGTGAAAAGGTGTCTGCCGACTCTGCAAACTGTGTACTGTTGCACCAATGAGAGATATCGAGGTTTCTCTCATTAAAGCAATTAAAAGGAAACCTTTTCACAAACAAAAGATGTGTTTTCTTGAGATCAAAAAGGTGAATCTATCAAGATTTTCTCTCAAGGAGAAACATACAATATTTGCACTTAAGGGACCTGATCAAGCACATCTAGTAGAGCCTTCTCTTTAAGTATTGTTGTACTTGAGCTTGTAATCATTGTAAGATCAGTTTTTGATTAATAAAGAAACATTGATCAGTCGGGTGTATTTGTAGTTCTTGTTTCCAGGTTAAGTGTCAACATTGAATCAAGTTGTTAAAGTCTACATTAACTAAGGGTAGTGTCACGCCCCGGGAGGGTACCCTAGACATAACCGGCATCCGAAGGCCATTTCTGACCTCCGAGCGAACCACCTGGTCCATTCACACATTCGTTCTATCATATTCTCTTAGCGGAACTCAATTAATGAAATACTATTCACAATTTGAGGGCCGAAGGCTATACATGTTTAACTCGACAAAATAAATATAATAAAACTCCTCACAATAACCATTCAACCTCCCCACACTCCAGTCTATGAAGCCTCTATCAAAGTCTAAAAGGTGCCAATGACAAGCCCATGGCTACCAAGAAATCAAAGTAAAGGAAGCTACAACAAAACTATACAATAAGGTTCAACATCCTCCGGAAACTAGGAGGACTCACCAACTAGCTAGGAGTTTATGTGGATCTTCAACGGAGTGCCGGTCGATGATCTCTAGTACCTGTCTCTACATCATGAAACAATGCAGGCCAAATGGCGTCAGTACATAGAATGTACGAGTATGTAAAATGGCCGAATGCAATGAACATCAAGGAAGAATCAGTCAACTCAGAATCTCAACTCATATATCTATACAGGACAACTCACTCAAATGTCCTAAGTCTAAACAAGAATATGATTTAGATAGGACCAATCACATATCATTCAACTCAGTCTGACTCAGAGTACTATCAAGACCTATCTGGGAGTTTCTCTTAACCGACAACCATCACTTATGAGCAAGTGACAGTACAACAAGCCGACGTTGTTGCCGCATTCGTTCATAATTTGCCAGGGCATGAACGAGTCAATCAATCATGGATCCAATCCAACCAAGTCCTATAATGTCAGGACAAAATTCTCGTGGAAGCATCCAACTTTAATGGTTCAATCCCCCCTACGTTTGGCAACACAGGTATTGGGTTCGAGTATGGACTATACTCTTGCCCAATTCGGTGCTCGATACTCCTCCCAAGACTCAATGCTCATAAAACTCCATCCAATCAACTCAATCAACTCATATCGACAAGTCTAATTACAACCTTGTCAACTCATTAACTCTATCACAATCGAATCTCTTCCAATCGTACTATCCAATCAATCTCAATTATTTCTTCAAAAGAAATTTAAATGCACAATTATAGCAACATATAGACATAACCAATCATTTACTATATCCATTTGAGAAATCCTTGAGACTCATCACAACTCAAGACTTTAAATCACACTCTAAAATAGGCGACACTTCTTAGGAAAATAACCTCTTTTATCATAATCCACATAGTTAAGAAGATCAATAAAACATATTTAACAACTCATCTTCATCAACTCATATTCACATATAGGCTCATTTTGGGAACTCCTTGGCTCAACAACATCAACACATATAGGGTCAAATAAATAGGGGACAAAGTTCATATAAATATAAACTATACCAAGAAACTCTATTTTCATGAACATCTAACCTCAAAGCAAGAGTAGGGCACATGGGTGGACTCAACCCATGTTTTAGATAGCCTTACATACCTTAGTGAAGACTTGAAGAAAACCTTATGGTTGGGTCTTCAATGGAGAACTCAAACCTTGAAGCTCTTGGAACTCTTCTTGTTGGAAATGGAGAAGAAGAAGAAGAGAGAGAGAGAGAGAGAGAGAGAAAGAGAGGGGGACTCCTAGGGCTTTTCTAGAGAGAGAGTGGGGGCTGAAAATATGTCCCCAAATTGGCCAAGAATGATACATATATAATTTGGGACAATTCCCAAATTGGCCCTTCTCAAAAGTTCTGAAAATAGGCTAAAAATGCACCTGGCGCGATAATGGCACATCGCGCCATTGCAGCGGCCTGCCTAAAATCTGCATACCTCGTAGTGGCGCGCTGCGCCAGAGACCAAACTACTAAGGCATGTTTCCAGCGCGATAGTGGCGCGTCGCGCCCTTATAGCGCCAAGGCCAAAGGTTCTGGGTTCTGGAAATTTAGCTTGAAAAACCCTGTACACCTTTTAGTGGCGCAGCGCGCCAGGGACTAAACTATTGAGGCATGTTTCTGGCGCGATAGTGGCGCGTCGTGCCACTGCAGCACCAAGCCCAGATTCCCAGTAGTTGAACCCTAGGCCTGAAATTCCTACTGCGCTAGTTCATCTTCGGATCGTCATATCTTTCGACTCCGAACCCCAAAAAATTACATTCTTGGTGGCGTTGGAAAGAAGACTCGATGACCTTTAATTTTATAGGTCGTGGGCCACCCAAATTGTCATCTTTCAAAAGATAGGGTCGTTAGAAATTGATCCCTTTTTTGAACTCGTCCTAAAGCTTAGCCACGACGGATCCTTTGGACTCAGCTTGGTCCTAGGGGTCCTTCGTGACCCCACATCACCTCTAACGCTGCTCAATTTCTCAAAGACTCACCTTACTCATGAAATTGCTTCATAATAACCAAGTTCGACCTTACACGTGTACAAGAAAGGTCCGAATCTTAGGAAAAAAATTTAAGGGGTATTACATTATCTCCCCCTTGGGATCATTCATCTCGAATAACGAGAAACCAAGAATGGACTCGGGGTACAAATCACAGTCAAAATTTCAGTCATTCAACCAATCACATTCTCAAACAAATATCAATCAAAACTCAAAATGCACAAATGAATTCAAGTCAAGGAAATGGTCTTTACCTTCAACATTCTCTTCGGCAGGCACGAATAGATGTGGATATTTAGATTTCATGGCTCTCTCTGCTTCCCATGTAGCTTCCTCAACAAATTGGTTCCTCCACAGGACTTTGACTGAGGCGACCTCTTTGTTCTTCAATTTGCGAATTTGGCGATCAAGAATTTGGACCGGGACCTCTTCATAAGACAAGCTATCCTTAATTCTAATGCTATCAATGGGGACTACCAACGAGGAATCACCCAAGCACTTCTTCAACATCGAAATATGGAATACCGGATGAATAGAAGCTAACTCCGAGGGTAACTCCAACTCATAAGCAACACTCCCAATCCGCCTCAAAATATGGTAAGGACCAATATATCGAGGACTGAGCTTCCCTTTCCTTCCAAACCTCATGACACCCTTTATGGGTGATACTTTCAAGTACACCCAATCAGCCACCTCAAACTCCAAGTCTCTCCTCATCATATCGGTGTAAGATTTTTGGCGGCTTTGGGCTGTCTTTAGCCTATCTTAGATAACTCTCACCTTCTCCTTGTCTTGGTGAACAAGGTCAGGCCTAATCAACTCGGCTTCACCAACTTCAAACCACCCAATGGGAGATCTACACCTCCTCCCATACAAAGTTTCATAAGGAGCCATTTGAATGCTTGCATGATAGCTATTGTTGTATGCAAACTCTATGAGAGGTAAGTGATCATCCCAATTTCCCTTGAAGTCGAGCACACATGCCCTCAATATATCTTCCAATGTCTGGATGGTGCGCTCTGCTTGGCCATCTGTCTGGGGATGGAGGGCTGTACTCAAGTTCACCCTCGAACCTAATCCCTTCTGAAAGGATTTCCAAAATTGGGAAGTGAATTGAGCTTCTCTATCTGAGATGATAGACAAAGGGACCCCATGCAATCTGACGATCTTCTGTATATACAACTTTGCATAATCTTCTGCGGTGTCAGTAGTTTTAACCGCCAAGAAGTAAGCTGATTTCGTCATTCTATCCACAATTACCCAAATGGAATCATGTTGCTTTCGGGACTTCGGCAAGCCTGTAATAAAGTTCATGTTGATTATCTCCCACTTCCATTCTGGAATTCCTCTGTTTTGGGCTAAACCACATGGCCTTTGATGCTCAACCTTCACCTATTGGCAATTTGGGCACTTGGAAACAAATTCTGCAATATCCCTCTTCATCCCACTCCACCAATAGATTTCCCTCAAGTCATGGTACATTTTCGTGGAGCCTGGATGAATAGAGTATCTGGAACTATGCGCGTCGGCCATAATCCTCTCTCGAACATCATCGACATCAGGTATACACAATCTACTTCGGTACCTCAACACACCATCTCCCTCTTTGGTGAAAACCATCACCCTTTATTTGTGAACAACTTCCTTCAACCGGAAGAGGATGGGATCCTGATCTTATTTCTCCTTTACCTCTGATACAAGTGAGGACGTAGCCCCATCTCAAACGTTTACTCCACCTTAATTGTTCTCTTCGAGTCGAACTCCTAATCGGGCTAATTGATGTACCTCCTTCGCCAATTCCCTCTTTCCCTTTTCCACATGGGCAGTGCTACCTATGGACAACCTGCTAAGAGCATTAGCAATAATATTAGCTTTACCTGGATGGTAGAGGATACTCATGTCGTAGTCCTTGAGTAGCTCAAGCCATCTCCTTTGCCTCAAGTTGAGTTCCTTCTGGCTGAAGACATATTGTAAGCTCTTATGATCGGTGAATACGTCAACATGCACTCCATACAAATAGTGGCGCCAGATTTTAAGCGCAAACACCATAGCTGCCAACTCAAGGTCATGAGTTGGGTAATTTCGCTCATGAACCTTAAGCTGTCTCGAAGCATAGGCTATCACCTTCCGACTTTGCATCAACACACAACCCAAGCCAATTCTGGATGCATCACAGTAGACCACAAAGCCCTCTGTTCCATCGGGCAATGCTAGAACATGAGCAGTGGTTAGCTTGGCCTTCAATTTCTAGAAACTCTCCTCACAAGCATCGGACCATTGGAACTTAGCCTTCTTTTGAGTCAGCTTAGTCAATGGTGATGATATGGATGAGAATCCCTCTACAAACCTTCGATAATAGCCAACCAAACCCAAGAAGCTTCTTATCTCCATCGGGGATGTAGGTCTGGGCCAATTCTTTTCCACTTCAACCTTCTGAGCGTCAACCTGAATGCCATCTCCAGATACAATGTGGCCTAAGAAGGCCACTGATGCAAGCCAAAATTCACATTTAAAGAACTTTGCATACAATACCTAGTCCCTCAAAGTTTGTAAAACGACTCTAAGATGATAGGCGTGTTCCTTTTTATTCTTAGAGTAGACCAGAATATCATCTATGAATACAATCATAAACATATTAAGATATGGTTTAAACACTTGGTTCATGAGATCCATAAAAGCCGTGGGGGCATTTGTCAATCCAAAGGACATGACCAAAAATTCAAAGTGGTCATAACAAGTCCGGAAAGTAGTCTTTGGAATATCACATTCTCTCACCTTCAACTAGTGGTAACCGGATCTCAAGTCTATCTTTGAGAAATACATGGCACCCTGAAGTTGATCAAATAAATCATCTATTCTGGGGAGAGGGTATTTGTTCTTTACGGTGACCTTATTCAGCTGCTTGTAGTCAATACACATTCTAAGGGACCCATCTTTCTTTAGAACAAATAGGACTGGAGCTCCCCATGGTGAGACACTCGGCCTAATAAATCCCTTATCTAATAAGTCCTTCAACTGCTCCTTCAACTCTCTCAACTCAACTGGGGCCATTCTATATGGAGGAATTGAGATAGGCTGGGTATCAGGAAGAATATCGATCCCAAAGTCAATCTCCTTATCAGGAGGGACTCCAGGCAGATCTTCAGGAAAGACATCCGGAAACTCGTTGACAATCGAAACCGACTCAAGGGATGGAGACTCAATACTGTCATCTTTCACTCGGATAATGTGATAAACACACCCTTTTGAGATTAGCTTCCTGGCCCTAAGGTATGAAATAAACTTACCCTTAGGCATAACAGGACTACCCCTCCACTCTATGACAGCTTCGTTTGGGAATTTGAATTTGACAACCTGAGTTCTACAATCAATGGAGGCATAAAAGACATAAAGCCAGTTCATGCCAAGGATCACATCAAAATCAACCATGTCTAACTCAACCAAGTCAGCCAAGGTATCTTTGTGATGAATTGACACAGTGTAATCTCTATAGACTTTCTCAGCTACGACAGAATCACCAACAGGGGTAGCTATATAGAAAGGCTCATTAAGACATTCAGGGATTTTATTGAATTTACTAGCCATGTAAGGAGTTACAAAATATAGTGTGGCACTCGGATCCATCAAAACATAACAATCAAGAAAAGAGACTCGAATCATACCCGTCACGACGTTTGGAGAGTTCTCTTGATCTTGGCGACTACCCATGGCATACAGGCGGTTTGTACCTCCACTCGTACTTGAATTAGTGCCCCTCTGATTACCCTTAGCTAGTGGTGCGGTGGTAGAGAACTAGGCTCTGTTCCCCCATGCTGGACACTCCTTCTGAAAAATGGTCTATTTGGCCGCATTTATAACAACCAACCCTTCCCACTCTGCATTCTCCCAAGTGGAGCCTACCACACTTGCTGCATGGTGGCTTCCCCCTCGAACCTTGACTTACACTGGCCTGGGATTAAGAACCCTGGGGGCTGAAACTCTGGCGACTCTATCCTTGCCGGTCATACCTGTTCTGCGGCATAGGTGCACTTGCGGTAGATGAGGCATAATTGGGAGGCCTCTTCTGGAAGAAGGACCTGTTGCCCTTGTTTTGCCTCTGTTCATTCTCATGGCCCGCTGATTTTGCCTTCTTGCTCAAGTGCTCTTCTCTGTCCTTTCTTTTCTCCTCCTCTACCTGTTGAGCATACACCATTAATTTGGAAATATCCATATCCGAGATCAGTAATGCTGCTTTGCACTCCTTCTTCACATGCCTCCCTAATCCAGAGACGAACTTCCTCATCTTTGACCTCATATCTGGGATCATTTTTGGAGCATACCTGGATAGCTGGATGAACTTCAGGCCATACTCCTTAACTATCATGCCTTCCTGTTTCAAATTTACAAACTCCTCCACCTTTGCTTCCCTCAATTCTAGAGGGAAAAAGTGGTTAAGAAAGGCTCCCTCAAATTCATCCCACCTAGCAGGTTCAGCATCCTCACCCCTACCTTGCTCCCATTGGTTATATCAGATGTTTTCCACATCCTTGAGTTGATAAGACACCAACTCAACCCCCTCAATTTCCGTAGCATGCATAGCTTTCAGAATTTTCCACATCTCATTAATAAAATTTTGGGGATCTTCATCAACCTTAGAACCCGTGAATGCCGGCGTATTCATTCTCAGAAAGTCTCGAATTCTAGCGACAGCAGACGGCTCTTGGGAACTAGAGCTAAGAGTCGGCAAACTTTAGTTGAGTGAGCATTGCAATCGCCCCTCTAAATTTTGCCTCTGACGTGGGTGCAGGCGGAGTAGCAGGCACTTGGGGCGCCTACGCATACCTCACAGGTCGGCCTCTAGCCCTTGCCGAGCGTACCTCAAACTAGGGCATCTCTACATTATCGGCATTCCTCTGGCTAGCAGTCCATTTTGGAGGAATTATCTGCAATGTATAAACGCATGAATTAGAAGGGAAGTTTCATAGAGTTTAACTCCATTGCATGAACTCCGAGTATGAAAGAGGGGAAACAATTCCTAATATCCTATAGCCTCCTGCTTATAAGTGTGGTGCACAACACACCCATAAGCAAGACTCTACTAGACACGGCTTCATAGACTCCCTAGGACACTTGAACTCTGTGCTCTGATACCATGTTTGTCACGCCCTGGGAGGGTACCCTAGACGTAACCAGCACCCGAAGGCCATTTCTGACCTTCGAGCAAACCACCTGGTCCAGTCACACATTCGTTCTATCACATTCTCTTAGCGGAACTCAATTAATGAAATACTATTCACAATATGAGGGCCGAAGGCCATACATGTTTAACTCGACAAAATAAATATAATAAAACTCCTCACAATAACCATTCAACCTCCCTACACTCCAGTCTATGAAGCCTCTATCAAAGTCTAAAAGGTGCCAATGACAAGCCCATGGCTACCAAGAAATCAAAGTAAAGGAGGCTGCAACAAAACTATACAATAAGGTTCAACATCCTCCGGAAACTAGGAGGACTCACCAACTAGCTGGGAGTGTATGTAGATCTTTAACGGAGCGCCGGTCGATGATCTTTAGTTCCTGTCTCTACATCAAGAAACGATGCAGGCTAAATGACGTCAGTACATGGAATGTACGAGTATGTAAAATGGCCGAATATAATGAACATCAAGGAAGAATCAGTCAACTCAGAATCTAAACTCATATATATATATATATCTATACAGGACAACTCACTTAAATATCCTAAGTCTAAACAAGAATATGATTTAGATGGGACCAATCACATATCATTCAACTCAGTCTGACTCAGATTACTATCAAGACCTATCTGGGAGTTTCTCTTAACCGACAACCATCACTTATGAGCCAGTAACAGTACAACATGCCGACGTTGTTGCTGTATCCGTTCATAATTTGCCAGGGCATGAACGAGTCAATCAATCATGGATCTAATCCAACCAAGTCCTATAATGTCAGGACAAAACTCTCGTGGAAGCATCCGACTTTAATGGTTCAATCCCCCCTACGTTTGGCAACACAGGTATTGGGTTTGAGTATGGACTATACTCTTGCCCAATTCGGTACTCGATACTTATCGCAAGACTCAATGCTCATAAAACTCCATCCAATCAACTCATATCGACAAGTCTAATTACAACCTTGTCAACTCATTAACTCTATCATAATCGAATCTCTTCCAATCGTACTATCCGATCAATCTCAATCATCTCTTCAAAAGAAATTTAAATGCACAATTATAGCAACATATAGACATAACCAATCATTTACTATATCCATTTGAGAAATCCTTGAGACTCATCACAACTCAAGACTTTAAATCACACTCTAAAATAGGCAACACTTCTTAGGAAAATAACCTCTTTTATCATAATCCACATAGTTAAGAAGATCAATAAAACATATTTAACAACTCATCTTCATCAACTCATATTCACATATAGGCTCATTTTGGGAACTCCTTGGCTCAACAACATCAACACATATAGGGTCAAATAAATAGGGGACAAAGTTCATACAAATATAAACTATACCAAGATACTCTATTTTCATGAACATCTAACCTCAAAGCAAGAGTAGGGCACATGGGTGAACTCAACCCATGTTTTAGATAGCCTTACATACCTTAGTGAAGACTTGAAGAAAACCTTATGGTTGGGTCTTCAATGGAAAACTCAAACCTTGAAGCTCTTGGAACTCTTCTTGTTGGAAATGGAGAAGAAGAAGAAGAGAGAGAGAGAGAGAGAGAGAGAGAGAGGGGGACTCCTAGGGCTTTTTTAGAGAGAGAGTGGGGGCTGAAAATATGTCCCCAAATTAGCCAAGGATGATACATATATAATTTGGGACAATTCCCAAATTGCCCCTTCTCAAAAGTTCTGAAAATAGGCTAAAAATGCACCTGGCGCGATAGTGGCGTGTCGCGCCATTGCAGCGCTAGGCCGATTACGCTAAAACCTACACATCTCGTAGTGGCGCACCGCGCCATAGACCAAACTACTGAGGCATATTTCTAGCTTGATAGTGGCGCGTCGCGCCCTTATAGCGCCAAGGCCAAAGGTTCTGGGTTCTGGAAATTTGGCTTGAAAAATCCTGCACACCTTTTAGTAGCGCGCCGCGCCAGGGACTAAACTACTGAGGCATGTTTCTGGCGCGATAGTGGCGTGTCGCGCCATTGCAGCGCCAAGCCCAGATTCCCAGTAGTTGAACCCCAGGCCTAAAATTCCTACTGCGCTAGTTCATATTCGGATCGTCATATCTTTCGACTCCGAACCCCAAAAATTACATTCTTGGTGGCGTTGGAAAGAAGACTCAACGGCCTTTAATTTGATAGGTCGTGGGCCACCCAAATTGTCATCTTTCAAAAGACAGGGTCATTAGAAGTCGATCCCTTTTTCGAACTCGTCCTAAAGCTTAGCCATAACGGATCCTTTGGACTCAGCTTGGTCCTAGAGGTCCTTCATGACCCCACATCACCTCTAACGCTGCTCAATTTCTCAAAGACTCACCTTACTCATGAAATTGCTTCACAATAACCGAGTTCGACCTTACACGTATATAAGAAAGGTTCGAATCTTAGGGAAAAATTTTGAGGGGTGTTATAGGTAGTTTGTGTAGTGGACAATTGTCATATTGCTTAGGCTCTAAGTCCTGTGATAGTGTATTGCAAGCAAAGGGATGAAAGAGGGTTAGTATCTAGTTACATAGGTTGTAATAGATGTCTTTGCTCTTGCATCTAGTAAAGATTGGTTGGGAAATCCTGTAGAACAAATCGTGATTGTTTCTTCCTCGAGCAAGAAGTTTTTTCAAGTAAAACTCTTATCTTGTTTATTACTTGCATTCACCGTTCATTTCTTGATGACTCTATTTTGGGAGCTGGTCCCATAGTAAAGTGGACCCATACATTCCAACATTTGGTATCAAAGTAGGGCTCTCTAATCGGTTAACACCCAGAGAGATTCCTGTGAAAGAATGGCAGCTTTACTAAATCTGGAAGAAGGACAATCATTAATGAGACCACCTCATTTAAATGCCTAGTTCTATAGATGGTGGAAAACTCGTATGGATAATTTCCTAATGGCGGAAAATAGTGAATTATGGTACATTGTTCTTGATGGACCTTTCATTCCCACTACTGAACTGAAGGAAGGAGAGGTCACCAAAGTGGTTCCTAAAATAAGGCAATAGTACAGTGAAGCTAACAGAAAGAAGATCGAGAAAAACTATAAGGCTAAAAAGCTTCTTGTATGTGGAATTGGAGCTGAGGAGTACAATAAGATCTCAACATGTCAGTTAGGTAAAGAGATCTGGGACTGCCTTGAGGATACATATGAAGGAACTGAGCAAGTCAAAGAATCTAAAGTTGACATGCTAACTACTCAGTATGAAAATTTTGTTATGAAAGAATGAGAGACCATTCATGAAATGTACACCAGATTTTCTTCTATAACAAATGAGCTGAGGTGCTTGGGTGAACCCATTAGTCAAAGAAAGCAGGGCAGAAAGGTTTTAAGAGTTCTTCAAAAGTCATGGGAAATCAAGGTGGATGCTATCACTGAAGCGAAGTATTTGAAGACACTTACCATGGATATACTCATTGGTAACTTGCAGATATACGAGATGAATAAGAAGCATGATGGTTACAAGAAGGACAACAAGAAATATAAGTCCTTAACTTTGAAGTCTACTCAAAGTGATGATGATGATGAAGATAAGGATATGGCCTATCTAACTCACAGGTTTCGGAAAATTATGAAGAAGTATGTTGGATTCGGAAAGAATGGAAGCTTTGGACGAAACCCAAATGATGTTGAACTTCATCACAGATGCAAAATCTAGGGCATTTTATTAGAGAGTGCCATATGAACAAAGCTGAACACAAAGAATATACCAAACCTGCAGGTGACAGACAAAGGGACCAGGTCCCTAACAAATTCTGAAGAAAGGCAGCAGCAGACCTTGTGGTGAAAAAGGTACTTGCTATTTAGGGAAACTCCTCAAGTGAATTTAAAGAGTCAGAACACCCCAAGGATGCAACTATGATGGCAATGAAGGATGATGATGAAGTCTACAACACATTCTTTAATTTCATGGCAAAATATAATGATGAATCTGAAGAAGAGGTAACCTTCCTTGATCTTAAAGAAAATATTGATATTTACTCCTCCAAGAAACTAAAGAAATTAGAATGTGTGTTGATTGACTCTTTGTGTGAGTTGACTGTTGAAAATGATTTTCTAAACAATAGCATTGATATTTTTCAAGATGAGAAAACTTCTTTAGCACTTAAAATATCAGTTTTAGAAGAAACAATTCTTGAGTTGGAGACTGAAAAAATTGAACTCATGAATATGTTTAATGTAAGTTCCAACTTAGGAGAAAAGTTGAAACGGAAGTCTAGCAGTATTGAGCTGGATCTTGAGGAAAGATTAATGGATTCAAAGCTGAAACTGTTTATGTCTCTAGAACGAAATGCTCATTTGAAAAGGGATATGTTCAAGCTCAGGAATGATCTACGTGAGTCACTTAAGTGGACTACATCCTCCAAAATACTAGATATGACCAGTCAAAAGGATAACAATGGGAAGGGTCTAGACTATGTGAACATGATAGATCCCCCATTTAATCCTCATAACAAGTATGTGTCTGTGTCAGATAATCTATTGTGTCTTTTATGTAGAAGAAATGATCATCTTAAGAAGGACTATGAGATTCTGAAAATGATGTTTGAAAATCAGTCAAAGTATGCTTATAACAAGAAATCAGTGAAAAGGGGATCAGGTTCAAGAATTGAAAAATCACGAAAAGATTTGCCCTCTTGGATCAAGAAGTCTTTGATAACACCATTGTATGTTGTATGTCTTTTGGGAGCTAAAATTAAAATGGGTTCCTAAAACTAACAAGTGATCTCACTTGCAGGAATAGTCAGAAGGAAGCAGTCAGTACTGGTTTATGGATAGTGGATGCTCTAAGCACATGACTGGAAGAACTGAAAACTTCCTCTCTCTTAAAACACTACAAGGTAGTAGTGTTTTATTTGGTAATGGAAAAAAGGGCTACATTCTGGGGATTGGTAGAATCAGAGAATCCTTAGAACACTCTATTGAAGATGTCGATTATGTAAATAGGTTGAAATATAGTCAATTGGGCATGTCACAAATCTGTGATATAGGGAATGAAGTCAGGTTCTTGTCAGAAAAGTGTTTGGTTACAAATTTGTCTACAAATAATGTGATTCTTACAGCCAGCAGATGCAAAAGCATGTACATGGTTGATCTCAGTTCTGCTCAAAGTGACAACCTGATATGTCTTAGGGCCCAGGATGAAAATATTGATCTATGGCACAGAAGATTGGGACATGAGAGCAAATCCTTGCTCAACAAACTTATTACTAGGGACTTAGTTTATGGACTTCCTAAGATGATATTTGGGGAAAACAAAGTTTGTGATGCATGTGTTAAAGGAAAGCAGACTAAAATCTCCTTTAACTCCAAAAAAGAAATGAGCACTTCCAAACCTCTTGAACTCATACACATGGATCTTTGTGGTCCCGTAAAGATCCAAAATAGAGGTGGAAAAAAGTACATTTTTGTGATTGTGGATGATTTTTCAAGGTTTACCTGGACAATGTTTCTAAGATCCAAGGATGAGGTAGCTGATGTATTAATCATCTTTGCCAAGGTGATTCAGACAAAGATGAACTGGAAGATTGTTGGGATGAAGTTAGGTCATGGGACAAAGTTTGAAAACTCCAAAGTTGAAGATTTTTGATCAAGTGAAGGGATTTATCATAACTTTTCAGCCCCAAGAACCCCATAACAAAATGGAGTGGTAGAAAGAAAGAATGGAACACTAGTGGAGATTGCTAGAACTATGTTAATAGACTCTAGCCTTCCAAAAAACTTCTGGGCTGAAGTTGTTAAAACAGCTTTTTATGTTACCAATAGATGTTTAATTAGGTCCCTCATCAGCAAAACACCATATTAGCTTATGTTCAATCAAAATCCTAAGGTAAGTCACCTTAGAGCATTTGGATGTAAGCGCTTCATTCTTAACAATTGGAAAGATAATCTGGGAAAGTTCGATGCCAAGAGTAATAAAGGTGTGTTTGTGGGATACTCGTCTTCAAGCAAGGCATATAGAGTTTACAACAAAAGAATTCTTTGTGTTGAAGAAGGTGTGCATGTGATCTTTGATGAATCTGGAAGCATTGAAAATTTGAATGATAAGGACGACTCTGAAATAGAAGAATTCCTATAGGTGCAAAGAGACAGTGTTCTAGATGATGCATTAAAAGCTCTATCTCAGGGTGAGGAAGACAACAAGGATGATGATGAGTGTAGGGAACCAGTGCTGGAACCTGATTCATCTTCAATCACTCAGTGATACGAAAAATTCTCAACAAACGTCAAGAGGTTCAGGATGGAAGCATCAGTCATCTCATCGTCTGGACAATATGATTTCTCCATTGGATTTTGGAATCCATACTAGATCTAAGACTAGAAATCTGATGACCTTCTCAGCATTTCTCTCAGCCATTGAACCTAAAAATGTCAAAGAGGCCTTGTGTAATGATGATTGGGTATACTCAATACAAGAAAAACTGTACTAGTTCAAAAGAAGATAAGTGTGGCACCGTTCCCTAGACCATTTGATAGAACTATTATAAGGAACAAGTGGGTATTCAAGAATAAGCTGGATAAAAATGGAGTGATTAATAGGAATAAATAAAGGTTCGTAGTTCATGGCTACAATCAAGAGGAAGGGATAGACTATGATGAGAATTTTGCTCCTATTGCAAGAGTGGAAGCTATCCGAATCCTCATTGCCTTTGCAGCATATATAGAGTTTAAATTATTTCAGATGGATGTTAAGAGTTCCTTCCTAAATGGGCATCTCAAAGAAAACGTTTATGTGAAACAACCACCTGGGTTTGAAGACATTGATTATCCAAATCATGTAATGAAGCTTGATAAGACCCTATATGGATTGAAGCAAGCTCCCAAAACATGGTATGAACGGCTCTCAGGGTTTCTATTGGATCTTGGTTTTAAAAGAGGGAAAATTGATAACACTCTCTTCATAAAATCAAGAGGAAACAAATTATTGATAGTTCAAGTTTATGTGGATGATATAATATTTGGATATACAACATATTCACTGAGCAAAGAGTTTGCAAATCTGATGAGGAGTGAATTTGAAATGAGCATGATGGGAGAACTCAACTTCTTCCTTGGATTACAAATTAGAGAAACTCCAAGAGGCATGTATATAAGTCAAGAGAAGTATATTAAGGAGTTGTTGAAGAAGTATCATATCTTAGATGCAAAACCCATAGATACACGTATGGGAACTAGTTCACGGCTTGACTCAAATGAACATGGTCCCAAGGTAAATAAGACTATGTATGGGGGTATAATTAGGTCACTTTTGTATCTTACAACAAGTAGGCCTGATATTGTGTTTAGTATGGGGATGTGTGCAAGATTTCAGGCTTGTACTAACAAATCTCATCTAAATGCTGTAAAAAGCATTTTGAGATATTTGAAAAGAACGGAAGGGTTGGTTCTATACTATCCTAGTGGTGACACATTCAACTTGGTTGGATATGCAGATGTAGATTTTGCAGGGTACCTGGTTGACAGAAAAAGTACTTCAAGAATGTCCCATTTGCTAGGATCTTCACTAATCTCTTGGGGTACAAAGAAACAAAATTATGTGGCTCTGTGTACACCAGAAGCAGAAATATAGTTGCAGCTGCTTGTTGCACTCAATTACTGTGGATCAAGCAATAATTAAAAGACTTTGGGGTTATCACCGACACTATTCCACTATTATTGATAACACAAGTGCTCTCAACATGGCCAAAAATCCTGTTCAACATAAGAGGACCAAACATATAGATGTGAGACATCACTTTCTCAGAGACAATGTTGAAAAAAGGAATGTTTGTATGAAGTTTTGCAAAACAGAAGATCAAATTACTGTCATCTTCACTAAAGCCTTAGGTCGAGCACAGTTTGAGAAAAATTGTTTGAAGCTGTGATTGATTAAATTGAACTAATTCTTCATTACTCCCTTGTTGGCTAGATTCCGAATATGGGTATCCATGTTTGGACACATCAAGCGTAACTAAAGCTCAATATTTATACCATTATAAGTAGACACACTTGGCTGGATCACTAGGATGGAAATTGAAGAATGAATAGATTGAATTGCTTGTACTCGACACTTGAGAGGGACCAGGTCCCTACACAAAGGTTAGTATTCATTTTATTACTCTTGAAATGCTTATAGGAACCATCTAGAAAGCCACGTGTCACTCATCCTATCTCTAAACTATTGTATTTTCACTCTAGAACCTTAATAGACACCTACTCATAGGGACCCGACACAACTTTTCATCCCTTTAAAACCCACAATCAACCTTTTAAAAATTATTTCACTCAAAGCCTTCTCTCTCTAAAAAACCAAAATTAACGGCTCTTCATTTTTCATCTTCATCTCTGAATTCCTCAATAATATCTCAACCCTCTACTCCATCTGAGAAAATTTCTTCATCAAATGCAGAAATACCCTCATCTCACAAAATTGATACTCGACAATCCACTCCTATACACTCACCTCTTAAGTCTAATGAGTTCTAAGAGTGCTATTAATCCTTCTACAGACCTAGATCTCATCTATTTCTGTCTCTACATTTTCTCTCCTTCTTCCTCTCTAGAAGAAAATCCCTTCATTCCTCTAGAGAAAAGGGAGCCCTCTGAAGTTCCTCAAACATTGTCCATGGAAGACCAACCATTCTCTTCTCAACCTAGTCCCGTATCCTCTTCCATGTTCAAAAGGCTTTTTAAAGGAGATCTCCCTAATGAAAAGAGGACTGAGTCTAACATCCTGGCAGTGGGAGATGAGTGGGTGGTTGATAGTCTAAATAAAATAAGAAGTGATAGTTTCAAAATTCCCTTTTATGATGTTAAAAAAAATCACCAGACTTACCTCTTGTTCTCACTTCAACTGTATTTAATCAAACGCCTGTGAATGTTGTAAAGCCTGTGAGTGTTGATGAAAATTCAGAAGTAGACATTGATAATAATTTAACCTTGATATTAAGGACTCAGTGAAAAAGGGGAAAAGGACAAAAGAAGGAGGAGGTCATCACTACTAAAAGTTCTAAATTTGTCGAAAAGGCAAAGAAGAAGGTTGATAAAGGGAAGAAAGAAGTTGTGGAATCTGGGAAATATGAAAAGAATTATCCTAGAAAAGATGCTCAACAAGAATTGTTAAGTGATGCAATGGCTGTAAATAAGTCCAAAACATTAAAGAAGCGAAGACTAAGGTCGTAGTCAATGATTGAGGAGGATGACATTCCAACTAAAAAACTGATTGATGTTTCTAAAGAAAAGGATGGAAATGAAACTGAGTTGGATACTATGATTGCCAAAATTAAGAAAGGAAGTGAAAGTGTGGTCAAGAAGAGTTTCAAAGTTGCACAAGTTGAAAAAAAGGATACTAAAGGTGGGAGTAAAAGAAAGAGGGAGGAATATGCTCCAACCAAGGAACCAGGTTTGGTAAGCAAAAAGGAAAAGGTACAAAAGTGTTGAACAAATGAGAAAGAATTTAAGTTCTTAAGAAACAAAAAGTGTTGAGTGGTCGAGTGTTTGATCCTGAGGCTGGAGGCAAACTTGGGATGAGTGATCTGGTGGATGCTGTGAATACACAAGGATGGTCTCATCTGTTTGAGTGGCCTGTTCCCACTCTCTATGAAGGTAAAGTTTGTGATTCTACTACAATTTATACTTCATTGATGATGGTAGTTTCGATACTATAGTGAAGGGTATCAACTTTCATCTGACAAAAGAAATCCTGGGGAGGATTTTGGATGTAGACTGCGTGGGAATCAATTCTTTAAGAGGAAGGGAACCTAAAAAGAATTTTTTTAAAGATGTTGGCAAACTTTCTAATCTGAACTGTGCAGGGGTGCCTAAAAATTCCTAAAGGGAAAGTACCAACTTTACTTCGAGTTTATAACCAAGATGATGCTTCCCTGGTCTGAAAAATGCATTGTTGCCTCTTCTGCTGATTTGTTCTTAATGGAAAGTCTTAGTAAATTAGATCCATTGAACTTGCCAACTTTAATGATTGAGCATATCATCAAGGCAATTTCTTATTTTTTTAAGAAATCTAAAATAAAACAAAAATGGGTTCTTTTCTTTCGTGACTATGAGGGATGGAAAGCACGGGTTGGCATATGGTTACTTACTGAACAAAGTCTTTGATCACTTTGGAGTAGACCTAGGCAAGGGAATACCTAGGACTATCAAACAGACCTTTTCATAAACTACCTTGGTAGAATGTGAGTGCATGGAGGGGAGAGCTGGCAATAAGGAAAAATCTCAAGTTTCATACTTTCTTGATCAGCAGGAGAAGTTGAAGCACCAAGTGGAAGAAATGACCGTGCTACTTGCCAATTGAGATGCTGAGATTGCTAGATTGAACGCCCAACTATTGCAAGCCTAGAATGAAGGACCAGGTTCGAGTGAGATATTAAGACTCCAAGGGGAGAATGAAAAGCTGAGTACTGAGGCTAAGGGTCTCACACAACAACTCCAACAAGCACATACAGACTCCAATGCTCGAATGACTCTCCTACTCCAGTCTCTTGCTCCTAAACCTCCTACCTCTTAATGTCCTCCCGTTCTATCTTTTTATTTCAGTTATTTTGATCTCTTGTGGCTAGTCCTTAGTCGTACTGGTTCCTGTTTTATTTCTTAAGTTGTATTATGTAATACTCTATTTTTGTTGAAATGCAATTGTTGTGTCTCTCCCTATTTATTTGCTATTTTAAGTGATTCTAATTGTATTGGGCTTGCCCAAGCAGCGATGACCTTATGTTTTACTCTGTATCCTGATTTGGTTTACTTTGTTTTGTTTTAGTGATGCCAAAAGAGGGAAGATATGTTGAGGGATCTGGTTCAGGGGGAAGCTACCATTAAAGAGGAACAGGATGAGGGATCTGGTTCTAGGGGAAGCTTACGATTAAGGGGGAATAGGTGATTAAGGGGGAACTGGATAAGGGATCTGGTTCAAGAGGAATCAATACTTTCCATGGTTTGTCATCATCAAAAAGGGGGAAAACATAGTTTTGTGTTTTGACGATCAACGAACCATGGGACCTAATAGAGGAATCATGTAGCGTCAACTTCAACTGATTCCGGTTGAAATGCAAGCTAACTATAATGCTGACAAGATTGGTGAAAAGGTGTCTGCCGGCTCTACAAACTGTGTACTTGTAACACCCCAGATTTTTTTCGCCAAGACTCGAACCGTTCTTCTTGTGCGTGTAGGATCAAACTTGATAATTTGTAATTTTATATATGAGTTAGGATCAATTCTTAAATATTTGAAGTGTATTAGATATATTTTAGGATCATAAGAGATCTCTAACACCAAGTAGAGTCTAAAGAATTCCAATCAATAAAATGACCATATATCGTAGAATATGATGAATTGGGTGGCCCAGGACCTATAAAATTAGAGGTCTTTCAGCCTTCTTTCCAACTCCACCAAGATTGCAATTTTTGGAGTTTGGAGTCAAAAGTTATGATTATTTTACTACAGATTAGTACTGTAGAAAAATTCAGGCCTGGACTATCACTGCAGGAATTTCAGGCCTGGCGCTTCAGTGGCGCCCAGCGCCATTATAGTGCCAGAAACTAGCTTCAGTAGTTTGGCCCTTGGCGCGACGTGCCACTAAAGCACCTATAGGGTTTTTAAGACCATTTTCCAGATTTCAAAAATTTTAGGCTTGGCGCTACAGTGGCGCGCGCGCCACTATCGCGCCAGTAGGGTTTTGGCCTATTTTGTTTTCCGTATTTTGATGAAGGGCATTTTGGACCTTTTTCCACTCATCCTATACTAAACCTAATACACTAGAATTCACCATTTCTTCCCCTCACATCAATTTCTAAGGATTTTCTCTCCAAAAACACCCAAGAATGTTGAGAAGAAGAATTGGAGATGAAGAAGAAGAGTGAGGTTTCAAGCCATTCCTTCAAGTCTTGATTTTCTCTAATTTTCAGGTATGTAAGGCTAACCTAAAATATGGATTGATTTCTTTCATATGCCCCATGGATGTGTTGGATGAAGATGGTGAAAGACTTGAACCTTCTATGCAGGTTTTCTTAAAAATTTTCCAAACTCTAGAATATTTTTATATACTAGTAATTGATTCATGATTTTCATGACTTAAATTCTTGAATAATTATCTTTCATATTTATTTCACAAACCGTAGTTACATATTGAAAATAATGAATTTTATATATAAATTCATATATATTGATGGTGTTCATGAGTGGAGTTTTGTTAAGAGTATGGATTCATGTTTCATTCACATGAAAACTAAGATGAGATTTCCTTTTTGATCATAAATTCTCTTGAGGTTGATATGCTGGTTTTTGTATATATGTATTGATTGTAATGAAAAGAATGAATTGGGATAGTTACGAATGTGAATGGCATAAAAAGAAATAAAACATTGGTTGCAGGAGCTGCCACCAGCATCAACAGCTTTCAACAATGCACAGTACAGATACTAATCAAAGAAGAAAGACCATATCTTGAACTCAACAACAACATCAACAACATTCAACAAGCTACAAG
The DNA here is from genome assembly GCF_947179165.1 of Solanum dulcamara. Classification (NCBI taxonomy): domain Eukaryota; kingdom Viridiplantae; phylum Streptophyta; class Magnoliopsida; order Solanales; family Solanaceae; genus Solanum; species Solanum dulcamara. The sequence continues at coordinate 16,729,656 of NC_077248.1, read as the reverse complement.
CTCTAAATCTCCAACAACTAGAAAATGAGACTACAATTTTCAATAATTTGGACAAACTCGGCATGACAACACTAAGAATGACAAAGATGAAAAGAACGATCTCGATCCATGGAAATTAGAAGTTTCGTATACTTGCTCTTCTTCAATTAGTTACGTTAAAATGTATTTTTTTTAATAGGACTAGTGTAGGTTTCTTTCTTATATTCGCATGGAAGGGGGGAGTCTCCCTCATTTACGTTTTCTTATTCGCATTGTATCGAGAGGAGTCCTCTCATAGGTTTACCTCTTTTCTAGTATTTAAAAAGTTTCTTATTGTATAGGGAATGAGTTAGCCGACCTTAGTAGGTTAGACGACTTATGAACCAACTTAAGAATGGAGGTAAGGTTTATGTCCCCCTCCTTGTAATTTTATTTTTATGTATAATAAGGCTTGGGGGTGCTGCTCAATCCCTGACTGTGCACGAGAGGTAGGAGCCTCGTGTAGAGTCCATTCCCCAAAAAAAAGAATGTCGCTTTTGTTTCTTTAAATGGAATATAGAATTAAATAAGAATTTTAGAGCAAGATATTTGATAATAATGTGAATTATGATGTATGATGATGATGTTAATGATGATGTTTGATGATGATGTGAATGATGGTTATTTAACATGGGTAGAATAATTGGTGAAAAGGTATATTGATGATGATGTTTGAGGTAAAATGAATTGGAATCTAATATGACTACATGATATGTGATTTGCATAATTTGATTTGATTGGAGTCATATGCGTATAAATTATTATTTGAGAAAGAGTTTTACATAAATGATTTGTGAACATTTTTGTATAAACTATTTATACACTATTTTGAGTTTAAAGAATTATTATTTTCATCTTTGATTTAGAAAGAGTTTGAGCATGATTTGAGTTTGAAAAGTCTCTTAATTATTATTTTGAATATGAGTATTTGGAGTATAAATGAGTTGACAATTTTTACACCTATTTTGAGATTGTATCAATTTTAAAGAGAAGAGTTTGATGGTTTGAGATGAGTTGATTTGAAAGAAGGTCCAATGAGGCCAGATTTGATTGAGTTTGAAAAGAGTCCAATGAGACTAAATAAGTTGATTTGAAAATAAGTCCTAAGAGACTAAATGAGTATTTTGAGTATTTTACTCACTTGATAGATATGAGTATATTGAGTCTTAGGAGGAGTACTGAGCACCGAATTGGGTATAAGTATAGTCCATACTTGAATCCCATGAACTACGTAGCCAACGTAGGAAGGGATTGTACCGTGTTGGATATTTTCCTATTTCATTGTCCTGAAATGATAGGACTTGATTGATTGATAGATCCATGATTGGTTGATTTGTTCATACTCTGGCAAAGTATGAACGGACGTGGCAACAACATCGGCTTATTGTACTATCACTTGCTCATATGGTGATGGTTATCGGTTAGAGAAACTTCCAATTGAGTAGATTGTGCCTAATATGATTGGTTTGATTGAGGTTGTATCTGATTGAGTTGATTTGTAAATTATTGCTAAATTCTAATTTGCATATCTATTTTGACTTTATTGTTGAGTTGATTGTATATGATGTGATTGCATTGGATGGTATGTGATTGGATTGTAAACTATTGGATAGGATTGAATGGGATTGTATAAGATTGTATTGGATTGAATATGATTGGATTGGATTGAATTGTATATGATTGGATTGGATTGGATGGTCTATGATTAAATTGAATTGGATTTTATGAGATTGGATTGGATATTATATAAGTAGTCTCTGTCTAAACCATATTCCTACTTTAGACTTATGACACCTAGATTGAGTCTCTCTTATCTTTTTGATTTGAGATATTTGAACCGGTATTGTTTCATTCTGCCATATTACATACTCGTACATTCTATGTACTGACATCTATTTGGACCTGCATCGTTTCATAATGTAAAGACAGGTTTAAGAGATCATCAATAGGAGCACCATTGAGGATCTATTCACACTGAGCTTATGTCACAGCCTGAGAGGGTACCCTAGACGTGGCCAGCACTCGAAGATCATTACTGGTCCCCAAGCGAATCACTTGATCCAATCACACATCTATTCATATCAATCAATCAGTGGAAAGTTTTAAATAAAGAGATAATTTAGTCGGTAACTCAAATCATCAATCTAACTTAAATAATATAGGCCATGGGCCAACAAATCGAACTCCAATCTATGTCATTAAATAGTTTGACAAGAATAATTCAAGAAATAAAATACTTAATCGACCCATCACTATCTAGTCTATGAAGCCTGTATCACTACTATCTAATTGGTGCCAATGACATATTTATGGCTACCTCAAATCAGAATGAAAAGGACTAAACTCAACGCAAGAATAACATAAGCAGTGTCCTCCGAATGTAGGAGAGGACTCACCAATAAGCTGAGTATGAATAGATCCTCAATGGTCCTCCTATTGATGATTTCTTAAACCTATCTCTACATCATGAAATGATGCAGGTCAAAATAGACTTCAGTACATTGAATGTACGAGTATGTAATATGGCAGAATGAAACATACCTCAAGATAGAATAATATCAGTTCATATATCTCAAATCAGTAAGATAAGAGAGACTCAATCAAGGTGCCATAAGTCTAAAGTAAGAATACAGTTTAGACAGAGACCAATCATATACCATTTAATCCAATCATGTACAATCCCTTCCAATCCAATCCTATACCATCAACTCCAATTCAATCACATATCATTTAATCCAATCCAATCACATATCATCTAATCCAATCCAATCATATACAATCAACTCACCTTAAGTCAAAGGACTCAATTCAATAGATATGCAAATTATAATTTAGCAATAATTTATAAATCAACTCAATCAGATACAATCTCAATCAAACCAATTATATCAAGCACAATCCACTCAATTGAGAGTTTCTCTAACTGACAACCATCACCATATGAGCAAGTGATAGTACAACAAGCCAACGTTGTTGCCACGTCTGTTCATACTTTTTAGGGTATGAACGAATCAACCAATCATGAATCCATCAATTAATCAAGTCCTATTATTTCAGGATAATGAAATAGGGAAACATCCAACACGGTACTATCCCTTCCTACGTTGGCTATGTAGTTCATGAGATTCAAGTATGGACTATACTCATACCCAATTTGGTGCTCAATACTCCTCCCAAGACTCAATATGCTCATATCCATCAAGTGAGTAAAATACTCAAAATACTCATTTAGTCTCATAGGACTTATTTTAAAATCAACACATTTAGTCTCATTGGACTCTTTTCAAACTCAATCAAATCTGGCCTCATTGGACCTTCTTTCAAATCAACTCGTCTCAAACCATCAAACTCTTCTCTTTAGAAATTGATACAATCTCAACTCAATGAATTCATTTAAAACATAGTTTTTTAACTACTCAACTCAATCTCAAACTAGATGTTTTAATATAAAAATTGTCAACTCATTTATACTCCAAATACTCATACTCAAAATAATAATTAAGAGACTTTTCAAAGTCAAATCATGCTTGAACTCTCTCTAAATCAAAGATAAAAATAATCATTCTTTAAACTCAAAATAGTGTATAAATAGTTTATGCAAAAATGTTCACATATTATTTATTTAAAATTCCTTCTCAAACAATCATTTATACTCATATGACCCCAATCAAATGACATTGTGAAAATCACATATCATGTAGTCACATTAGACTCCAATCCATTTGACCTCAAACATCATCATCAACATATCTCTTTATCAATCATTCTGCCCATGTTAAATAACCAACATTCACATTATCATCAAACATCATCATTCACATCATCACACATAATCATTCACATCATTATCAAACATCTTGCTCCAAAAGTCTTATTTAATTCTATATTCCATTTATAGAAACAAAAATCACAATCTAGCTCTACCAAGGTTTTGTTTCTTTTATGCCATTCAATACATATATCAAAAACCATCAATCTCAACCTCATGACAATTATGACAAAAGAAATCATATCTTAGGTTCATGCGAATGAATACATGAATCCATACTCTCAACAAAACTCAACTCAAAAACACCATCAATACATATTATTTATATATAAAAAATCATTGTTGTCAATATGTAACTACGGTTTGTGAAATAAATATGAAAGATAATTATTCAAGAATTTAAGTAATGAAAATCAACAATCAATTACTAGTGTATAAAAATATTCTAGAGTTTGGAAAAATTTCAAGAAAACCTTCATAGAAGGTTCAAGTCTTTCACCATCTTCATCCAACACATCCATGGGGCATATGGAAGAACTCAATCTGTACTTTAGGTTAGCCATACATGCCTGGAAATTGGAGGAAATCAAGACTTGAAGGAGTGGCTTGAAACCATACTCTTCTTCTTCTTCTCCAATTCTTCTTCTCAACATTCTTGGGTGTTTTTGGAGAGAAACCCCTTAGAAATTGATGTGAGGGGCGGAAATGGTAAATTCTAGTGTATTAGGTTTAATATAGGATGGATGGGAAAAGGTCCAAAATTCCCTTCATCAAAATACAGCAAAAAATGGGCCAAAACCCTGCTGGCGCTATAGTGGTGCGCCGCGCCACTGCAGCGCCAAGCCTGAAATTTCTGAAATATGGAAAATGGGCTTAAAAACCCTGCAGGTGGTTTAATGGTTCATCGCGCAAAGGTCCAAACTACTGAGGCTAGTTTCTGGCGCTATAGTAGCACCGGGCACCACCGGAGCACCAGGTTTGAAATTCCTGTAGTGATAGTCTAGGCCTGAATTTTTCTGCAATACTAGTCTGTAGTTAAATGGTCATAACTTTTGACTCCAAACTCCAAAAATTGCAATCTTTGTGGCGTTGGAAATAAGACTCAAAGACATCTAATTTTATAGTTCATGGGCCACCCAATTCATTATATTCTAAGATATATGGTCATTTGAATTTGACCCTTATACTAACTCATCCAAAAACTTAATTGATTGGAATTCTTTGGACTCGAATTGGTGTTAAAGATCTCTTATGATCCTAAAACACATATAATAATCTTCAAATATTTAATAATTGATCCTAACTCATATATAAAATTACAAATCATCCAGTTTGATCCTACACGCACAAGAAGAATAGTTCGAGTCTTGGCAGAAAAAAAAATCCAGGGTGTTACATATCTCCCCCTTAGGATCATTCGTCCTCGAATGAAGATCAAGAAATATGGACTCGAGTAATGAATAACAATCGAGACTCATTCAAATCAACTAATCAACCAAATCAAGAATTTTAAACAATCAACTATTCTGACTCAAGAATAGCCAAATCAATTCAAGTCAAAAGTAGGAATATTACCTTCAACATTCTCATCATTAGGCATTAATAGAACATCTAAACTCTACCAACCAAACTTTTCAAACATCTACATCATCAACCATTGAACTCCAATTCATGAGTGACACCCCAAATATTTTTTTCCGCCAAGGCTCGAACCGTTCTTCTTGTGCGTGTAGGATCAAACTCGATGATTTGTAATTTTATATATGAGTTAGGATCAATTCCTAAATATTTGAAGTGTATTATATGTGTTTTAGGATCATAAGAGATCTTTAACACCAAGTCAAGTCCAAAGAATTCCAATCGATTAAGTTTTCGGATGAGTTAGTATAAGGGTCTACTTCAAATAACCATATCTCTTAGAATATAATGAATTGGGTGTCCCATACCCTATAAAATTAGGTGTCTTTGAGTATTCTTTCCAACGCCATCAGGATTGCAATTTTTGGAGTTCGGAGTCAAAAGTTATGACTATTTTACTACAGACTAGTACTACAGAAAAATTCAGGCCTGGACTATCACTGCTGGAATTTCAGGCCTGGCGCTCTAGTGGAGCCCGGCGCCACTGTAGTGCCAGAAACTAGCCTCGATAGTTTGGCCCTTGGCGCGACGTGCCACTAAAGCACCTACAGGGTTTTTAAGCTCATTTTCCATATTTTAGAAATTTCAGGTTTGGCGCTGCAGTGGCGCGGCGCGCTACTATAGCGTTTGCAAGATTTTGGCCCATTTATTTCCCGTATTTTGATGAAGGGCATTTTGTACCTTTTTCCACCCATCCTATATTAAACCTAATACACTAGAATTCACCATTTACTCCCCTCACATCAATTTCTAAGGGTTTTCTCTCCAAAAACACCCAAGAATGTTGAGAAGAAGAGTTGGAGAAGAAGAAGAGTGAGGTTTCAAGCCATTCCCTCAAGTCTTGATTTTCTCTAATTTCCAGGCATGTAAGGCTAACCTAAAGTATGGATTGAGTTCTTCCATATGCCCCGTGGATGTGTTAGATTAAGATGGTGAAAGACTTGAACCTTCTATGAAGGTTTTCTTGAAATTTTCCCAAACTCTAGAATATTTTTATATACTAGTAATTGATTGATGATTTTTATGACTTAAATTCTTGAATAATTATCTTTCATATTTATTTCACAAATCGTAGTTACATATTGACAACAATGATTTTTTATATATAAATTCATATGTATTGATGGTGTTCTTGAGTGGAGTTTTGTTGAGAGTATGGATTCATGTTTCATTCACATGAAAACCAAGATAAGATTTCCTTTTTGGTCATAAATTATATTGAGGTTGAGATGGATGATTTTTATGTATATGTATTGATTGGAATGAAAAGAATGAATTGGGATAGTTATGAATGTGAATGGCATAAAAAGAAATGAAATATTGGTAGAGCTAGAATGTCATTTTTATTTCTATAAATGGAATATAGAATTAAATAAGAATTTTGGAGCAAGATATTTGATAATGATGTGAATGATAATGTTTGATGATGATGTGAATGATGATGTTTGATGATGATGTGAATGGTGGTTATTTAACACGGGTAAAATCATTGGTGAAGAGGTATGTTGATGATGATGTTTGAGGTGAAATGGATTGGAGTCTAATGTGATTACATGATATGTGATTTGTATAATTTGATTTGATTGGAGACATATGAGTATAAATTAATGTTTGGGAAGGAGTTTTAAATAAATGATTTGTGAACATTTTTGTATAAACTATTTATACACTATTTTGAGTTTAAAGAATGATTATTTTTATCTTTGATTTAAAAAGAGTTTGAGCATGATTTGAGTTTGAAAAGTCTCTTAATTATTATTTTGAGTATGAGTATTTGGAATATAAATGAGTTGACAATTTTTACACCTATTTTGAGATTGTATCAATTTTAAAGAGAAAAGTCTGATGGTTTGAGATGAGTTGATTTGAAAGAAGGTCCAATGAGGCCAGATTTGATTGAGTTTTGAAAAGAGTCCAATGAGACTAAATGAGTTGATTTGAAAATAAGTCCTAAGAGACCAAATGAGTAGTTTGAGTATGTTACTCACTTGATAGATATGAGCATATTGAGTTTTGGAAGGAGTATTGAGCACCGAATTGGGTATGAGTATAGTCCATACTTGAATCCCATGAACTACGTAGCCAACGTAGGAAGAGATTGTACCGTGTTATATATTTCCCTATTTCATTGTCCTGAAATGATTGGACTTGATTGATTAATGGATCCATGATTAGTTGATTCATTCATACCCTGACAAAGTATGAACAGACGTGGCAACAACGTCGGCTTGTTATACTATCACTTGCTCATATGGTGATGGTTGTCGGTTAGAGAAACTCTCAATTGAGTGAATTGTGCCTGATATGATTGATTTGATTGAGGTTGTATCTTATTGAGTTGATTTGCAAATTATTGCTAAATTCTAATTTGCATATCTATTTTGACTTTATTGTTAAGTTAATTATATATGATGTGATTGGATTGGATGGTATGTGATTGGATTGTAAACGATTGGATAGGATTGAATGGGATTGTACAAGATTGGATTGGATTGAATATGATTTTATTGGATTGAATTGTATATGACTAGATTGTATTGGATGGTATGTGATTAAATTGAATTGGATTGTATGTGATTGGATTGAATTGTATATAAGTAGTCTCTGTCTAAACCGTATTCCTACTTTAGACTTATGACACCTTGATTGAGTCTCTCTTATCTTTTTGATTTGAGATATTTGAACCGGTATTGTTTCATTCTGCCATATTACATGCTCGTACATTCCATGTACTGATATCCATTTGGACCTGGATCGTTTTATGATGCAGAGACAGGTTTAAGAGATTGTCAATAGGAGCACCATTGAGGATCTATTCACACTCAGCTTATTAGTGATTCATCCCCTACATTCGGAGGACACCGCTTATGTTATTCTTACATTGAGTTTAGTCCTTTTCATTCTGATTTGAGGTAGCCATGAACATTTCATTGGCACCAATTAGGTAGTAGTGATAGAGGCTTCATAGACTAGATAGTAATGGGTCGATTTAGTATTTTACTTCTTGAATTATTCTTGTCAAACTATTTAACGGCATAGATTGGAGTTTGATTTGTTGGCCCATGGTCTTTATTATTTGAGTTAGATTGACGATTTGAGTTGCCCACTAAATTATTTCTTTATTTTAAACTTTTTGCTGATTGATTGATATGAATGGATGTGTGATTGGATCAAGTGGTTCGCTTGGGGACTAGTAATGGTCTTCGAGTGCCGGCCACATCTAGGGTACCCTCCCGGGGCGTGACAGTACTGCTGAACTAATGAGAGATGCCGAGGTTTCTCTCATTAAATCAATTAAAAGGAAACCTTTTCATAAACAAAAGGTGTGTTTCTTTAGATAAAAAAGGTGAATCTATCAAGATTTTCTCTCAAGGAGCAACATACAATATTTGTACTTAAGGGACCTGATCAAGCACGTCTAGTAGATTCTTCTGTTTAAGTGTTATTGTCTTTGAACTTGTAATCATTGTAAGATAAGTTTCTGATTTATAAAGAAACATTGATCAGTCAAGTGTATTTTTAGAGCTCATTTCAAGGTTTATCGTCAACCTTGAAACAAGTTGTTAAAGTTTACATCAACTAAGGGTAGTTTGTGTAGTGGACAATTGTCATATTGCTTAGGCTCTAAGTCTTGTGATAGTGTATTAGAAGCAAAGGGATGAAAAGGGTTAGTATCTAGTTACATAGGTTGTAATAGATGTCTTTGCTCTTGCATCTAGTAAAAATTGATTGGGAAATCCTGTAGAACAAATCGTGATTGTTTCTTCCTCGAGCAAGAAGTTTTTTCAAGTAAAACTCTTATCTTGTTTATTACTTGCATTCGCCGTTCATTTCTTGATGACTCTGTTTTGGGACTTGGTCCCATAGTATAGTGGACGCATACATTCCAACAAGGTTGGAATGAAAATACTCATGTACAATAAAAGAGAATATATTGACAAAAACGAGGGTGCACTCCAGATGAAATGCATGCTTAGAGTCCACACCAGCACTCCAAATGTCAAAATATTTGTATACGCACTTCCGGAGGTGCTGTCACGCCCTGAGAGGGTACCCTAGATGTAACTAGCACTCAGAAACCATTTCTGGCTCCCAAGCAAACCACATAGCCTGATAAGACATCCGTTCATCCATTCGATCAGTGGAAGACTTAAAATAAAGAGAATATTTGGTGGGCAACTCAAATCGTCAATCTAACTCAATGAATAAAGGCCATGGGCCAACAAATCAACTCCGATATTTTTTATTTAAAAATAGTTTGACAAGAATAATTCTAGGAAAGAAATACTCAATCGACCCATCACTATCTAGTCTATGAAGCCTCTATCACTACTATCAAATTGGTGCCAATGACATGTTCATGGCTACCTCAAATCAAAATGAAAGGGCTAACTCGACGCAAGAGTAACATAAGCGGTGTCCTCTGAATGTAGAGGAGAACTCACCAACACGCTGAGTGTGAATAGATCCTCAATGGTGCTCTTATTGACGATCTCTCAAACCTATCTCTGCATCATGAAATGATGCAGGTCCAAATGGACGTCAGTACGTGGAATATACGAGTATGTAATATGGCAGAATGAAACATACCTCAAGGAGGAATAACGTCTATTCAAATATCTCAAATCAGAAAGATAAGAGAGACTCAGTCAAAGTATCATAAGTCTAAAGTAAGAATACATTTTAGACAAAGACCAATCATAAACCATCCAATCCAGTCTAATCATGTACGATACAATTCAATTAAATCATTAAATCCCATTCAATCATAAACCATTAACTCAAAGTCAATCACATATCATCTAATCCAATCCAATCACATATCTAACCAAATCATGTACAATTCAATCATAATTTGTCTAACCCAATCCGATCATATACCATCAACTCAACAATCAACTCAAAGGACTCAACTCAATAAATATGCAAATTAAATTATGCAATGTTTTACAATTCAACTCAAACATCTACAATCACGATCAAGCCAATCCTATTAAGCACAATCTATTCAATTGGGAGTTTCTCTAACCGACAACTATCACTATATGAGCGAGTGATAGTACAATAATTCGACATTGTGGCCACGTCCGTCCATACCTTGCCAGGGTATGAACGCTCAACCTCATGGATCCAATCCAACCAAGTCCTATAATGTCAGGACAGTAAAATAGGAAACATCCGACTTTAACGGTTCGATCCCATGGGAAGTATCCAACTTTAACAGTTCCATCCCCTCCTACGTTTGGCGACGTAGTTTATTGGTTCGAGTATGGACTGTGCTCTTACCCAATTTGGTGCTCGATACTCCTCCCAAGACTCAATATGCTCATATCTATTAAGTGAGTAAAATACTCAAAATACTCATTTAGTCTCATTAGACTCTTTTTAAAACTCAAATCAAATCTGGCCTCATTGGACCTTCTTTCAAATCGATTCATCTTAAATCATCAAACTCTTCTCTTCAAAATTTATACAATCTCGACTCAATCTCAAAATTGACATTTTTAAAGTAGAAATGCTCAACTCATTTATACTCAAAATACTCATGTTCAAAAATAATTAAAAGACTTCTCAAACTCAACTCATTACTTAAACTCTTTTTAAATCGTAGATGAAAATAATCATTCTTTAGACTTAAAATAGTGTATAAATAATTTATGCAAAAAGGTTCACACATTCTTTATTTAAAGCTCCTTCTCAAAAGATCATTTATTTTCAAAATGTTCATAAGACTCCAATTAACTCAAATTATGCAATTCACATACCACATAATCACATTAGACTCCAATCAACTTCATCACACAACGTCCTCATCAACATAACCTCTTCATTCACATCATCGTCAAATGTCATTATTTACATCATCATCAAACATCATCATCACATCATCATCATCATCAAACATTATCATCACACCATTGTCAATTATCATCATCACATCAATCGTCAAATATCTACTCCAAAAATCCTTATTTTAGTCCTATGTTCAATTTATAGAAGCAAAAAGACATTCTTAACTATCCAATTCATTCTTTTCATTCCAATCAATACACATATACACGAAACCATCCATCTCAACCTCAAGACAATTATGACAAAGAAATCTTATCTTGGGTTCATGTGAATGAGACATGAATCCATACTCCCAACAAAACTCAACTCAAGAATACCGTCAATATATATAAATCTATATACAAAGATACATTTGTAGTCAATAATATGAAAGTTGACTATTTAAGAATCGAGTCATGAAATCATCCATCAATTTCTAGTATATATAAAGGTATTCTAGGGTTTAGGAAAAGTTTCAAGAAAACCATCCTAAAAGGGTCAAATCATTCACAACTCCGATCCAACACATACATGGGCATATGGAAGAACTCAATCCATATTTTAGGTTAGCCTCACATACCTTGTGAAGACTTTGAGGAGACCTTGATGTTAGGCCTACAATGGGAGGCTTGAATCCTTGAAACTCTTGAAGGCACCCTTTGTTGGAGAAGGATTTGGAGAAGAAGAAGAAGAAGAGAGGGAAAATATTAGGGCTTTTAGAGAGAGAGAGAGGGACTGAAAAATAGTCCCAAAATGTCTAAGGATAGTGTATATATAATTTGGGGAAATACCCAAATTGCCCTTTTCTCAAAAATCTGGAAAATAGGCTAAAAATGCTCCTGGCGTGATAGTGGCGCGTCACGCCACTGCGGCGCCAAGTTCAATTTAGGCTTAAAACATGCACATCTGATAGTGGCGTGTCGCGCCAAGGACCAAACTACTGAGGCTGTTTTGTGGTGCGATAGGGGCGCATCGCACCCTTACAGCGCCAAGCCCATATTTTCTGGGTTCTGGAAAATAGGCTTAAAAACCCTGCACATCTCGTAGTGGCGTGCCGCGCCAAGGACCAAAGTACTGAGCCTTGTTCCTAGTGCGATAGTGGCGCATCGCGCCACTGCGGCGCCAAGCCCAGGCTTTCTGCAATCACAACCCAGGCCTGAAATTCCTCCAGTACCCGTCCGTTTTAGGATCGTCATATCTTTTGACTCCGAACTCCAAAAATTACACTCTTGGTGGCATTGGAAAGAAGACTCGATGACCTTTGATTTAATAGGTCATGGGCCATCCTGATCATCATATTTCAAATGATATGGTCATTAGAAGTTGACCCTTATACAACTCCTTCGACAACTTAGCCAAGACGAATTTTTTTGGACTTAGCTTGGTTCTAAGGATCCCTTATGACCCCACATCACCTCTAACACTCTTTAATTACTTAGGAACTCATCCTAACTCATGCACATGCTTCACAATAATTAGGTTCAACCCTATACGAATACGAGAAAGGTCTGAATCTTAGGGGAAAATTTTGGGGGTGTTACAGGTGCTCGATTCATACTCATGAGGAAAAAATTCTCACTACTAGAAAAAAGTATTCTAAAACAGGAAATCTCAGTTTAGTTGGATGAACACTATTCTATTGCTTGAGGAGTTATCAACCCTCTTATGAAAACCGGTATCTAACTTTTGAAAGAGAGTATCGACATGGCAGTGTACAGCTAGCTCCATATCTGGGCTAAAAATGATCAAAGCACCATCTTGATCAATTATCTTAATGTCAAAAGGGAAGAGGACAAGGTCTTACTTAAAAGTGAAAAAAATGGAAAGTTTTCCTATTTTAGTTTTACTTCCTTGAACTGGTTACTACGTACCATGTAGTGTGACTTTGCTTGTTTAGCCGCTAATTAATCAGTTTTAAAAAGAGGGTTAGATTTCGACCTTACTTTGAGTAATCAGGATAGTAAAGTGCTACTTCTAAAATGATCGTTAAGGTCATTCACTCAATTTCCTTGGTTTGCTCTGCTAGAGAGTACTGATGTATCAAGATAGGCTTCATTCTATTTTCTTATATGCTGCACTAAATATGATTCATAGTCAATATTATGGCAGAATCTCCATATCAACATATGTATAACCCTTCAAAATTGGATTGATCCTCCAAAACACAAGCATTATCTGAGCTTTTTCTCAAATACCTAAGTATCCATTTCACAAATTTCCCATTCTCTTTTCCGAGATTATTAAGAAATCTACTAACAATACCAATTGTATGAGCAATATCCGGTTTGGTACAAACCATTGTATACATTAAACTATTGATGGCGGGGGATATGGAAATCTGGACATGCTCTCGTTTCCCTCTCTACTTATAGGACACATGTTCTTTATCAACTTTATAGACTAGCAAGATGTGTGCTAATAAGCTTAGCATTCTTTTGTAATAAATAAATCTTCTTTCCATATCTGATACGTTTAATACTCATGCCCAAAATTTGCTTAGTCATAACAAAATACCTACACAACTCTTTCTTCAACTCGGGCAGTATGTACGCCTCAGTTTGAAAATATTTTATTTTCTTCATTTTACTTTTTCAATTGTAATTGTAGTTTCACCAACAATTCAGAGTATTATATTGTGCTTTTATTTTGAGGCTAGTATAGTGTAAGACGGAGAGTTAAGACAAGGAAAAATATTCTAAATCTTCAACTTATTCACTATACAAAAAAAGTAATTTTATATTGAAAGAGGGTATTCTTTTGGTGGAGCTTTGAGTTCTTTAACTAATCCAAAGTTGTTTGAATTATACGATGTTGCTGGGTTATTGTATTTTGGAGAGGATAAATCAAGATTTATATTGGTGATCAATGTAGATTATACTACAGTGAATTTGAATCTCATTAAACATAGTAAAACATCCACACCTCAATATGAATATTTATTTTATTATTTTATTTTCAACTATAACTTGTGATATATTCACCACTAATTCCTTTATATAAATGTAACATTTCTTTCACAAATAAATGTCAAGAATATGGATAGTCCCTTTTCCCTTCCCTTCCTCAATGAAAAACAATAGTAAATCACGTAAAAATCGGATGTGATGGCACCTGTCTTACCCACCTAGACAAGTAAACCTAAAGAACCCATAGAAGGGTAAATGCATAAATAACGAAAGAAATCAAGGAACTAAGGAACATTTTGCAAAATCCAAAGCCATAAATATAAATGCATCCCTAAACCTTGTGTCATGTGTATAAGCCACTAAATAACAATGTGGCAAGACAGGACATATCAGAAATCGATGTAACTTTCAAGCCAAAGTAATCATGAAAAATGAAAAAAATGGTAAATAGCAATGGGAGGAAGGCTGGTTGAAATTAGGTTCGCAAAACTAGACTTCCTAACTGGGCTAAAAGAAACCCGATTCATCCTTTTTACTACACAAAGGGACCCAAGTGGATTGGGGTGCCAAATCTAACCTTTGATTATTTTTTCACGTGAAGGTGAGAAGAGAAGACAAGCCATGGTATGTAGACAGTGTATGCTTCGCACACACGATGGGAACCTGTAAGAACTTTCTCGTCCTCACGGACTTCAAAGGAGAAACCGTGGCTTTTGAAAATGAAAAGACTGCTGAAATAATTAGAATCGGAAAAGTTGGAAAATATCATTCTCATGTTATTGAGAATATATATTATATCCAAGGACTACAACATAATCTGTCACGATGCAGACTAGGGCCTAGTCATAACATGGCGATCGAAACCCCGAAGGGCTCCAACCAAGTCTCTTGACATATCATAAGCATACATAAGGTAAAGTAAAGTGGAACCTAGCATAATAAAAGAGTCTAAACATGAATCATAAAGGAGATCGTAAAGTTGACTACATAGACTCCATATCATTTTGTCCAACAAATGCCTCTACTAAACAAGAAGGGTGGGGACTAAGACATGTCCCTAGCTCACCCTCAAACATGAATAAAGTAAAAAGTCTTTGAAAAGAACCAACACATAACTTGTCTTTGATAGATGAGGACTCACCAAAACTCCATCGAATGGAAGCTCAACTAGCCACGTGTAGAAATATGATCCTCAACCCCTATATTATGAAACAATGTAGGAAACAATAGTATATTTGGATGTACTAAGTATGTGGATATGAACTGCAATATAAATCAGAAGATGTAATGATCAAATAACGTACATGAAGTAAAGACATGAGAAAACCATAATGATCAAAGCATTTAGGAGACATAGTTGAAATCATAAAAGAGCATAAAGAGAGAATACATATGTGGGATAGAACAATAATCGGCAATAAGACCATATGAGTAATAACATGGAATCCCGATGTCTTCCCATATAATGGAAGAAAGGTAAATCTATTTTTCAAGATAGACTTTACCCCGCTAGGCGGGACATGTATATACGCTATATGTGGATCCACTAGCTAGGCCAAAAAGGGAAATCCTATGGTGGGACGTAGTTATGAGACAAGAGACTTTATATAAGGACCCCGTAGGTCGAGCCCCCACCTCAAGTCATCATTCGGTGCTAACTCAAATTCCACAGAATACATACATAGTGATTATACTTAACACATATCATAACTTGTTCATAAACTTCATGATTAATAGATTAGCTCAGTTTCATGTCATACTTGTAATGTGAGTACAAGTCTTTCAGCATTATAATATCAGACGTGCATAATTCATGTCATTAGGTCCCTTGATCACCAACATAGGACCCTAAGTCACATTTTCCTTAACTTGCATGAAATTCATAACTTGATCATAATTGAAATCTGAAATCATAATTCATACTTGAAATTATGTTAAAACTTGAACACATAGTTAATTTAATTGAAAACGATGAGAGTAGGATTGAAAAACACGTATGATCATACTATTCGTATCAACCCATAGACAATTTATGAAAATAACATCAATTAGATAGGTAATTTAATCAAATATCATAGAATTCATCAGAAGTAAGAAAATCCAATGCATAGTCATGGAAATTAGAGTTTTGAATTGAAAATCATAAGAATAATTTGAGAAGAACCTTGGACTCCATGGGTGAAAGGGCTCATGGACGAATCCACACATATCTTGATTGAAATTGAACTTGAAATTGAGAAAGGAGACTTGTTCTTGAAGAAACCCTAGCCAAAGCTTGAGGAAGATGAAGATCTCTTGAGGAACCTTGGGAGAGAAGTCTTAAACTTATTTGGGAAAGAATGAGGGAATGAAAAGGGTTTAAGATTATTTAGGAAAAATTACATAATGAATCTAGTCCCAAAAATGTTCACATACATTGATAAAAATATAGAGGAAGGACCAAACTACCCCTCATTAATCTGAGTCAGAAGGGCCTACGAAATACCCCTGAAAACCTGATTTTGGCCTTCAATGAACTTTCTCTATGAGTCGTGTCTACGATCGTCCGCGATTCTATGACTCGTAATCTCCACTCGTCCTGCAGGCCTGAAAACCTGCCAATTACTAAGCCTCTGAAGTTTTGCTACGAGTCAAAGTTACGACTCATCTTAATGCCTACGACTCGTCTTATTGAGTCGTAGGGTCACTTTTAAGACTTCACCATTTTTTCCTCCGAGCTCAACCTTACGACTCCTTCCTACAACTCGTAGGAAGGGCTACGAATCGAAGAATGAATTGTAGAGTTGAGGACAGTCAACATTTTCTTGAGTTTTTCTTTCGCTCCAACTTTCCGACTTCTAGGGTCTTACACAATCTCTTAAGCATATCTCAAATGTGTGACAAAAGAAACAATGTGTTGTTCACAACTGATGAATGTTTAGTAACAAACTCAAAATCTGGGAATCAGGTTCTAAGAGGAAATAGGCATAAAAGAGTCTACAAGTAGCATGCATAAATTTGAAAAAATAAATAACTCATGACAAATAAATTTGAATTAATTTTTAGCATGTTTATGTGTTCTAGCATGATCGTATGTGTTCTACTATAAACATGTGTGTTATCTATTATCCATGTAAGCAGCATGTTTCTCAAAAACTTTCGATTTGCATATGTTATCCAATAGTTTAAGCCGTAAAATGGGTAGGTATAAATTCTATAGCGACACCTACTCATTGAACCATACAACCTCTTCAAGTTTGCAAACATTTTCTTCAGTGATTCAAAGAAAAATTTGAGGAAGAAGAATAAAATTAAACTTTAAATCTGAAACTAAATGGGAATTGAAAAGGTGGCCTGAAGAAATTGGAACCCTAGTCTGTTCTAATTTCACCATCAAATTCGATTACCTTTTCAATTTTTAATGTGTTTCAGATTTTGGGGTTCAATTTATGTTTCTTCTTCTTTAATTTCTACTCAATTTCTCAAGAAAATGTTTGAAAAGTTGAGGCGTCATAGTTTAAAATTCGTTACTTCTGTAGTAAAACAAGTGGATGTCCATAGGACCCACTTTCACTGTAGATGAATAGTATTTTCACTGTAGCTCACACGTTATTTTACTGTAGATCAATCGTTTTTCAACCAAAATTTGCCTATAAAAGGCAACGTATCCTGCGCTATAGATGAATACACACTGATAATATTTTCTATTCTAATTTTCTCTCTATCATATTATTTCTTTCTCTCTCTCTTCCTTTATTATACTTTATTTTCTTTTCCATCTATATATTATTATTATTATTATTATTATTATTATTATTATTATTTCATAATATGTTAGCACGACGCCCTAATCAAATTTATTATTTCGAAACAAGCTATCTTCTGGAAGAAGGTATGAGTTTGTACTTACCGTTTGTTAGTGCTTAAAGGAAATATTTTTTCTCTGTTTCTGCTATAGTTGGGATCAGTTATGAGTTTCATTAAGAATATCATTTTATGCCATCATTCCAATTACCCCATACACATTAGTTATTTGTGTAATTTTAATTAATTAAAACATGTGTATTGATCCTAAAAATTATATCTATGCTCCCAAGATAATTCATTAATTTTATTGATTTGGTCATCATCTAGAAACTTAGTGAGCATTCTAACAGAGTGTACTTTGAAACAGGAGTAGTATTTTATTATTGATATAATAATATATGATGAAGATCGGCTAAATTTAGAAAATGAACTAATAGAATTATTTCATTATAATAAAATGAGTTCCTAAAAATTTCTTTTATAAATTCATCAATCTCTTTATCACTTTAACAACGGCAAAGATTTTAAATTTAAATTTCAAGAAAATAAAATGTGTTCCTCAAAATTTTCAGAATTTTGCTGTGATTCTAACAAAACCCAGATGAAAAAAAAAATGGTTGTCAATTGCAGAAAGTCATTGTCCTGTTTATGTAATTATTGGTGGGGTTATTGACTACTTAAAAGACCATCTTTTTTTCATGATTTTTCATTATTATATTCCGTATTTTTGCACATCGGACTATTCGTGAGTTAATGGACATAAATTCAAGGACTTCTAATTTCGAATTTTAAAATGGTACGATTCGTTTGTAAATAACAAGTTACATGGATAATATATGTGAAGTTAAATACAACTCAAGAAGGGCCCTTGAGTCAAATGAAAGTGGAAGCCATAAAAAAAATTAAGTCACGTTTTCAGGTGAGTTGACTTCGGGAGGCCATAACCCCTTTAGAATTTGGGAATTTGGGAAACCTCTGTCACGCCTCGGGAGGGTACCCTAGACGTAACCGGCACTCAGAAACCATTTATGGCTCCCAAGCGAACCACATAGCCTGATCACACATCCGTTCCTTCATTCAATCAGCGGAAGAAAAAAAATAAAGAGAATATTCGGTGGACAACTCAAAACATCAATCTAACTCAAGAATGAAGGCCATGGGCCAACAAATCAAATCTAATATTTGTCATTAAAAATAGTTTGACAAGAAAAATTTAAGGAAAGAAATACTCAATCGAGTCGTCACTATCTAGTCTATGAAGCCTCTATCACTACTATCTAATTGGTATCAATGACATGTTCATGGCTACCTCAAATCAAAATGAAAAGGGCTAACTCGATGCAAGAATACACAGACGGTGTCCTCCGAATGTAGGGGAGGACTCTCCAATACGCTGAGTGCGAATAGATCCCCAATGATGCTCCTATTGACGATCTCTTAAACCTGTCTCTGCATCATGAAACGATGCAGGTCCAAATGGACGTCAATACGTGGAATGTACGAGTATGTAATAAGGCAGAATAAAACGTACCTCGAGAAAGAATGACACTTATCCACATATCTCAAACCAGAAAGATAAGAGACACTCAAATAAGGCGCCATAAATCTAAAGTAAGGATACAGTTTAGACAGAGACCAATCATATACCATACAATCCAATCCAATTATGTATAATACAGTTCAATCAAATCATTTACAATTCGATCCCTTTCAATCATGTACAATCCGATTATATACACTCAACTCAACAATTAACTCAATAATCAAATCCAATCTAGTCACATACCATTCTATTCAATTTAATCACAATTCATCTAATCCAATCCGACCATATACAATCAACTCAACATTCAACTCAACAATCAGCTCAAAGGACTCAACTCAGTAAATATGCAAATTAAATTATGCAACGTTTTACAATTCAACTCAAAGGACTCAACTCAATAAATATGTAACAACTCACTTAAGTGTCCTAAGTCTAACAAGAAATAGTTTAGACAGGACTAACTCATAAGCATCTAGCAACTCACTCAAATGCCCTAAGTCTAACAAGAATTAGTTTAGACAGGACCAACTCGTAAACCACTCAACTCAACTGACTCGGAGCACTATCAAGACTTAAATGGGAGTTTCTCTTATCCGACAACCATCACCTATGAGCCGGTGAAAGTACAACAATCAGAAATTGTTGCCACGTCCGTCCATACCTTGCCAGGGCATGAACGCCTCCCCAATCATGCATACCATCGATTAGTAAAGTCCTATCATTTCAGGACAATAAAAATGGGAAACATCTGACTTTAACAGTTCGATCCCACGGGAAGTATCCGACTTTAACGGTTCCATCCCTCAGGAAGCATCCGACTTTAACGGTTTCATCCCTACCTACGCTGGCGGTGTAGTTTCTGGGGTTCGAGTATGGACTATACTCTCACCTTCTTTGGTGCTCGATACTCCTCCCATTACTCCATGCTCATAAGACTCCCTCCAATCATCTCAAATAAGCCCTCATGGCTAGTTTCATATGGAACATTACCACCTCATCAACTCTGTTCTCATTTCAACTCAAATAAGTCATAATGGCAAGTCTCATTGGACTCTTTTTAAAACTCAACTCAAATCATCAACTCTTCTCTTTAAAACTTATAAAATCTGAACTCGATGAATGCAGAAAATATTATGTACATTAAAACATAATTTCAACCCCTCAACTCAAACTCAAAATAGATACTTTAATGTAAAAATACCCAACTCATTTAAAGGCTCCTCATACTCAACTCATGCTTAAACTCTTTTTAAATCATAGATAAAAATAATCATTTCCTAAACTCAAAAATAGTGTATAAATAATTTATGCAAAAATGCTCACAAATTATTTATTTAAAACTCCTTCTCAAAAGATTCTTTATTTCCAAAATACTCATAAGACTCCAATCAACTCAGATTATGCAAATCACATATCACATAATCACATTAGACTCCAATCCGCTCCATCACATAACATCCTCATCAATATACCTCTTCATCAATCATTCTACACATATTTAATAAGCACCATTCACGTCATCACTCACATCGTCATCAAAACATCATCATCACATCATCATCATATATTATCATTTACATCATCATCAAACATTATCATCACATCATTGTCAATTATCATCATCACATCAATCATCAAACATCTACTCCAAAATTCTTATTTTTGTCCTATGTTCATTTTATAGAAGCAAACGGACATTCTTGACTAATAAATTCATTCTTTTCATTCCAATCAATACATATATACGCACAACTATCTATCTCAACCTCAAGACATTTATGACAAGAAATCTCATCTTGGGTTCATGTGAATGAAACATGAACCCATACTCTCAACAAAACTCAACTCAAGAATATCGTCAATACCTATAAATCTACATACAAAGATACATTTGTAGTTAATAATATGAAAAATAACTATTTAGTAATTCAAGTCATTAAAATCATCAATCAACCATTTGTATCTAAAAACATTCCATAGTTTAGGGAAAACTTTCAAAAAAAACCTTTCTAGAAGGTGCAACTCTTTCACAACTCCTAACCAACACATCTATGGGCATATGGAAGAACTCAATCCATATTTTAGATTAGCCTTACATACCTTGTTTGAAGACTTTGAAGGAACTTGATGTTAGGTCTTCAATGGAAGGCTTGAATTCTTGAAGCTCTTGAAGGCACCCTTTGTTGGAGATGGATTATGGGAAGAAGAAGAAGAAGAGAGGGAAAATTTCTAGGGCTTTTTAGAGAGAGAGAGAAGCTGAAAATAATGGTCCAAAATGCTCAAGGATGGTGTATATATAATTTGGGGAAATACCCAAATTGCCCTTCTTAAAAGTTCTGAAAAATAGGCAACAATGCACCTAGCGCGATAGTGGCGCGTCGCGCCATTGCAGCGCCAGGCCAATTACACTTAAAACCTGCACATCTCGTAGTGGCGCACCGCGCCAAGGACAAAACTACTGAGGCACATTCTTGGCGCGATAGTGGCACGTCGCGCCCTTACAGCGCCAAGGCTAATATTTTCTTGGTTCTGGAAATTGGCTTGAAAACCCTGCACACCTTTTAGTGGCGCGCCGTGCTAGAGCCCAAACTACTAAGGCATATTTCTGGCGCGATAGTGGCACACCGCGCCACTGCGGCACCAAGCCCAGTTTTCCAGCAAATGCAACCCAGGCCTGAAAATCTCTGTTGTGCTAGTTCATCTTAGGATCGTCATATCTTTTGACTCCAAACTCCAAAAATTACATTCTTGGTGGCGTTGGAAATAAGACTCGACTACCTTTAATTTGGTAGGTCATGGGCCACCCAGATCATCATATTTCAAAAGATAGGGTCATTAGAAGCCAACCCATCATGCGAACTCCTCCTCAAACTTAGCCACGGCGAATCTTTTGGCTTGATTTGGTCCTACGGGTCCTTCATGACCCCACATCACCTATAATACTCTTTAATTACTTAGGAACTCATCCTAACTCATGTAAAAAATTTCAAGTCCTCCGATCCGAGTCTACACTCACCTGAAAAATGTTCGAATCTTAGCAAAAAAAATTTTGAGGTGTCACATTATCTCCCCCTTGGGACCATTCGTCCTCGAATGATGAGTAAACCAATGGTGGACTCGAGGCACGAATAAAAATTGAAACTCAATCGAATCAACCAATCGAGCAATTTTGACAATTGGCTATTCAAACTCAAGAATAGACAAATCATTTCAACTCAGGAATAGGGACATCACCTTCATCATTCTCATCATTTGGCACGAATAGAACATCGAAACTCCATCAACCGAATCATTCAAACATATACATACTCAACCATCAAATTCCAATTCAAGAGTGACATTTCCAATCCTCTTCACCATTTCATAAGGTCAATATATCGGTGTCCGAACTTCCTCTCCTTTCCAAGCCTCATAACACCCTTCATATACCTCCAATCTTTCCCCCAGATGCAATCATTAGCTTACTACCATCACTCTCATAGTGACAATCATATACTCAAGCTTATCACTCTAACTACCTCACTCACATCTAAGAATTCCCAGGCTTACCTTAATACTTCTACCTCCATTATTGTATGAGCTCTCACCCAGAGACATACTAACATACTCTTACCTATCTATCGCTCCTCACCAGGTCTCACCTCGCTCCTCTTCCACACATCCATCCTTGACTAGACAAGTACAACGCAACCATCACGATCAAGAAACACTCACTCTTCCCTATCTACTCTCACTCAAATCCAACTACTATCATCTTGGTCAACTCATCACTATCGAAAACTCAAGACTTATTTTGGTTCATTACCCTATGATCTCCCCCTTAGCTCAAAGGCATCAACTAAATAATACTAACTAGTCACCCAAAGCAACTCATAAATTTAGAACCTTATATAACTCTATACTATCTCATATGCACATTTTAAGCCTCTTCTTACCAAATAACTTAGCACCAACTCATTATTTACATCTGAGGGTCGCATAATCCCTCCATTCATAACACACTCTCCTCGCAAGTTAATATCTTAATCTCTCGCATACGTCATGTCAAGCCTACTAAATAAAATCTTAAAACTAGAACTATCACAATCATTTATTACACCTCATTACTCACCCTATAGATACTCCACTCTAGTTGTAGGCCTCAATCAACCACCATTCTTACTACTTGAGTTCTACTCCTCTAACTCCCTTTTTCTAACTCTCGAATCATCCTACGAATCATAACTCACCTTTTTCCTCAAATCACATTCCATCGAATGGCGACACTAATCACTTAGAAACATAACCTCCCTCTCAAAGATAATATTTGAATCAAGATTTAGAGATGAGATTCTAGGATACATCTCGCTCTGGCTCAACGCACGATCCATATGAATAAGAGTACATTCTCCCAAATCAATAGAGTTAAACACATTAATCGGCTCCTCTCAAGCCTTATGCCGTCTCTTCCCTTCCTCAAGACTTTATCTTAACTCATCAACAAGAATCTCATATCTACCGTTTCAACTACTTTGAGTTGTGGGGTAGTCGAATGGATTTGAGCAACGCACTAATTAGAAGGGGACATTCATAGAGTTAAACTCTATCGCACGAACTCAGAATATGAAAGAAGGGAAACAAATTATTAATGTCCTATAGCCTCTTGATTATAAGTGTGGTGCATAACACACCCATAAAAAAGACTCTATTAGACACGGCTTCATAGACTCCCTAGGACATTTGAACTTTGTGCTCTGATACCATGTTTGTCACGCTCCAAGAGGGTACCCTAGATGTAACCGGCACTCAAAAACCATTTCTGACTCCCAAGCGAACCACATAGCCTGATCACACATCTGTTCCTTCATTCAATCAGCGGAAGAAAAAAAAATAAAGAGAATATTTGGTGGACAACTCAAAACATCAATTTAACTCAAGAATAAAGGCCATGGGCCAACAAATCAACTCTAATATTTGTCATTAAAAATAGTTTGACAAGAATAATTTAAGGAAAGAAATACTCAATCGACTCATCACTATCTAGTCTATGAAGCCTCTATCACTACTATCTAATTGGTATCAATGACATGTTCATGGCTACCTCAAATCAAAATAAAAAGGGCTAACTCGATGCAAGAATACATAGACGGTGTCCTCTGAATGTAGGGGAGGACTCACTAATACGCTGAGTGCGAATTGATCCCCAATGATGCTCCTATTGACGATCTCTTAAACCTATCTCTGCATCATGAAATGATGCAGGTCCAAATGGATGTTAGTACGTGGAATATACGAGTATGTAATATGGCAGAATAAAACGTACCTCGAGAAAGAATAACATCGGTCCACATATCTCAAACCAGAAAGATAAGAGAGACTCAAATAAGACATCACAAATCTAAAGTAAGGATACAGTTTAGACAGAGACCAATCATATACCATACAATCCAATCCAATTATGTATAATACAGTTCAATCAAATCATTTACAATTAGATCCCTTTCAATCATGTATAATCCGATTATATACACTCAACTCAACAATTAACTCAATAATCAAATCCAATCTAGTCACATACCATTCTATTCAATCCAATCACAATTCATCTAATCCAATCCGACCATATACAATCAACTCAATATTTAACTCAACAATCAGCTCAAAGGACTCAACTCAGTAAATATGCAAATTAAATTATGTAATATTTTACAATTCAACTCAAAGGACTCAACTCAATAAATATGTAACAACTCACTCAAGTGTCCTAAGTCTAACAAGAAATAGTTTAGATAGGCCTAACTCATAAGCATCTAGAAACTCACTCAAATGCCCTAAGTCTAACAAGAATTAGTTTAGATAAGACCAACTCGTACACCACTCAACTCAACTGACTCGGAGCACTATCAAGACCTAAATAGGAGTTTCTCTTATCCGACAACCATCACTTTCGAGCCGGTGATAGTACAACAATCAAATGTTGTTGTCACGTCCGTCCATACCTTGCCAGGGCATGAACGCCTCTCTAATCATGGATACCATCGATTAGTCAAGTCCTATAATTTCAGGATAATAAAAATGGGAAATATCTGACTTTAACAGTTCGATCCCACGAGAAGTATCCGACTTTAACGGTTCCATCCCTCAGGAAGCATCCGACTTTAACGGTTTCATCCCTACCTACGCTGGCGGTGTAGTTTCTGGGGTTCGAGTATGGACTATACTCTCACCTGCTTTGGTGCTCGATACTCCTCCCATTACTCCATGCTCATAAGACTCCCTCCAATCATCTCAAATAAGCCCTCATGGCTAGTTTCATATGGAACATTACCACCTCATCAACTCTGTTCTCATTTCAACTCAAATAAGTCATAATGGCAAGTCTCATTGGACTCTTTTTAAAACTCAACTCAAATCATCAACTCTTCTCTTTAAAACTTATAAAATCTGAACTCGATGAATGCAGAAAATATTATGTACATTAAAACATAATTTCAACCCCTCAACTCAAACTCAAAATAGATACTTTAATGTAAAAATACCCAACTCATTTAAAGGCTCCTCATACTCAACTCATGCTTAAACTCTTTTTAAATCATAGATAAAAATAATCATTTCTTAAACTCAAAAATAGTGTATAAATAGTTTATGCAAAAATGCTCACAAATTATTTATTTAAAACTCATTCTCAAAAGATCCTTTATTTCTAAAATACTCATAAGACTCCAATCAACTCAGATTATGCAAATCACATATCACATAATCACATTAGACTCCAATCCGCTCCATCACATAACATCCTCATCAATATACCTCTTCATCAATCATTCTACACATATTAAATAAGCATCATTCACGTCATCACTCACATCGTCATCAAAACATCATCATCACATCATCATCATATATTATCATTTACATCATCATCAAACATTATCATCACATCATTGTCAATTATCATCATCACATCAATCATCAAACATCTACTCCAAAATCCTTATTTTTGTCCTATGTTCATTTTATAAAAGCGAACGGACATTCTTGACTAATAAATTCATTATTTTCATTCCAATCAATACATATATACATACAACTATCCATCTCAACCTCAAGACATTTATGACAAGAAATCTCATCTTGGGTTCATGTGAATGAAACATGAACCCATACTCTCAACAAAACTCAACTCAAGAATATCGTCAATACCTATAAATCTACATACAAAGATACATTTGTAGTTAATAATATGAAAAATAACTATTTAGTAACTCAAGTCATTAAAATCATCAATCAACCATTTGTATCTAAAAACATTCCATAGCTTAGGGAAAACTCTCAAGAAAACCTTTCTAGAAGGTGCAACTCTTTCACAACACATCTATGGGAATATGGAGGAACTCAATCCATATTTTAGGTTAGCCTTACATACCTTGTTTGAAGACATTGAAGGAACTTGATGTTAGGTCTTCAATGGAAGGCTTGAATTCTTGAAGCTCTTGAAGGCACCCTTTGTTGGAGATGGATTTGGGGAAGAAGAAGAAGAAGAAGAGAGGGAAAATTTCTAGGGCTTTTTAGAGAGAGAGAGAGAGAAGCTGAAAATAATGGTCCAAAATGCTTAAGGATGGTGTATATATAATTTGGGGAAATACCCAAATTGCCCTTCTTAAAATATCTAAAAAAAATAGGTTAAAATACACCTGGCGTGATAGTGGCGCGTCGCGCCATTACAGCGCCAGGCCAATTACACTTAAAACCTGCACATCTCGTAGTGGCGCACCGCGCCAAGGACAAAACTACTGAGGCACATTCTTGGCGCGATAGTAGCGCATCGCGCCCTTACAGCGCCAAGGCGAATATTTTCTTGGTTTTGGAAATTGGCTTGAAAACCGCTGCACACCTTTTAGTGGCGCGACGCACCAGAGCCTAAACTACTGAAGCATGTTTCTGGCGCGATAGTGTCGCACCGTGCCACTGCGGCGCCAAGCCCAGTTTTCCAGTAAATGCAACCCAAGCCTGAAAATCTTTGTTGTGCTAGTTCATCTTAGGATCGTCATATCTTTTGACTCCAAACTCCAAAAATTACATTCTTGGTGGCGTTGGAAAGAAGAGTTGATGGCCTTTAATTTGGTAGGTTGTGGTCCACCCATATCGTTATATTTCAAAAGATAGGGTCATTATAAGCCAACTCCTCATGCGAACTCCTCCTCAAACTTAGCCATGACGAATCTTTTGGCTTGATTTGGTCCTAGGGGTCCTTTATGACCCCACATCACCTCTAACGCTCTTTAATTACTTAGGAACTCATCCTAACTCATGTGAAAAATTTCAAGTCCTCCGGTCTGAGTCTACACTCACGTGAAGAAATGTTCGAATCTTAGCAAAAAAATTTCAGGGTGTCACAACCTCTTAATTTAAAGTTGTAGAAAATTAAAATACCTTTCCAACCATAGGTCGTAGGCCTATATGTGACATCGAGATAAAAAGATATGGACGTTTTAAGGCATAAAAGTCGAACTGAATAGTAGATCGGCCCAACCCAATTCCAACTCGGTTCAGGCCCAATACTCACACCCTTTAAGGAGAATTTTCAGCTTTCTTCCTCATTCTCAAATCAAGAAACATCCAGAACATTTTATAGAGAGAGGGAGAGAACTCTTAGGCTAAGAAAAGCCAATTCGACCAAAATTCAAGTTCTGAAATTCGAAGCTCATGAAGAGAAAAGTGTTGTACGTCGCGTTGCCTTCAATTTGAGCTAAACATCAGCCGAGAAGGAGTGTCAATGTGGTTGGTGCATACTTAAGGTACTATTAAAGTCCTTTTTTCATTGTTAACAAGTTTATTTAGAGTTTTAATGAATTAGAATGGAGAAAATAGCGTTATAAACTCATTTGTTGTTTTGTTGAGATTTGTGGAATAAGAGGTTGTTTTAGGTGGACTAAATGGATGGAATTAGCTGAGTTATGATGTATAATAATTATTGATATTTTTTTTGATGTTGTTGATAAGTTGTTATTCTTAAATTTGAAAGAATAAAGTGTATAAAGATATTGTATATATTTTGGAACGGTTTGGTATAATATTTATGGTTGTTTTGTAATGATGTTTTGGGGACTGTTTCGTGGTTGTTACAAACTGTTTTGTGGGCTAAAATATCAGAGGATTGGTTGTAGTTGTTGTTGTTGTTATACTATGGGTATATGAAAATAAAGAAGTGAATACAACCATTGACATCCGAATGTATATTGGGTTGTTTTGGAAGTAACTTAAGGATGGATTTAATTCTATATTGATATGGAATTGTTGTATTATTGTTGTTGATATTTTAATTGGTGTTTGGATAAATTAGAATTTCGAGGATTATTATATTTGCAGAGAAAATATTGCCCGAATTTTGTTAAGTTTCATTTGTACTTGGCTTAGTTAGTAAGTGATGTGAATATATAATTATGGCCTATGTCATCTTAATTTTAGACCCATGAGCTCGAGAAAGTAGACGTTGGACATTTAGATAGAGTTCAAGGTATGTAAAACTATTCTTTCTTTCTTTTGGCATGTCTTACATATAAGTGATATATGATATGAGCTTGGGGTAATTCTATTAATAAATTCCGAGTGTAATTCACGATCCTTATTTATTTCCCAATGTGATTGAGATGTTGCCCCTCAAGTGTATAAAAGTTCCTATTTTTGCAGGCTTTATCATAATTAGCATCCTTAACTTACAATAGTAGTTCGCATTATTTTGTTGCATTACTCACACCCAGGTCTGCGACGCGGACTTGTCGCGGAACACACTGCCTCGCAGATTAAACTCAAACCTTAATTTTTGGTTATTTTATGTCCTAGGTCCGCGACGCAGACTTATCGCGGACCATACTACCTCGTGCTTAAATTCTTGATTTTTCTTGGGTTATTCCTCATGGCCAAGTCCGTGACGCGGACCTGTCACGGACTACACTATCTGGGTCAATAAATTCCATACTTTAAGCATTTGAGTGTTAGTTATTCCACTCATTCTATTGAGTCTCAGATGATGATCTAGTTGTACATGGTTGCTCATGATATTCCACTCGTGCATATTGTTATTGTATTATTCATCGAGTCCCTTACCAGAGGATCGGGTACGGTATATGTATATGATGATATGAGTATGGCACCGAGTCCCATAATGGACTGGATATAGTATATGTGTATACGACTTTATTTACTGAGTTCCTTACTAGAGGGACGGTATATAATTGTGACACCGAGTTTCATAATGGGCCAAATACGGTATATGATGATGATATGCATGACTTTATTCCATACGATGCAGGTACAGTGATTTATGAATTATTATACTTGTCTCCTGAATTTTTATTTCAAATGTGATCTCCTTTATGGTATTTTGTGTTTTATATACTCAGTACGTATCTCGTACTGACCCCCTCTCTTCGGAGGGATGTGTTTCATGTCTGCAGGTCAGATACTCATTTCGGGAATCCGTCATCTTAGGATTTCCACTCAGCTATTTTGAAAGTGCTCTATTGTCCCAGAGCCTAAATTTTTTATACCGTTCCTTTTGATGTATTTATTTATCTAGGGGTACGGCGGGGCCCTGTCCCGTCATATAATATTGTTGATACTCTTAGAAGTCTGTAGACATATGTGTGATTTGTGTATAAGTTGTTCAGCTATGTCTATACAATGTGCTGCGGATATTAATATATAATAGAAGCCTTGTCGGCTATGTCCTTTCATTATGATTAGTGGTGACTCCTCGGGAGATAAATTAACTATTGGAGTTCTTAGGTAAGTTTTCATATTGTTCGTAGTTCAATTTGACTACATCTGATAGATATGTATACATGTGTCCAGATCGGACCCCAATCATGGCCTACGGGGTTGGATCATGACAGTCATATTCATCATGGTAACTCTTGTTGCTCTTTAACCACTGCAAAGGTAAATGTGGTTGCATCCTTATACATATTAATGAAATTTGCTAAAAGAAAAAAAATAGTAGTTGTTGAAAAGTAATAGTGCACATAAATATGTGTATTTTTCTTCTCATGATCATTGTGGGTACAATATTTTGATTAGATCATAACTTATTTATATTGATTATTATTGAAAGGCCTAATATAATATTATTTATTATATTTTAAATTTATTGATTATATTTATTATATTTTATTGAAATATAATTCAATTATGCATATAATTATAAAGTGATAATAGTTTAAATATTCGTGGCTGAGTTTCACCGCACCTTGGCCTATTATGCCATTAACTGAAGTTATGATGATAGATTCAAGTCTCATCGCACTGAGAGGATAAGACATTGGATTAAAGTCTTGCCCGAAAATCCTCAAAAAAGATTTATCACTATTTTTAGGTATAAAAAGTGGGAAACACTTTGGAAAGTACCTTGGCTTTCCAATCACCTACCAAAAAAGAACTGCCAATGACTTCCAATTCCTAATTGATAATATTAAAAATAAAATGGCCGGATGGAAAACTAAGTTCCTCAACATAGCGGGTAGAACCACTCTAGCTAAAGCATGCATTAACAATATTCCTACGCATGTTATGCAAATTAGTAAACTGCCCAAAAATATCACCAAGAGAATCGATCAAATCCAAAAAAAATTCATATAGGGATCAACTAGTGATAAGAAAAAACTACATCTGATTAAATGGGAACTATTAGCAACAAGGAAATCAGAGGGAGGATTAGGAATACAAATTTCCGACAAAAGGAACACAGTCTTATTAGCTAAATTAGCTTGGCGGACCTTCAAAAATCCAAATTTATTATGGGCAGCTATCTCGTTAAGAAAATACACAAAACAAG
Organism: Solanum dulcamara; assembly: GCF_947179165.1. Taxonomy (NCBI): domain Eukaryota; kingdom Viridiplantae; phylum Streptophyta; class Magnoliopsida; order Solanales; family Solanaceae; genus Solanum; species Solanum dulcamara. The sequence continues at coordinate 16,698,349 of NC_077248.1, read as the reverse complement.
AAAGCTTGGACAATAATAGTATTGCAAAACCCTCCCATAGCATACTATGGAAAGACCTACTAACGGGTTGGAAAACCTGCAAACTAGGAATAAAATGGGTATTAGGAGATGGATTGTCCATATATTTTTTGTCCGATATTTGGCTACCAAATGGCAGGCCCCTAAGAGAATTAATCCAAGGACCACTACTTTCTACTGAACACGTAAACTGTGTAGGAGATTTCTTATCTCCAAATGGACAATTAGTAACTCAAAATATATCTTTTGAACTTCCTCAAAATATTGTAGACCTCATATACTCTACTTATTTTCCACAATACCACAGGAGAAAAGATAGCCCAACTTGGAAATGGAGCTCTAAAGGTGAATTCACAACAAGCTCCGCGCATAGATTCATTACTAATAAAAGCATTGATACCAATAAACCTCCTTCAAAATTTAACTAGATATGGAATCTCAACTTCCCCAACAAAATAAAATACTTCTTATGTCTATGCCAGCATAAAAGAATATCTTCCTGTAACTACTTAGCCTCTATCAGAATTAACGTTTCTCCTAACTGTTCTCTATGCAATTCTCCAAAAACAATTGAAGACATTTTTCTTGATTGCTCTAATGTAAGAAAACTACAGAGGAAACTAGGAGTCGTGTATCAAGTAAACCTAATCCAAAGCTCAAATAGCGGCGAATGGTTGCAATACCTTAAAGTCCTAAATCTCAAGATTGTTAACAGTCCTCTCACATGGTTGGACGCCTTTCCTTTCCTAGTATGGAATATATGGCTAGTAAAAAATGAAAACTATCATAATAATTCCCATAAGAAAATTTGTTTAAAGAACATTATGAATCGCGTCTTGGAGTATTACTACCTAACTAGCCGAGGAAATACGAACCCAAAGGAACTCACTATTAAACATATCAAGTGGAATCCTCCGAAGAGTGGCTACAAATTAAACATTGATGGGTCAACTATACCTACAGAATTAGGATTGACTGGGGAGTGTTTAGGAATAAAAATGGAGATTGGATAATGGGTTTTATGGGGAATTTTTATAGCACAAATAGTGTTGTAACTGAAATAATAGCATTATTACATGGACTAAAATTAGCACTAGCCAAAAATCTCTCTCCCTAAGAAATTCACACAGATTGTAAGGAAATTATTAACTTAATCTCAAACGACCACCCTTCTTACACTAATATCTTATCTGATTGCAGGAATCTACTTCACAGGCTAGGAAACCTCTTAATACGGCATAACTACAGAGAAGAAAATAGAGTGGCAAATGCACTCGCAAAGGAGGGTACCAAGATGGCACAGGAAAATTTCTTTTTTTGCTGGGAAGTTTCACCAATGTTTGTCTTGGCAAAACCAGAGGCAGCCAAAGCTCGAACTTTTTTTGTCAGACTTACTAAAACATCCCGTGAGGGCAGCTTTTGTAATAGTAATAGTATGATCCCAACCCCTGCTCCAACAAACACTAACTGTAGTCTAGCACTGCCACTTTCTTGTAATGATGCATATTAAGTTATAAATATCTCTTATTACCAAAAAAAAGTCCCAATGCAAAATTGATAATAAAATGATGACTGAGAAAATTGATATGCTCTTGATAAAAATTGTGAAATCTGCCCCACTGAATATGCTCCATTCTTTCAAGAGAATATGATAGCAATAAATTAAAAGTCTGAAAGATGACAAGATAATTTTGTGATTGAACATATGAATATGGGCGTGAAGGAACAAAATAATAATTGTCATCGTTGTGATAGTTATAAAAGGGAGAACATTATGGATTCTCAAAATGATACTTCAAAGAATAATTTTTGTCATCAAATTTGGTATGAAAGGTATTGGGTACGCGGTTGTTATTATATGTAATTTGATTTTATAAATTCTTCATCAAAATAAAAAAATAGTGGTGGTACACTTGACCTTTCAAAAGGTGATATTGAGGTATGTCATATAAATATGATAAACTTCAAAGCATGGCAACGGACTTTTAATGAAGCACATACATATAATTATAGTTTATTTATTGAAGAGAATGTGACTTGTGGTAAGCATCATGAATGCTCGACCATTCTTGAAAGTAAATGTGTAAAGAGATGATGAAAATTATGAATAATGACATGCTAATTGAATGAATGTCACAACTCATCTCTACGAGAGGTTTGAGAGAAATAAAGAAATTTTATTATGATATAAATGATCAATGGTCAAGTACATTTGGTACGTCACAAATATTGTGATATGTTTTATTATGAACCATCAAAAGGGCAAAAGAAAGAAATAATTTTATCCTATAAGTTTGTGGCCATGAAAAAAAAATATTGCTTGCACAAAATTGTCATTGATTATGTACATATGTATGTCAAAAAAAAAATTGTCAGGTATTATATACATAAAAGAAAGATATTAATGGCAATGGAAAAAATAAATCAAGAAACAAGTTTTACTTGTAATGATTTTGACCATGACAATGATGATATAAATTTCTTCTTGAAGGAGATATCCACCATATGGACAATGTCATGAAATATGTGATAGTATCCAAAGTTAATAGCTTTGGTGAGCTAATGTGCTACTACCCAAAGAAATAAAATTGTTCATGATTATGGAATTGTAGTAAGTCTCGAAAGAAAAAAAAATTAGTTTCAAAGAAAGTTTCAAAAAGAAAAAGACATGAGACTATAAAATATGAGAAGATTTAAGATATTCATATTAATTTTTACAATCAAGTGGGTTATAAATAATTATTACATAAATATTGCCCATTTTTATATATTGTCTGTGGTACATAAATATGGATATGATGATGAAATCACATGCAAAAGTAAACTAGAAGTTTACTGAAATAAATATCAGTTGGCATGACCGGTTGACCATTTTGGATCAAATATTATGCGAAAATAATTGAGAATTCATGTTATACTTTGAAGAAATAATAAACTCTTCAAGATTTCACCTGTGTTATTTGTTCTCATGATAAAATTATCATTGTACTAGCTAAGGTTGGCATTGTATCCCCTGAATTTTTAAAATCTATAAAAAGGTGAATATGGGCTCATTGACCTGCCATGTGTACCGTATTCTATTATATAACTTTAATAGATGCATCTATGTTATGGTCATATGTGCTTTGTTGTTTGCTCGAATTGTTAAATCAATAGAACATTTATAAAATTATATTTATGATGTTGGTTTATATTCAAGTGGGTTTAAGCAAAAGTTATATGCCTCCAATTAAAGCTAAACTATTGGTTATGTTTACAAAACTCCGAAAATAAATTTGGCATGAGATGTGCTATTTCAAATATAACAACACATGTACGCATCAAGCCAACAAGGATCTCCTATTATAATTGGTTCATTGTCAGGAACCAAATAATTCTCATCTAAAAAATTAAATGTGCAATATAAGATTCAATTGTGTCCCCAAATAAGGTGGGGCGAATGCTAGATTTTCTAACATTAGGGGGTGGATAAAAAACAACTGAAAAATAAGTTATATATATGAATTATTATTGGTATGATCCACGTTCAAAGATAATATAAGTCAATTGTCAGACACATTCACTGACCCTATGTTATAATCTAGTTATAAATGCTCCAATGAAAATTCATTAAAGGACATAATTTATGGTACGCCTGAAGGGTGATAAATAAATCGATTCGAAAGATAAAACTTTTTGAAGAAGAAGATGAGCAAATGATCAAGATAGTTATAATAATGCGGCAAGTTCTATAAAAAGAGCACCATGACATAAATTTCATAAAACCTTGGCAAAGGTTCAGCTACCTGAAAATGATGAAAAATAAAGAGAGCTCAACAAGTTATGTCATATCAGAATCGATATCAAATAACTGTCGACGATATCTTTAATATAATATAGCGCTCAAAATTATAAAGGATGACGAGGATCTTGAATTCAAATCTGTCAAATAGTGTAATTGGTGCACCTGTATATTTTGCTATTACCATTCATGATATTATAATTTTATCTATGTGCATGCAAACTATAACATTACTCTTATTGATAGAAATGTCAAAGTGAATCAAATAATGATTTATAAATTTGTTTATTCTAACCAGTCGTGTCAAGGCTTATTGGTTATGAAATTGCAGGAAATTATTTGATTAATATGAAGTCTGATCTTAAGAAAATTATTTGCTTTCATGTGGAAATACTGTCAGTCATGTTATTTTACAAGACAATAAATTATCGTCATGAAAGTCTCTATCACTTGACTATTACTACAAACAAGTCGAATGAGCAATTCGTCTAATCGACGAGGTCATAAACTAAGTGATTGTCAAAAATGTATTTGGCTGAACTCAAAGACTCAGCACATCTAAGAGACAAGAAAATGATATATCAGAATATATTCAGGGATGCAACATATTCATGAATATGATTTGGTCACAAAGATACATTCAATATCAACATTTCAAAAACTAAATACAAGATTGAGGGGCATTCTTTACGAGAATTAAGTGATGTTTTAATCAAGGAGAGTATAATGCGTCCGCACTCTTTTTTCCTTAGACGAGGTTTTGTCCCACTGGATTTTTCTGATAAGGTTTTTAATGAGACAACTATCAATGCGTATTACTAGATATGTATACTCGTTTTCCTTCATTAGGACTTTTTCCCACAAAATTTTTTCCTAGCACATTATCTATTGATGAACTTCAATGAGCACTAAATACATCGGATTGTGGATGCCTATTATACAATTTTCGGGATAAGTTTGAAATCAAACAGACACCTTACAAGCATCTCCGCAAGCAGGTCCATATAAACAACTTACACAAGCAGGTTCCTATAATCAGGTTTACAAGCAAGTTCCTGCAAGTAGCTTACAAAGTAGCTTTCTTCAAATAATTTTTAATGAGGCAGCAACCAATGCATATTATAAATAATTATGTATAGATTTTTATTTTATACATGAACATTCAAGAGAAAGTGTTGTAAAACAAGTGGATGTCAATGGAATCCACTTTCACTGTAGATGAATAATTTTTTACTGTAGATGAATAGTATTTTTCACTGTAGCTCACATATTTTGTTACTGTAAATCAATCGTTTTTCAACCAAAATTTGCCTATAAAAGGCAACGTTTTCTGCGCTATAGATGAATACACACTAATAATATTTTCTATTCTAATTTTCTCTCTCTGTCATATTATTTTTCTTTCTCTTTCTCTTCTTTTATTATACTTTCTTTTCTTTGTTATCTATATTATTATTATTAATTCATAATAACTTCACCTTTTTCTGTAGAAAATGACATTTAAGTCATTTGTGTAATTGCATGAATACAAATAAGTCAAATTTTTAATTGATGGTGTGTTTTGTTTTAATAACATAATAGAAATATATTTGAACCTTTTCACAAAATACAATATAATTAGTGATTATAATTTCATTTTACACCTATTGAGAACACAATTCAAATCTCTCTTTTTTATTTAAGATTATAGGTAGTTGCGTATGTTAAGTGAGATATTATAAAAAGTAAACTACACGATAGCTTAAATATCCTTTAAATTAATTGTGTATAAAATATATCCATTAAAATTAAAAGGAATCATAATAGAGTCATGACTTAAGTTAGGTATATTGTCAGTATCATGAAGAGGAGGTTGGATAGGAGGAATACACAGAAAGAGAGCGCAATCGAATATTCGATTTATATATTTTTATAGCGAAATATAGATTTATGTTAAAAAATTGTTAAAATTATAAATATAATAAATATGAACTCATAATTTAAACAAATAATAAATTAATACTTTCTCCGTTCTAAATTAGTTGTCATGTTTACTAAAAATAGTTGTCCCAAAATAATTATCAATTTAAATAATCAAGTGAGAATCAATTATATTTTTTCAAGTTTACCCTTAGCATTAATTATTCTAGTATTAAGAGACACGTAAATAGATAAAGATCAAAAAATTATTAAAGGATATATTGGTCAAATAACGCTCCTAATTAATATTTTCTTAAGAATTATGCAAAATTTTATCATGACAACTAAAATAGAGCGAAAAAAATAACTAATAAAAATCTTTAAATTTTAACGCGTAAAGCTAAACAACCCTTGAATGAAAAAAAAAGTCTCCTAATAATGGGGAGACTTATGGTCAACATTTTAAAAGTAGGAAATAGGAATATTTATGGGTGGATTGTCAAAATCAACATCTTCATGATTCAAACTTGGTAGCAAAATACAAACGTTTAGCTCATCAACCAATCAGTCAAAGTCAAAACTCAATTCTTCTCCAAATTGTCTTCTTGTGATTCTCTCCCAATCTAAATAAAATTATAAAATTAAATGAGATTTTTGTACCCGTATCCTCTCATATATTAGTTGTCCATATTATTAAAAATTATTTTTCTAAATTATTTATTAATTTACGAAATCAAGAAAAAGTTAATTAATTTTTTTTATTTTATCCTTACAAGTAATTCTTTTTTGAAAGTATGAACAAGGTTGTAAAGTCTTAAAAAAAATCTTATTAAGGGGTAAATTAGTAAAAATATTTTTTTTATTTTTTATTTCTTAAAAAGCGTGTAAAGAAGAAAATAGACAACTAATATGAAATGAAAGAAGTATATATATTCGACTTATTTTCAATTTAAGATCACAGAAATCAAAAAAAATTATTATTTTAAATTGTATGCTAAATCGATTTAAGATTACTTGATTTAAGTACCTGTGTTGTGTAATACATTTATATGTTGAGTTCCGCTTGTATTAGTATAAATTACAGTTGATACATAGCTGACTCAAAGTCATTAGGCAACAAATTCCCGAGTTAATGTAATATAATTTTTTACATAAGAGAGATATGTATTTTGCACGAAGGTAATCAACTTGGAGTCTAGTAGATAGGATCGAAATTTCATCGCTAAGATATTCGACAAAAGCAACCATAAAAACAATGCAATTCCTGCATAAACAATTATACTACATTAACACGGGAAATAAAATTTAATGAATTCTTGATACATAATGATAAATACTTACAAGTTGTCACTTCCTTGTTGAGTAATGTCTTAAACATATTCAACTTGAAAAGGGTATTGTACTCCAAGAAAATTGACAATTTACATGATACATAGTAAAATTAATAATTTGACATAATTAAGTATCAAATATATACCTATGAATATGATAAAAGAGCAAGATTTTGTAAACTTATGTATCAAAAATAAAATAATTGATATGATACATAACAACAATCCTATGTATCATGGCATGTGATGCATTATCACTAATTTATTAGAAGGCATTCATCCACATGATACATTGTAAACTAAAAAATGTGACATAATTATGTATTTAATATATACTTGTGAACATAATAAAAGATCAATATTTTGTAAATTTGTGTATCAAATAAAAAATAATGGATATGATACACAACAACAAACTTATGTATCAAGACATGAAATTAAAGACTAATATTCATCTTAGCTATAACTGATACATAATAATATACTGATACATAAATATAGCTGACTGAAACTATAAATTATCAGTCATGGTATGAATGATACGTTTGAGTACAATTGACACACTATATGTATCATGATACATTATATATATTTTGGTAAAAAAGAATATGACTGATACATTGATTATGTATTGAAACAATAGTTTAACACTGATACATTAGTTTTTTGTTAAGAGTGTAACATTGGTAGAATGATACATTGGTTAGAGAATGATACATTGGTTTGGTTTTGATACATCTAAATAAGTCTTGATACATTGTATTTAAAATAAAGTTAAGAAGATTCATGATTAAAAAAAATAGATATTGATACATTGGTTTGATGTTGATATATTTTATTAAGACTCATAAGAACAAAATCAATCTATTATTCATGATACATTGTATTTAAATCGAAAATAAATAGATACATAACAAACAAATTGAACCTTTTGAAGCTTTGGGCGTGTAGTTATAGATACCGATTGTTTTTCTCTTTTCTTAGAAGCTTTTTCAAAAGCTTCTTCAGCATCCAACCTAGAATTTGAAGATTTATCATCCTTTCTCTTCGCCATTTGCAAATTTGGTATCCCTACTGAATGGTTCCTCTGATTGGACCTAATTTTCTTGAAACCCATGAACATCAACATTAGAAACAAAGGTATTATAGCTCGATTATTTTGAGAAATTAGTTGGGTAAGTCCAATACTAAATGATGGACCAGTTTCCATAGGTATCAGTAAACTTAAGATGATTTTGAAGCAAAACATTTGAACGTTAAAAAAATAAAATTGAAAATAATTGTTGAAAAATAAGACTTGAACCCTTTGATAACTAAAAACTATGAAAAATAGAGAGAGAATGCAGTTGAGAATCAAAAGGTGGTGATAGATTGTAACCTCTAACTCGTGTGACTGATTTTAGGCGAGTGAAGGGTCAAACTGAAAATAAGGGATTTTGGTAAAAAATTTAAACGGTTGGGACTTTTAGCAAATATAGTAATAAAAGATGTGTAGTTTGGTAATTTTTCCTATTTATAACTATCATTTTGTAAACCTTTATGCAGTGGCGGAGTCAGAATTTTAATTAAGAAATGTCAAAATATAAAGAAACTAAATGGCGTGTATGTATATATATATATATATATATATATATATATATATATATATATATATATATATATATATATATATATATATATATAAAGTATTTTTATCTAGCTAATATAATTTTTCGACGAAGTGGTGTCGATCGATAATCCTCAAGTGTATGTTGCTCCGCCATTGCCTCTATATAACACTATAAATAGATGCATAAGAATTTATACTTATATACACTTGGCCCCGTTTGGCCCCAAATTCTCAAATATTTTTGGAGAAATTTTGGATTGCACCATACGTTTGGCCCCAAGTTTTCTCCAGTTTTCATGAAATTTTTAAAAAAATTATTTTGTACCTGTAAGTTCGAAAAATTATTTAAAATATCCATAAGTTTGTATTATCATTTTATAATGAACACGTTCCGTTAAAAATATTATAACATAATTGATAACAATCAACAACAACAAAATAATATTATTTACAATACATTAATTGTTTCATTTAACATATACTTAATGATCAAGAATTAAGAGGGTCCATGGATATTTTTATAGATAAATTTTATTTAAGAGAGATTAATGATATTGTAACGACCCCAATCTACCGTGACTGGCTCTCATTCTAACTATCTGGTGGGAGAACCATTCTGTAACACCCCAAAATTATTTGCCAAGATTCGAACTATTCTTCATATGCGTATAGACTAGAACTGAATGAATTCTAATTGCATATATGAGTTAGTATCAATTCCTAAGTATTTAAAGTGTATTAGATATGGTTTAGGGTCATAAGGGATCTCTAACACCAAACCAAGCTCAAAGAATTTCTATGGATAAGTTTTCGTATGAGTCCATATAAGGGTCAAATTCAAACGACCATAACTTTCATAATATTAAAAGTTAGATGTGCCATGACTTGTCAAATTAAATGTATTTGAGTCCTCGTTCCAACGCTATCAAGTTTACCTCATTTAGAGTTTGGAATTTGTGATCATTTTACTGGAGACGCTCTATCCTGGCAGAAGTTTGCGATGGCTCCACGACGAGGAGAGGACGCGGACTCCACTGTAAGCCGAACGATGCCCCTTTTATTTTTTTAATGGTATTTTTATCCTATAATCCTTTGGGAGTTATTTTAATGTCCCCAAACATGTAGAAATCAGTTTTTTCCTGATTAAAAACCCTTTCATTCACTCCTAAACATTAACACTCAAGAATTTTCAAGAAAGCATCAAGTTAGGATTCTTTTTCAAGATTCTTCAACAAGGTAAGTCCTTCTTCATAGATTTCAAGCTTTCCAAACTAAAATTCTTCATATATTTATAAATCGCTAAGAGAAATCTTAAATTCTAACCATGGGGTTTTCAAGAAAACAAATCCAAGAATTCCAAGAAATAGTCTCTTGATTGTTCTTCAAGTTAAGATTTTTCATCAAGATTTGTGGACATTTTAAGGTATGTAAGGCTAACACAACATTGGACAGAGTTCGTCCACATGCTCCTTCATCTTTATTGATTCAAGTTGTGTTGAGTTGGAGTTTTCGAGTTTTCTGAATTAAATTCTTGAGTTATTTATTGTCTCTTAAGTTCATTGTACTTATTTAAATACGTATTGATGTTGTTCATGGGTTGAGTATTTGATTTGGATGCATGTTCATGTCTTCATTTACATGAACCCTAATTGAGAATTATATTTGATTTTGAGCAATGATTTTATAAGAGTTTGAGTGTTCATATGAGTTGAGTCTAAGGAGTCTTTAAAAGTTTTTTTAATTATATTGAATATATATTACCAAAAGAACTCGATGACTTGAGCATGAGTCGAGCCCGAGTTGAATTGGAAAGAGTCTTTAAGATTATAACTGTATTGTGATCATGATTTCTCTATGCATTATTTTGAGTCGAGATTGCATGTTTTTAAAGAGATTTGAAAGAGTTGAGTATTTAATTTAAATGAGTGGATTTGATTGAATTAATTTGAAAAAGCATCATGATTAAGGATTTAGTCTTAAGCCTTGAACTATGAATGCATGATTGTGATTGGAATATGATAATAATGGTAGTATTGATAGTGTTGACGAATTGATAGTCTTGGATGATGTCATAAATGATTGTCTAAAACCCCTCATAACTAAACAATTTGAGAACGATTAGAAAATTTATTGGTTGAAAGGATTGATTTGATAGAACGAATGAGTTGAAAAAGGGTCCAATGAGACCAGATGAGATGATTTGAATATCTTACCTGAGAGATATGATCATATTGAGTCTTGAGAGAAGTATTGAGCACCGAATTGGTAAGAGTATAGTCCTCACTCAAATCCCACGAACTACGTAGCCAGTGTAGGATGGAGGATTAAACCTCTTAAGTCCCAAAACAATAGACTTTGATAGATTGTGGATCCAATGATAGTGATTTGTCCCTTACCCTGGTAAAGTATTGGACAGGTGTGGCAACGACACCACTTCGTTGTGCATCACTAGCTCATAGGTGATGATTGTCGGTTAGAAAAACTTCCAAATTGAGTGGATTGTATATGATGTGATTGGTTTGATTGAGATTGTAGATGATTGAGTCGATTTGAAAGGCATTGCTAAATTCTAATTTGCATATCTATCAAGTTGAGTCCTCAGAGTTGACATGAGTATTTTCATAGTTAATCCACATTGGTCTTGATAGTACTCTAATGAGTGGATTGGATTGGATTGTATATGATTGATCTCTGTCTAAACCTTACTCTTGCTTTAGACTTATGTCATCTTGATCGAGCTTCTTACTTCTTGATTTGAGTTATTTGAGTTGATAGTAGTCTACCTTATGCATGTTTCATTCTGCCATATTATCAACTCAATCAACTCAAATAACTCAAATCAAGGATGCAAAACAGGTGTAAAATAAAAATAAATGTTGAGTTCCCATAAACTCAGAAAGCAACTAGTTATCAACTCAAAATATGCGGAAGTAAATACATCCTAGAAATTGAAAGTCACCCATATCAAAATTTTAAACTAAATAAGTCTAAAACAAGGGGATACAACCCCAAAAGAAGAAGAAACATAGTACTAAAATGATTATCTGAAAATCTGAGTTCTGGATGAACGATTAAGAAAAATGAGAAAGTCCATGGTAGCATGACAGAATAGCTCACCCTTGGACTTGAAAAAGATTTTTACTCCTCTAAGCAAGGTCTCTCCGCAGCCGGCTGAATATGCCCTGTACTCAACAAAAGGTAGAGCGAATGTAGTATCACTACACAAAAATAATGGTGTACTAGTAAGATCATGCGGTTAGCTAGTATACGGATCATAGACAAGTAAACTCAACACAATAAGCACATACATATAAAATAAGTCAACCAATCTCATGTTCAACCATATTCAGCAAGATCATAATTTAATATCTTCAACATGCTATAACTTCAGACAAGGGTCCTCGCAAAGGACCTACAAACAATCAACTTTGTGTCGGAATGTGACACTCAATCTAAATATGTGTTGAAACATAACATCCGATTCAAATATGTATCGGAATATGACACCCGATCTAGTTTATGTGTCAGAATATGACATCCGATCCAAATATACTACAATCACAAATACATTCAGTATTTACAATATTATATCACCAAGAACAGGTTCATCACAAAAATAGGTCAGCAAGTGATCATTTCACACATAATCTAGCATGTCTCAATATTCATATACACATATGCATATCATGAAAAAATTTAACAAGTATATGAAACACATACGAAAATCAAGACCATCACCTACCTTAAATTAAAGCTTCAACAACTTTACAATGCAAGAGCCTTTCCCTTTCGGGTTTGTTCTTCTCGTTCTTGGTATAGAAACAGTAAATATATTTAAAGGATCAACACAATGGCCTACTATCATGAAAAAAAACACAATTCTCATCCTAGGCCAAACCCATGATCCTAACCTCAACCTAGTGTTATGACCCGCCACTTGATCTTGAAGAAGGTAGAAGAATCTAGAGTCTTGGAGAGGTTAGTGGAAGACTCTAGATCCTTATAGAAGTTTGTAGAGAAGTCTTGAAAGACTTGGAATTCTCTAGAGTGTGTAGAAAATTCTAGAGAGGGACTTCTTTATAAATATGGAGGGACTTGTATAGCAAATTCTATTTACACTTGAGCCCCTTAGGAGTAGTATAAATAGAGGGGGCATTCATTTGTAATGAACCATCAAGCAAACAAGCATTCTTCCAAAGCAATACAAAAGCCTTCTTCATAAAATCTCTCTTGTCTTCTTATAATCTAGTATTCCCTTAGCGACCTAGTCATAAAGACTTACTTGAGCTTGCAAGATCGTGAAAGATTCATGAGTAAGTTGTCAAGTGCCGCAAGAGAGTCTTAGCGTGAAGTCTAAGTCCGTGACAATGTGGTATCAGAGCCAAGTTCTACTAAGGGATATGGCAAGTGAGGGAGACATCAACACCCCTACCGCTACCAACGTAAAGCAAGATATTAGAAGGAAGCACCGCAAGGGAAAGAAAAACTCTAAAAGAAATGAGGAGGTGCCGCTTGATCCTACACCAAGCGAGGCTCTAACATCCTACTCACCCTCAGCCACTGAGGTGAGTGACGATGAGCGACGCGAGGAGCCCGTGGACGTCACGCCCGGCATAGAGTGTATTGTAAGGGTGGATGCTACCCGGCAAGCTGTGGAGATATTAGGCAAGAGCTTGAACAAGGTTGACGGCAAGTTCAAGTCTCTAGAGGAGTTCACCCTTGAAGAGAATGACAACATCCGGAAGGAGTTGGAGGTGCGCAAGGCTGCCGAGTACGAGGTGAAGGAGGTGATCACTTTCTTGGAGTGTCGGCTCATGGACATGCTAAGCACGATGGAGACCATGAAGGCTGACATAGCAGCACTCAAAGGAGACATAGATGCCGGGAGATGCATGACGTCCATGGATTTAGAGTGAGAAGTGCAAGGAGGCCTTTAAAGACCTCAAGGCTGCCGTAACAGAGAAGTTGGTCCTAGCGTTTCCTGACTTCTCCAAGACATTATAAATGCATACGGATGCCTCCGATTATGCCATTGAGGGAGTATTGATGCAAGAGAGGCACCCTATCGCCTTCAAAAGTTGCAAGCTAAATGAGACAGAACGGCGGTACACCATGCAGGAGAAGGAGATGACAGCCATCGTCCATTGCCTACGCACATGACCAAAAACGTGGCCACTAGCTACTTCCAATCACAAAAGAAACTCACCCCGAAGCAAGCTAGGTGGAAAGACTTCTTGGCTGAGTTTGACTAAGAGCTGGAGTACAAGCCGGGCAAAGGCAATATTGTGGTTGATGCCCTTAGTAGAAAGTTCGAACTGGCTGCCGTCACCACAGCACATTGTGACATCCAGGATGCAATCAAGGATGGTCTACAGCATGATTTAGAGGCAAAAGGCTTATGGCGTTAGCCGCTCAAGGCAAGACAAGACACTTCTGGATAGAAGACGGACTTCTGCTTACCGTCGGGCGAAGGATCTATGTGCCAAAATTTGGAACTATCAGGCGACGGATCATGAAGGAAAGTCATGATACCTTATGGGTCGGACATCCAGGGCAGCATCGCACAAGGGCATTGATTGAGGCGATTTACTACTGGCCATGCATGCGGGATGATATTGAATACTATATGCAGACTTGTCTTGTGTGCCAATAAGACAAAGTAGAGCAGCGTCAACCAGGAGGACTCTTGGAGTCCCTGACCGTAGCGGAGCGTCCATGGGAGAGCATGACCATGGACTTCATCACATGCTTGCCGAAGTACGATGGGTATGGGATAATTATGGTTGTGGTGGACAAGTTCTCCAAGTATGCCAACTTCATGTCCGCCACGGCAGGTTGCACTGCTAAGGAGGCTGCCAGACTATTTTTCAAGAATGTGGTGAAGTATTGGGGATTGCCAAGACACATCATTAGCGACAGAGACCCACGCTTCACCGGGAACTTTTGGAGAGAATTGTTTGAAATTCTTGGCACAAAATTACATTTCTCCACTAGTTTCCACCCGCAGATAGACGGCCAGACGGAGCGAGTCAATGCCTTGTTGGAGTGATACTTGAGGCACTTTGTGAGCTCCCATCAGAAGGATTGGGCGAGACTACTGGACGTATCCCAATTCTCCTACAACCTACAGCGGAGTGAGGCCACAGGGTGGACACCATTTGAGGTAGCCACAGGCTAACAGCCACAAACTCTACATTCACTACCGGTCGCGTTTGAGGGCAAGAGTTTGGGGGCCTGTCACATGGCCAAGGGCTTTGAGGAATAGCTCGACACTGCCAAGTCTTATTTGGACAAGGCAGCAAAGAAGATGAAGAAGTTTGCCGACCGCAAGCGTCGTCCCATGGATTACCAAGTTGGAGACATGGTCTTGGTAAAGTTCAACCCTAGGTAATTCAAGGCATTGTGAGGCATGCATCAAAACTTGGTGTGAAAGTACGAGGGCCCGTTCAGGATCGTTGCTAAGGTTGGCAAGATCTCTTACAGGTTGGAGCTACCACCGTATCTTAAGGTTCATCCTGTCTTCCATGTCAGTGTCCTCAAGCCATACCATGAAGATAAGGATGATCCTAGCTGAGAAGAATCAAGTCGGGCGCCACTTACAATCACCGCCTCCCATGATTGAGACATCGAGGCCATTATAGACTATCAAGCCAAGTGAAAATAGGGACAACAGGCCACTACTATGTTCTTAATCCATTGGAAGGGACAATCTCCGGAAGAGGCCACCTGGGAGAGATATGAAGACCTGTGGCAGTTCAAAGACAAAATTTGAGAGTTCTTGTAGCAGCAGTGCGCCGCAGTCGTCGCCACATCAGGTGGGGAAGAGTGTTATGACCCGTCACTTGATCTTGAAGAAGGTAGAAGAATCTAGAGTCTTGGAGAGGTTAGTGGAAGACTCTAGATCCTTATAGAAGCTTGTCGAGGGACTTGTATAGCAAATTTTATTTATACTTGAGCCCCTTAGGAGTAGTATAAATAGAGGGGGCATTCATTTGTAACGAACCATCAAGCAAACAAGCATTCTTCCAAAGCAATATAAAAGCCTTCTTCATAAAAGCTCTCTTGTCTTCTTATAATCTAGCATTCCCTTAGCGACCTAGTCATAAAGGCTTACTTGAACTTGCAAGATCGTGAAAGATTCGTGAGTAAGTTGTCAACTGTCGCACAGAAGTCTTAGCGTGAAGTCTAAGTCCGTGACACTAGGCTATTTCCCACCATTAGTTTTCAGTTCAAATCCTCCCCTAATGATTACCAACCATAGTTTCTAGGGTCTAGGAATCAAAGAATAAATTTAGGGAGTAAGATCCTTAACTTAAGCATGGAAATCCTTGGAAAATTGATAAAAATCGCCCTAGGTCGCCTCCTGAAGTCTTAGGACCTATTTTTGTAGAAAAAGACTGTTCTGGAAATTTTTTTCCCAACTTAAATCACGTTTGTCCTGCTCTGGCGGGAGAAATCCTGCTCTGGCGGGTAGGAGCTTGCCTTGGAATGCAGTGAGGGAGCCCGAAGCTATTGAATTATTTCATCTCACGGAAATAGAAAGCTCAAAATGTGAGCTCCAAGGCCCCATTTCACAACATACCCTCTTTCCAAGACGTATTAAAATATACCGTTCACGCTAAATTCAATTTTGAGAGTTTTACTCGCTCGAATGGATTCTGCGAAGTCGTAAATGCTTCATATCGTCTTGACTATCAGCCTGTCCAATCAAATTAGAGATTTGAACTCTCATTATTCACATGATCGCCCTAGACTTCACCTGAATCAGAATTTGTCCAAGTCTGGCCTAAGCTAAGCTTTTTCGAAGTTACTACTTGAAGGTTTCTGGCCCGAAATCCTTCCTCATTGGCCTATTCCTAACGATAGGGACAGTTCATTACAGGTATTGGTTGATCGTATTAATGGAGTAAACTAGTAGATAAATATTTAGTTGGATTTAATAAATTATTGGTGTTTTTATAATTTTTTAAAACTTCCCAAGTTTCTAAGTTCTACTTTTTTTAGAACTTTGGAACTTGGGGATTTTGCCAAAAATATTTTCCAAGTAATGACAAATTGTATGGACAAACACAAGTTCCCAAATTTAATTTTTTCCCAAAAACTACTTGGGGCCAAACACTTTAGGAGTGCCGCTTTTAGAAAAGAATCCTACAATTCAAAAATTTAAATTTATTGAATCTCAATATGAATATGAAACACCAAATCTATAAATCGAATATCAATACAATTTATGTTAGATTAGATGGTCTAGATTAATGCCAAAAATTAGCAAACTAGGGTTAATATGTGTGGCGCAAAATAAAAATAGAAACTTAAACAAATTAATGGAATTCATATGAAAAAGACCAATTAATTCATTATAAAAAATGATATGAAACTCTATTCCTTATCAAATCAAAAAGATAATTTTAAAAAATTGTTATAGATATGATCATTTAGCATATACATCTATTAATTATGAAAATAAAAGTGACTCATTTATTTCTAGATTACTCTTTCGAGTAAAGAAGAACTTACAAATTTCGTATGATTCCAACACGTAGAAACACAATTTCGTTAATATGCCCAGCAATCTTCAGATCAATAATTATCTATAAAAAAGTAATATTCTAGATATAGAAAGAAATCTCAATAGAAAATATTTTAATTGAAAAATTATCCATTTTCTGTTAGACAAAAAGGAGATATTGAGGCTGGATTAAGATCGATACCAACAGTAATTCAAATACTAAAATTAGTATTAATAATTATCAAATATGTTAGAAAAAGGGTTTCTTTTACAACTCATCAAAATCAACAAAAACATAAAAAACTCAAAAAATTAAAAATCGAAAAAAAAAACTTCCTAGTCCCTTTCCTCATGGGAACTCACATTTCCACCCATATATGTCCAAAAATCATCCTAAAGAAATAGCATATATTTACACAATATTTAAATGCCCATGGTTTTAAGCTGACATATATATTCTCAACAACGACCTAATACTTGAAAATGAAGAAATGGCTAGAACCACATCCTTATATACAATCTTTTTCTTACATATACATTTTATTTGTCTAAATGCAAGGTCTACAACCTTTTAAATTTTGAAAGAATTATTGAAAATATTTTTGAACTTGGCGATAATTATTATTTTCGTCCTTAAATTATTGGCATCCTTAAAAGCACCTTTTACTTGATTGACTTAAATACATTCCTCTCATACCATATAAATAAACGTGTTATTCATTTGTGTATACGTGGAATTTTTTGCTGATGTGTGTTACTCCTCCTATATTAAGGTTAGCAAACCAGAAACAATAAAGATGGAAATAAAACAAACAGTATCCGAGTCCACAGAATTCATTATGTGTCCTTAAGGAATTTAATCCCCTCACTGTACCCAAGGTTATGGATTATTTCCTTCCAAGATAAAATGGATAAACTATTAAAGAAGTAGCGGTACCTCAAACTTCAATAATTTCAGCGAACTCAAAAGCCAACAACAAAATCACACAAAGACTCAACTTTGTTTGAAAGAAAATATATATGCAGAAGAAGGAGAAATTTCATATTTAAAAATGAGAGAAAAATCCTCTATTTATAGACAACAAAGGTTAGTGTGAACAGATGCTTATTGTGGCTTATCGGAACAGACACAACCCTTTTCAAAAGTCACAACCTTTCAGAAAAGTCGCAACTCTTTAAAAAAGTCACAACCTTTCATTTCTCATTCACACCTTTTAAACCCAACAATCCTCCACGTGAATGGGAAAATGACTATTGTTAAAACATATGCATAAAAACTGTGTGATTTGTAAGTAAGAATTAATTGCATCAAGATAAGTAGGTTTCCCTTTGAACTTTCCGTAGTGAACATATATCGGATATACTCAGTCAATCGGTAGATTTGATATCTTTGAACCATCGAGCTTTGGTCTATACCTAGACAACATAAGTCACACAATCATCCCTTTAACTGTTTTTGGTTCTCATTGTTTTGTTCATTTCATCCATGAACACTTCTTGGTTCATAAGTGCGTAGAGAACTGACCTTACGGATTCTCCTTGAAGCGTCTTACACTTCACACTTACATAGGTGATATCTAAATGTGTTATCTCGTAGAAACACCATTTGATATGCCTTGTATCAAACTTAGATATCATTAAAAGGTCAAATGCCTTATTCTTGTTACTGAGCATTGTCGCATCATGAGAATGGATCATAAAAATTATTTTGACAATATTGAACCGTCATCAATGACTTTGTTTGATCTCCTTGAACCTAGATCTTGGGATCTCCAATCTTCTAGGTAGAGTTACCGCCATGATGATTTTTCCTCGGCCATAGTCCCATTTCCTTTGATGATCGCTCAACTCCCTCTCTAGTTAGGCCTTTTGTAAGTGGATCTGACATATTATTCTTTGACTTTACATAGTCAATTGTCATAATTTCACTAGAGAGTAGTTGTCTAACGGTATTATGTCTTTATCATATGTGACGAGACTTACCGTTATACATAACACTCACATCTCTTCCTATGCAGCTTCACTATCACAATATATGCATATAGGAGCCATTGGTTTGGGCCAAAATGAAATATCTTCTAAGAAATTCTAGAGCCATTCTTCTCTTCACCGGCCTTGTCTAAGGCTATAAACTCAGACTCCATTGTAAAGTGAGCTATACATGTTTGTTTGGATAATTTTCAAGATATCACTCCTCTACCAACGATCAAAATGTATTCACTTGTGGACTTAGTTTCAGTTGACCCGGTAATCCAATTTGCATCACTATATCCTTTAACAACTGTTGGATACTTATTGTAATGTAAAGCAAAGTTTTGAGTATGTTCTAAATATCCCAAAACTCGTTTTATTGCCATTCAATGATTTTGGTTGGGATTACTTATGTATCGACTCAATTTACTAATAGCACAAGCTATGTCTGGATGTGTACAGTTCATGATGTACATCAAACTTTCCAACACTCTTGCATAATCCAATTGAGCTTGACTTTCACCTTTATTCTTAGCAAGATCAAGGTTCACATCAATTGGAATTATCGAGTAATCGGAGATGAAAAAGAAGACCCGAAATTTTGTGAATAATGCAGAGTCCAATTGTGTTTTTGCACTTTTGAAATTTAAGTACTTATATTTTTGAAGTACCTTTTGGATATAATGAGTTTGAGACAATGCTATACCTTGAGAAGTTTTTTGAATTTTAATTTCCAATATCAAATCGACAACTCCTACATCTTTCATATCGAATTTACTAGAAAGCATACGCTTAGTAGCATTTATGTTTGCAATGTCGTTACTCATTATTAACATATCATCCACATATAAACAAACAATAACAACCTTTCTTGGAGTGTGTTTAATGTAAACACATTTATCACACTCATTATTTTTAAATTCATTTGTCAACATGTTTTGGGTGCCATTGTTTAGGTGCTTGTTTTAGTCCATAAAGTGACTTAACAAGTTTGCAAACTTTATTTTATTTACCAGGAACCACAAAGCCCTCGGGTTTTTCCATATAAATTTCTTCCTCCAATTCTCCATTTAAAAAAGTTGTTTTTACATCCATTTGATGGATTTCAAGGTCATATACGGCAGCTAGTGCAATTAACATCCGAATAGATGTAATCTTAGTTACAGGTGAGTAAGTCTTAAAATAATCAAGGCCTTTTTTCTGTCTAAATTCTTTGAAGATAAGTTGTGCCTTATATTTGTCAATAGTTCCATCAGCTTTCATTTTTCTTTCGAAAATCTATTTTGAACCTAAAGGTTTGTTTCCTGAAGGAAGATCAACCAATTCTCAAGTATGGTTGCTCAATATTGAATCAATCTCACTATTGACAACCTCTTTCCAAAAATATGAGTCTGTAGCGGACATAGCTTCTTTGAATGTTTGAGGCTCATGTTCAAGAAGAAATGTTACAAAATCATATCCAAATGAAATAGATGTCCTTTGACGTTTACTGCGCCTTGGATTCTCTATATTAGGTACACATTTGGTTCTTCTCGAGGTCGTTTAGACCTTTCACTAGATACTTCAAATCTAGTTTTATACGGATAGATATGTTCAAAAAATTTAGTATTATCTCATTCTATTACTGTATTGTCATGAATATCCGGATGTTCGAACTTATGAACCAAAAATCAACATGCTTTACTATTTATAGCATATCCAATGAAAACATAGTCCATAGTCTTAGGTCCTATTGTGATGCTCCTAGGTTTAGAAACTTGAACTTTGGCTAAACACCCCCACACTTTAAAATATTTCAAGTTTGATTTTCTTCCTTTACATTTCTCATATGAAATAGACTGTTTTTCTATGGGAAACTCTATTGAATATTCGATTTGCTATAAGGATTGATTACCCCCACAAGTTTTGTGGTAAACCTGAACTTATAAGTAAGGCATTCATCATTTTCTTTAAAGTTCAATTTTTCTTTTCTGCAATTCCATTTGATTGAGGTGAGTAAGGGGCAGTGGTTTGATGGATGATTCTATTTTCCAAACATATTTCTGTAAAAGGAGATTCATACTCTCCACATCTATCATTTCTTATCATTTTTATCTTTTTACCTAACTTATTTTCAACTTCAGTTTTGTATTACCTAAATACTTCTATTGCTTCATCATTATCACTCAGCAAATAGACATAATAATAGTGCAATTGTCAATAAAAGTTATGAAATATTTTTTTGCAATTATCAATAAAAGTTATGAAATACTTTTTTTCACCATGAAATAGTGTTGACTTCATATCACAAATGTCAGTGTGAATCAATTCTAAGGGATCATTCCTTTCAATAAATTTACAAGGATGCTTAGTATACTTAGATTCATCACAAATTTGACATTTTGATTTATTGTACTCAAAATTAGGTAAAACTTCTAAGTTGATTAGTTCTCACAAGGTTTTGTATTTGACATTTCCCAAACGTTCATGCCATAAATAATTTGACTCAAACAGGTAAGAATGACCAGAAATATTGAGTTTGGAAAGACCCTCCATGAGATTAATCTTTTCCTACAAATATTTTGTTCTTATTTATTACAACTTTATCAAATACAACCATTGGTTAAAGTCAATACCTTGATAGTTGTCCTTTCCAAGAGGGCCTTTTTATAAACATATTCTCATCGGGTCCAATAAGAGCATATGAACCGAATGTTTCATTATAACAAAAAACATGACACGTGATTTTCTTTAAAACAAATATTCATGTCTATACAAATAATTGTATTTTAATAGACATGTCTTTTCATGAAAGATCGCAATATTTTAAGTGACGCTTTTTCATAAGAGAACACAACTCTTTTGAACAAGTATGTATGTATATTTAATTTGGTAGTTTCATAGTAGTCATATCATATCATATACTAGTTAAACAGAAATTCAACTACCAAAATATACTTCAAGAATTTTGTGGCTCTAACGTAATACAAGAATGTCATTCAATTTCATATCTTGTGCTTCAACATTTAAATTAGACACCAAGGCTAATTTTATCTTTATCACAAGCAAAGAACCCCCATATTTTAAATATGATCTAAAAAAAATATTCAAGTATTTGAAAATAATTTTCTACATATTTGTTTTCTCATGCTTTCAAATGTATACTATCAAAATACATATTGACAGCATAAACCTCTTTTAAAGATACTATTCTACAAAAAAATTGTTGTGCTTTCATTTTCTCTGACAATCTATACATATTGTCAAAGTTTAATTCATAAAGGCAGCCATTGTAGGCACAAAATTATTAATTTTATATCACTAGTATGTTTTTTTTCTTCTGTCACAATTATACAGATCACTTAGTATTGAAAATATTAACACTAAAGACCGCAACTTTGTACGACTTGTTTCTACTTAACAATGAAGTTTTTATATTCTTCAAATCGTCAACTGAATGAACTTTGAATGCTGATGAAGTTTTTATTACTTCAAATCAATTTCAAATTCAGACAGAGCAGAAAACTAAGAGGTTTTAATCTCCAAAAATCAAAAATACAACAGTGTTTCAAATTAATGATGAAGTTTTTATATTCTTCAAATAGTTTACTCTTTATATTCTTGACGAAGTTTTTATACTCTTCAAATAAGAATATTCATTCAAACACAGTGTTTAATAAATTGGTGAAGTTTTATATTCTTCAAACCAAATGCACAGTCTGATTTATTCGGTGAAGTTTTTATATTGTTCAAACCAAAGAAGTAAAAAATCAAAAGATTTTAGTTTCCAAACATTAGACACAATCGAATTCCACACAGAGTAGAAAACTACACAAGTTTTAGTCTCCAAAACAGAATTAGAAAATTATAAGGATATGATTTTCTTTTCAAAAAACTTTTCCTAATTATCAAGTTTGTTGGACTAATTTAAATCTATGAATGGTAAATTCTATAGAGCTTTCAAGTAGTGAGACTAAATAATATTTTCTTTTATGGAACAAATTTAATATTCGATAAACTTTTTATATTCTTCAAATTGAATATTAAACTTTTCTTTTCTTCTTTTTTTCTGGAAAAAAAAAAGTCTTGTTAGCTACGTTCTTGGATTAAGATCCTTGAAAGATGCATCCAATATTAGATGTAATATACACAAAAGTATTTCTCTACCCAATTTTATCACAACAGATAATAAACCTTTGAAAATAGTTTGTGAAAACTATTAAGACAATAACACATTATTTAACTTAATCATCTTTAATTTGACCAAGGTTATGGTAAGAAAAAAATATTACTTTGTAGTATCAAGTCTAAGATTCTTTCATATTTGTAGTATCAAGTCTAAGATTCTTTCATAATGTACTTACTTAGATATAGCAGAATCATATAAATACCATGGCAGCGACTTCTAAGATCTGTCGTGCCTCAATTCAAAAATCTCACATACAGGAAAAAAATATTAAATTTCTTAACCTTGTTACTCCTCTTGTATTAAAGTTAGCAAACCAGAAACAATAAAGATGGAAATAAAAAAATAGTATCAGAGTCCACAGAATTCATTGTGTGTCCTTAAGGAATTTAATTCCCTCACTGTACCCGAGGTTATGGATTATTTCCTTCCAAGATAAAATGGATAAACTATTAAAGAAGTAGCGGTACCTTAAACTTCAATAATTTCAGCAAACTCAAAAGCTAGCAACAAAATCACACAAAGACTCAACTTTGTTTGAAAGAAAATATATATGCAAAAGAAGGAGAAATCTCATATTTAAAAATGAGAGAAAAATCCTCTATTTATAGACAACAAAGGTTAGTGTGAACAGGTGCTTATTGTGGCTTATCGGAACAGACACAACCCTTCTCAAAAGTCATAACTTTTCGGAAAGTCACAACCTTTCATTTTCCATTCACACCTTTAAAACCCAATAATGTATACATAGATATATATATGTATGACATGAGAGGGTCTTTTAAAATTCAATTAGTTAAGTATAAGGGTGTTTTTAAGGCTGTCAATAGTTTGGAGACGAAACTAATAATTTTCGCCAAGTTTAGAGACAAAACTAACACCCTTATCTATATTTTATTTTTAATACTTGTAATTTTCTTGTTAGGTAAAATACAAAATCCACCTCTGTTAGATTTTTTTCTTATAATTCATCCGATTCAAAGTAATAGATAGGCCCCGTGATCCTTATTTTTCAAGAAAAACAACAAATAAAGAAATCAAAAGACGTCAAAGGCCTATTTAAAGAATATAAATTATGAAAGTTGGAGCGGAGTGTTGGCCAGTTAAGGTCTCTCGTTCAAATTATGAAAGTTGCCGAGATGAGAATATTGAGATAGATGTGTGGACATACCAGGAGCGACAGGATTAGAAATGAGGCTATTCGGGATAAGGTAGAAGTGGCTTCGGTGGAAAACAAGATGCGGGAAATGCGACTGAGATAGTTTGGGCATGTGAAGAGGAGAGACACGGATGCCCCAGTGTAGAGGTGTGAGAGGTTGGCCATGGATGGTTTCAGAAGAGGTAGGGGTAGGCCAAAGAAATATTAGGGAGAGGTGATTAGATAGGACATGGCGCAGCTACAGCTTACCGAGGACATGACCTTAGATAGGAGGGTGTGGAGGACCCACATTAGGGTAGAAAGCTAGTACATAATCTCGTTATTCTTCCTTATTAATAGGCGCATTAGCGCACTATAATTTTTTGTGCGCTAATTTATGTTATTATCTAGTACTTTATGTACTTTGATTACTCTATTTTATCTGTGTTGCTCTCGTTATTTGCTTTTCCATATCACTTTGAACTTCTTAGCCTTATCTAACCTCTTTTTATGCTTTTATTGAGCCGAGGGTCTTTCAGAAACAGCTTTCTTACCTTGGTAGGAGTAAGGTCTGCATATATTTTACCCCCCAGACCCCACGTTGTGGGATTTTACTGGGTTGTTGTTGTATTTATTTTGATGTAAATACACAAAGACATATCGATTTGTTCAATTACAGTCTTCAGTCTCAAGGGTCAAGAATTAGTTCAATTAAATTTTTTTACATTCTTTAATTTAATACAAACTTCTTTCTTAAACATGCTCCAATTATTTCTATTAATCATAATAAATATTATTACAAGAATTATGATTACTGATTATTTTAATTTTTTAATAACAGGTGAATAAGTTAAATTCTTTAAAATACGTCAATCTCTTTAATTAATTACATCATTAACTTCAATAAGTCGTAAAACCTCATGCATGTTCTAATTGAATAATGTGTAATATTAAATGAGGAAACATATTTTGTATGATTCACTTATCTACGTAATAGATACTTGTAAGCACGCAAAGTGTCTAATAAAAATATTTTATCATGTGTACAAGTACTCAATTAGAACAAGTTATAATTTGAATATCAAAATAAAATTTAATGACAAATTTAAAAGATTCTTAATATATTTAATCCTCAATATAAGTATAGAGTTTCTGCTAGAAACGAATCCAGAATTCAGAATAATTAACCCCAAATGAACAATGTTCAATGCATATGTGTATATACCTAATGATAATCAGATTTATTGCGCAATTACAAAATAATGGGTGTAAACAACAAATTTTTGAGCCGAGAAAAATAAATAATCAAGACCGGAAAATTGGAGTAACAAAGTGTAATATTTGATTTCAAAATGTAATGCGGTTACAATCTCTATGATAATCCTCTGATTCTTCAAATAATATGAAACACGTTGAATTTGATTTTGATTTAGAGTCAAGGGCTTGAATAGCTTGATCTTGAATCTTCGTCTTCGAATTTGGATTTGAATTATTCGTCACGAACACTAGTATGGTTATGACGAACAGTAAAGATGAACAAGTAACTTGATCTTGATCTTCTTCTTCGTTCTTGATCTTGAACTTGAATTTGATTGCTTGAACTTTGTAGCTTTGTAGAGAATTTGCGGTCTTTGATCCACGAGCTCTCTTCTTGCTTCTTGTTCTTCCAAAAACCTCTTTTCTTAGAATAATGAGGACCCCTATTTATAGTTGTAGGGAGTGGTATGAGGGTATGATTTGATTGGTTGATTTGAACTGACCAATCAGATTTCTTTGTTGAAGAGTTTTAATTTGATTGGTCAGAACATGTCACATGGACACGTGGCATTATTTTAGTGGCTCATTTGATTTGACTTAGATTGCCACATAACTCTGACATGTGGCATGATTTTAGTGGCTTATTTAATTTGACTTGGATTGCCACCTAACTTTGACATGTGGCATGATTTTAGTGGCTTATTTAATTTGACTTGGATTGCCACCTAACTTTGACACATGGCATAATTCTAGTGGCTTATTTAATTTGACTTGGATTGCCACCTAACTTTGACATGTGGCATGATTTTGGGCCTCTAGGATGAGATGATATTGGGCTTAGCAAAGTGGAGTCATCTTTATAGCCCAAATCAATGGATTTAGTTTTTTTAATTAAATCCACATTTATTGGGCTTAAATAATTGACTCAATTTTATTAATCCAAAATATTTATTTGGACTAATATATCTTGAATTTAATATAAATTGAATCATTCTACAAATTTATATTTAATAAATTGTAAATGATTACAAATGCCCCCTGCTTCAAGTCTTGTCGAGATATTTTATCTTTTGAAGACTAGGCTTGAAGTATTACTTGTAGGATAATGACATGCCATTTATTTTGAGATGTACCGTGAATTCATACTATATTGATGCACCCCTTCATCATTGTTGGTGTAGGAATGTAGCAAATTAGTTATATCCAATGAGGATTAGGAAAGAGAAGAAAAAAAATGATTTTTTTTTCACGTTTTTTTTTTCACATTTTTTTTTCCACGTTTTTTGTTTTTTTGCCCTTTTTTTGGGTGTTTACTTGTCATGCAAGATTCCACCACTAATTGGAATCCGATTAGGAGTCAATTTTGTAGAAGCCTAATTCAAGTTTGAATCTAATTATAATAGGTGCTAATAAACCTCTATAAATAGATGTCTGACCTTCATTGTTTTGCAGCAATGTGGCTTGACGATCAGCGTCGTGGTACTTTCTTCTTTCTTTTCTTTGATTTTCAACTGCCTTTTCCTCATCTTGACATGTTTGTCGTAGAAAATTCATATCTTATTGTAGATACATAGGAATCATGAACGATGTAATTTTCTAGAAACTAGACTTCTCAATTTACAACATATCCAAAATTGAAAATTTAATACTTTCATGACCGTTCTAGATAAAAATAAAATAAAATTAAAGTTAGCTCTAGATTTTGCCATGCTGGCAGTTTCAGATTTGAGTGATTTTATTAAAACTTTTGTATCTTCATGTAGGAACTTCAAAATCACAAGCTGCTTGATTATTTTGAATTTAGACACAAAGTTATACAACATATCCAAAATTTAGATTTAAACTCCTTCAATATCGTTCTAGATAATTTATTTTTATTTTTTTTTCACATTTTTTTTTCACGTTTTTTTTTTGGCAAATGCCTACCCTTTATTCGCTCTTCCAAATCCAATTAGAATTCTGAAAGCACACACTCCTTTTAGAATATGGATAGCCCAAATTTTCACAATTTCACATCCAATTAGGAATTGGAGAGAATAAATTTGTATCATTTTACTAGAGTTCTACCAAAAAAAGTAATTACAATTACTTTGGAAGAAGGACTCTCTCACCATCACTATTTGTCTATAAATAGACTCTCTCCTTCTATTTATTTTCATCATTGGTATTGACAGTTTTGATACTCCTTTTTGCATATCCTCTTCTTTTTTTTAACATAAATAAAAATAATAAAAATACACAGAGGGGGACATAAACCTTACCTCTAAACTTAAGATGGTTCATAAGTCAGCCGACCTACTAAGATCGGTCAGCTCATCCCCATTGGTAGATGGAAAGCGATAAACCTATGAGAGTACTCCTCTCGATACAATAAAACTAAGAAAAACGTAAATGAGGGAGACTCTCCCCTTCCATGTCAATACAAGAAGCAAACCTACACTAGTCCTATTCAACTAAGCTACATTAAAACATAGCTAAATTGAAGAACAAGTATATGAACCTTCCCATTTCCATGGATCGAGATCGTTCATTTCATCTTCGCCTTCTTAATCTTTTTCATACCGAGCTTGTCCATGAGATGCGAGTGCTTCATGCAATGTCAGTGCATGGTGCTGCAGATTTGGTGACATATGGATGTATTCCATTTGATAAGTCTTCAGTCGGCTAACTTTTTCAAGTTCGCTCGACTAACGTCTCCAGTTATCCGTTTGGGTTGTGACTTCTTGAGGTCTGTAGTTGCTACATATGCTATCATACTGTAACATGTGGGATCATTTTGATGTCGCATGATGTATATTGTTAAGACTTTGCTGACTGTTGCTGAATTGTGTGTTGCTTTTGGCTTATGTTGTTGCTGATGCTGTTGAATGGTTGATGTTGTTGATGCATATGGAGCTTCTGTGTGACCTGCAGAATCAGTTGGACCACAAACAAGTACTGCTGTTGTTGCTCTAGTATCTGCTAGACACAAGGCACAATGCTGTTGTAGCTTTGCATGTTGCATGGCAGCTGCATATGTATACCTGCACAAATTGAACAACAAGCAGAGATGCAGGAGGGGGACATGGCTTGTGCAACTGTAGCTTGTTGGAGTTTGCATCTTCTGATGCTCCATCAACCTGCATAAACAAATAAGCACACACAAAGGGGGGGTCCAAGAGTAGTTAGCTCTTGTTGGTTCCAACAGTTGCTCCAGCAGGGGTTGTTTGGTTTCCTCATCTGCTGTAGTTGCATTGTTGAGAAACAGCCATAGTAAGTGCTGACTGTTGGAAGTTGATGGATTTGTTACACCTGCACAAAAGCAATCAAACAAGAAACAAACAACAAAACAAAAAAAATAGGCTTGCACTCCATTGGTTGATGGTGTTCTGCAGATTCCTGTTGGTTGTTGTTTTTGTTGTGTGGTTCATCAAGGTGTTGTAGGGTGTTGGTTGTTGGTGATCTTGTTGTGGGATGTTGCATGTGTGTTGCAACCATGAATGGGCCTCCAATTGCTGGATGGTCTATTGTATGTCTGCAACTACCTGCACATCCAAGAATGAGAAGAAAGGAGAAGACCTCTACTCTATTCTTCACCTCTAGTGGTATGTTGATTATTCTATGAAAGCAATAAACTAGGGAGACTCTCCCTTTACAATATGACATAGCTATGTTGACTAAGAAACAGTACATTGCAAAATACATATAGAAAACTATATTTGCATATCCTCTTGAGTTCATCAACATATGAGGTACATTTTTTTTAATATATATATATATATATTTTATTATTATTATTATTATTTTTTAAATGAAAATATTACTTCATATGCAATAAACTTTTATTCTATTGGTCTAAGTCAAAGACTTTACACCGTCTGAGACAAAGACTTTACATAATTTGTGGCAAGGAAAAGGCAATTCATAGTCCGAGCTGAAGACTTTACATCGTCTAAGGCAAAGACTTTACATGATTTATGGCAAAGACTTTACACCATCTGAGTCAGAGGCATTCCATAGTCCAAGCTAAAGACTTTACACTGTCTGAGACAAAGACTTTACATGATTTGTGGCAAAGAAAAGACATTCCATAGTCTGAGCTAAAAACTTTACACCGTCTAAGGCAAAGACTTTACATGATTTGTGGCAAAGACTTTACACCGTCTGAGTCAGAGGCATTCCATAGTCTGAGCTAAAGACTTTACACCCTCTAAGGCAAAGACTTTACATGATTTATGACAAAGACTTTACACCGTCTGAGTCAGAGGCATTCCATAGTCCAAGCTAAAGACTTTACACCATCTGAGGCAAAGACTTTACATAATTTGTGGCAAAGAAAAGGCATTCCATAGTCTGAGCTAAAGACTTTACACCGTCTGAGGCAAGACTTTACATGATTTGTGGCAAAGACTTTACACCGTCTGAATTAGGCATAGGCCTTGCTCAAAGAATATAGTCGTTCGTTATCAAGATGCATGACCATGATTATTGAATTACTAATTTATGAGCTAACAAAACATATATATATAATTATTAATTTTATTTTTTTTGCAGATTGAATCATGGTTTACTTTAGAGATTTAACTTCTTCTTCTTCAGAGTTGCGATACCTTGTGATATCAGATCATAAAGACAGTGAGGTGGAGACCAAACTGCTTGTAAGTACGCCCTTAGCTGGCCAATATGCTTCTTCATGGCCATCTTTGGGGGAACTTCTTGGTTTAGAGGATTGGACTCTTGAATATAACAGCCGTCCTCCTAAGACGTGGATACTTTGTACTCCTAATCATCGTACCAAAAATATTGCAACTTTTTTACCATGTTTGGGGGGATGAATCATTAATAGAGAGACTCGATGGAATGACACTTTTACACTTGATGGAGAATTTCACTACATTCCAGGCTATTGGGAGTGGACTGAAGATATCCTTAGCAGGAATCGCCAGACTTTGAAGGATGCAAAAATATATGATGCTGTGTATGGTTCACTTTTTACTTATGATCGTAACACTAACATCTTGCAGGCCTTCTGCGAAACTTGGTGTCCTGTTACAAATACACTGCTTACTTCAGTCGGAGAATTATCTATATCACTTTGGGACTTACACGTGTTTGGTGGTCTACCCATAGCAGGAAGTCTTTACGAGGAAGTCGTGCCAAATGTTGCAGAACTTCTAGGCACATTTGATAAGGGTAAAAGGTTTCTTCCTCACTCTTGTGAGCATTTATTTAATGCTTTTCATCGAATCCGAGTAAAAAATAATCATGATCCAAATGTTTCTATGGAAAGATGGGTAGAGTTTCGGTGTAAGAAAGATATGAAATATGGACAACCCCCATCGAGAAGAGAAAAGAAGTCTTCCCGTCTTAAGTCATCGCATAATCCAAATGGCGTAATTGGTGAATCTGTTAACTGGTCTCCTGCTGAAGAAGCTTTATTTCACCAGATGGAAGTTAAGAGTCACAAAAAAAATCAAATATACTTGGCAGCTTTTTTATCTTGCTGGTTGTGTGTATTCGTGCTTCCTACGAAGGAGGATGGCTTTATTCGTCCGGGCGTCTTCAGAATCGCCTGTCATTTAGCATGTGGACGAAGAGTTAGCCTTGCAGTTCCTGTCTTAGCCAGCATTTACAAAGGTCTAAATACGATTTCAAAATGCTCACGACTTGATCTCGTTCAAACTTGTTTTCCAATTCATTATGTGTATGGTTGGTTGGCCTACTACTTCAAAACTCATTACCCACTAGAAGGTGGACCGGCTGATCCTCTTATGGCTTCTTTTTCTGGTGAAGGTGCTGCCAAGTATTTTGATAAAGAGGATGCGAGGAAGCGTATACATGGAGGGGGAACCATTGTGTGGGATGCAACATTGATCCAAAGGCCTAATGCTCACCACTACCGCGACGACGGCACTGAAAAGGAATTTCAATCAAATTTCTTTATGAGCCTTCGTTCAAACTATCTCACTTTAAGGGACGAAAATGTCTTTATTGTGGAGCCTTATAGTCCCCACAGATTCAGTCGTCAATTTGGCTTTTTTCAAGATGC
The DNA here is from genome assembly GCF_947179165.1 of Solanum dulcamara. Classification (NCBI taxonomy): domain Eukaryota; kingdom Viridiplantae; phylum Streptophyta; class Magnoliopsida; order Solanales; family Solanaceae; genus Solanum; species Solanum dulcamara. The sequence goes on along the minus strand of NC_077248.1, from coordinate 16,666,643 downwards.
TCCTGGTCGATTAGATCAAGATTTTCGTGAAGCTTCATTAGCCGAGGGCTTAAGACTTGCACGAATTTGTGTACTGACAAAATCTAGGGCAAGAGCAACATTTCCTCCTAGTGGGTCCAACTTGAAGAAATTCTTTTCGCTCAATTACAAGTCTTGGTAGGAGAAGGTGCATGGAAATTTTCTTGAAAATTATATACAATCCTTGGTGAGTGTTGTTGGTCTGGATAGTAATGTTCTTCAAAAGAAAGACGAGGAGGTCTTAATGGTGAGTCAAACTGCTATTTTAAAGTCTAAAGTTGTTGTTCCAGACAAGATCAAGGGATTTTCCCTTGAGAAAGTTGAAAAAGAAAAGTATTCAGCTCAAATTCAATGGACATCTCACAAGCGGCCATCTCAAGATGAAAGTAGTAGCACCCATAGTGATCGTTGTTGGAAGTAGTTGAAACTACCTTGTGACACGCCAAACGATGGTAGTTCACATCCGATAGAGATTTCCGACAACAATGCTAGTTCTTCAAAGACTCTGACAGCTATTAAAGAGGTAATGATTTTTTATTATTATTATTATTATTATTTATTCCATGAAACCACACGATTCCACTAACTATGATATTTTTATTTATTTATTTATTTATTTATTTTTTAATTTATTTATTTTTTTCAGGCGAACGACGTTAGCATGTTGGAGACTTCTTCTCAAAGCAAGCCACAAGATAGTAATGAATCTGTAGAGGGGGCGACTTCAAGAAAATCAATTTCGTCACCCAAATTAGGGCGAGAGGCTACTTTTGTCCCACATGAAAGGACTACGTCCGTGTCCATTTTTGATGGAAAGCAAGTCATCTCAGAGTTTCGAATGAATTTTGTCGAAGGAGCTTGGAATAAGATTCGTTCTAAGCTCGCTGATCTCACTGCAGAACGTGTTTTTTCTCTTGAGGATGAGGTCCAAGTAATTCTTAAGGATGTAGATGAAATGGGTGTGGATATTTCTCCTTTGAAGAACTTATTGGGATCTCTCTTTGTACTTTCCACCTCCTACAACCAAGCAAGATCATCCCTATCTGATAAAGCCTTGAAAATTGAAGAATCCGAGCCATATATAAATGCCAAAAGACACCTTGATCTTGTCTTGATTGAAAAGAATGAGAAATCCGAAGAATTGTCTGACATCTGCCAATCTCTTAAGGAGGCGAGGAAGAAGGTGAAGGAGTTAAAAGCCCTTCGAGATGCTGCCATGAAAGAAGTTGAAGATGTCGAATCTAAAGTCTCAGCAGCTGAACAAGAGTATAACAAATGTGCTGATGTTTCTCTAGCTACTGCGAATGCCTCAAATGATGTGGAAGAGAAGAAGAGAGTTTTAGAGGTTTCTCTTCAAGACTTAACTAATTATAAGCTGCGTTTAGGCTAGCTTATTGTGAATTATATATTATCATTTATTTTTTAGCTGTCACTCTTTCATAAATCCTTTTGATTGCATTATGTTGCCTATTTCTTTAAGTATTTCTTTTTACGTTTTAGCTTCAACAGTTATATGCTCATATCGATGCATTGATGTAATTCACATTAAGTGTGGACTTTCCCCTAAACATCGTTGTTTATTACCTTGTGTGTTTCGATAGTACGAGAGATATATCATTGTATGAGAGCACCAAATCCAGGAGAGGTTCAATCTATCAGAAACCAAACTTCTTAACATATCCAAAATTTATAGTTCAAGTCTTGCAGGATAGTTCTAAGCAATCTTCAAAAATGAATTTTACATGCAGAAAAGCTGATAGATTCACATTCGCATGTTCTTATTAAAAGAAAATATTCGTATTTTAGTGTAGAGAATCCAAAAAACTACAATATGTACAATAATCACAGCTAATAGCTTTATGGATTTATACGAATATTTCTTTGAAGTCAATTCAAATTCTGTCTTGATTGGCCCTCTTTAATTCATATGTCATATATGACAATATACAAGAATATATATGACAATATACAAGAACATTATGATGCTCAAATAACAGTGCGCTCCAATTCTTTTGAACTTATGAGACTAAAATTTAGGATGTAACTCATGGATTATGGTGGAGAGGGCCAAGAGAGACTATGAGTTCTTTGGATACTCATGCGACTGTACTCAGAATGTAATTCTAAGCGCCTACGTACCTCAGTGAAGAGGATCAAGTCATAACGTAGTTCTGAGAGAACGATAATTTTTTTTTTTGGTCCTAACTTTTGCCTAGGCCGCCTCTTTCGAGATTTTCAACCTAGCGGACATTTTTTTTATGGGGTACCGTGCACAGTTTATACTCTTGCGGGCCAGGAGTAACATGCAGTTTATAATCGTACCTTAAGGAGTGAGTTTCTTTTCTTCAAGGATAGTATCTCTTTATGAACTTTCTGTTAATGGGGCCAATGCGCAATCCTTTTGAGTCAACCAGTTTGTAAGCGCCACTTGAGTATACTTCTTGTACCACATATGGTCCATCCCATTTGGCGGAGAACTTGCTTCCAGACCGACGAGAAGTAATAATGGGCCTTCTTACAACAAGAACTTGATCACCCACTTGGAAGCATCTAAGACGAACCTTCTTATTAAAAGATCGAGCTAGACGAGCTTGATAACATTGCAGACTTTGTTAGGCCTCTAGTCTTTTTTCATCAAGAGCCTCCAATTCTTCAAGGCGCAACCGAGTATTTTCTTCATCAGTGAGCCCTTCTTGAATGGCAAGGCGCAATGACGGTATTTGACGTTCAAGTGGAAGAACTGCTTCAACTCCATAAATAAGAGAGTAGGGAGTTGCTTGTGTCGGCGTGCGATACGTAGTCCTATATGCCCAAAGAGCCTCTTCCATTCTTTCATGCCAATCTCTCTTAGACTTGGAAACAACTTTTTTCAACAAGTTGTAGAGTGTCTTGTTAAATGCTTCAGCGAGACCATTAGCAGCCGCATAATACATAGAGGAATTGTGTTGCTTGAAGCCAAAAAGATCACATATCTTCGTCATTAACTTGTTATCAAATGATTATCTGTCAATATGTATCGAGGAATACCAAAACGGTAGATAATATTAACTCGAATGAAGTTGGCGACATTCTCTTTCTTTACTTCTCTAAGAGAAACAGCTTCTGCCCATTTTGAGAAGTAGTCAGTTGCAGCCAGGATGTACAGATGTCCACCAGAGGACTTAGGCAATGGTCCAACAACATCCAAACCCCAAGCTTCAAATGGCCATGAGGCAATAGTTGGGTGCAATACTTCTGGGGGTTGATGTATAAAATTCGCATGGAATTGGCAAGTTTTACATCTTCGGACGTAATCCAAGCAATCTTTCACCATGGTTTGCCAGTAATATCCCATCCTTTTTATGTGAAAATGAAATTTTGCTCCAGACTGATGCGCTCCACATACTCTAGAATGTGTTTCTTGCATAGCTTGAGTAGATTCATCTTCCCCCACCATCGAACGACCGCCTGTAAAGTGTATTTTTATAATAAAGAAAACGAGGGGCTCGTCGTCGTATTTTTATTCTTCTTCGAAGGTTTTTTGGCAATATTCCATAACACAAATAATCTATTATTGGTTGTCGCCAATCGTCAATTTCAGCTTCCGAAGTGGCGATAACTTGTCGAAATTCTTCTTCATGCTCATTTAGAGGCGAAGTTATCCATCTTTGGCAAACCACAACTTGTATTTCATCAGGAGATATCAATGCAGAAGCTAAAGCTGCCAATGCATCAGCCTTTTTATTTTCCTTTCTTGGGACATGTTGAATAGTCACCTCTCCAAGCCACCCTATCATCTTTTGAGCGTAATTACAGTATGGGATTAACTCAGGCTTCCTTACTTCATAATTACCCAAGACTTGATTGATCACCAACTTGGAATCCCCAAAAACTTGTAGTTGCAATTGTTTTATATCAATGGCCATCTCAAGCCCAAGTAAGAGTGTTTGATATTCAGCAACATTATTAGAGCAGTTTTGTGTTAGAGTGAAGGAGTATGGCAAAACTTCTCCATGGGAAGTGAAAAATACCACTCCAGCATCGTCTCCTTCACGATGTGCAGCACCATCAAAATACATCTTCCAAGGTGGCTGAATTTCTACTAGCATTGCGTCTTCATCAGGTAATTCATCAGATAACTCCCAATCATTCGGAATTGGATGATTGGCCAAGAAATCTGCTAGCACTTGTCCTTTCACTGTCTTCTGAGATATATACACATTCTCAAATTGTTGAAACTGGAGGTACCACCTTGCTAGCCTATCACTTAAGACAGGCTTGGACATGACAAACTTGATAGGATTCACTTTAGAGACAAGTTGTATAATATGAGCCTCGAAGTAATGCTTCATCTTCTAAATTGAGAACACGAGTGCCAGACATAACTTCTCAATAGGTGAATACTTAATCTCATTTTGTGTCATCATCCTACTCAAGTAATATAGGGCATTTTCTTTCCCTTCATCATTTTCTTGTGCGAGAAGTGCTCCTACTGACCTTTCTTGTGCTACAATGTATAATATCAATGGTTTTCCAGGTATAGGAGCTACAAGTACTGGAGGTTTCATCAGATAAGACTTTATGTTCTCAAAAGCATTGGTACAAGCTTGGTCCCATTCAAAAGGAACATATTTCTTCATAAGGCGACTGAATGGTTGACATCTCCCAGCCAGATTTGAGATAAACCTCCTAAGATATGCTAATTTTCCTTGTAAGCTTTTCAACTCATAAATATTTTTTGGCTCAGGCATCTTCAAAATAGCATTTATCTTATCTTGATCAATCTCGATTCCTCGATGTCGAACAATAAAACCGAGAAACTTTCCCGAAGTAACTCCAAAGTCACATTTTAAAGGATTCATTTTGAGTTGGTATCTTCGAAGCCGTTCAAACACCATTCTCAGATCTTTCAAGTGGTCATCACTCTTCTTTGATTTTACTACTAAGTCATCGACATAACACTCAACATTTTTATGAAGCATGTCATCAAAAATATTCTGCATGGCTCATTGATAAGTGGCTCCAACATTTTTTAAACCAAAAGGCATCACTTTGTAGCAATATATACCTTTTGGAGAGCGAAATACAGTAAGTTCTTCATCCTTTGGTGCCATGCGAATTTGATTGTATCCAGATGAACCATCCATGAAGGACATTGCCTCGTATCTAGTTGTAGCATCAATCATAAGCTCAGGGATTGGAAGAGGAAATTCATCCTTAGGGCATGCATTATTAAGATCTCTAAAGTCGACACAAACTCGTATTTGGCCATTCTTCTTTCTTACAGGTACAATGCTTGAAATCCATGTAGGATATTTGACTTCACGAATAAAACCTGCTTCAATGAGCTTGTTAACTTCAGTTTCGATCAAAGGAACCAATTCAGGTCTAAAACGACGTTGCGCTTGTTTAACAGGACGAGTACCTTGTTTTACAGCAAGACGATGAACTGCAACTTTAGGGTCTAACCCTGGCATCTCTTTGTAACTCCAAGCAAATACATCCCTAAATTCCATAAGCAGCTCAATATATTTCTTCTCTTCATCGTCATCCAGCGAAGCACTCACATATGTAGGTCTTATATCATCATCAACTCTAAGATTTACTTCCTTCAATGCATCAACAGTATTCTTTATCCCTTCCTCGAGTTCAGGTGGCGCATCTTCAACATCCTCATCTTTTTGAGGATCACCATCATTAAAAGATATGTGATGGCATGCATGAATATCAACAAACCCATCATCAATTTTTGCATATCGTAGAGTACTTTCTTCGTCACAAATTGTGATGTGATTTGATGATCCCACACTTTCTTCATCTTCATCTCGCTCCCTAGTGTGAACTATGGTATGAGTTTTTTCTCTCAGAACATCTCCACATGAAACTACAAGTTTTGTTTCTCGCCTCATTCTAGAAGGGATCAAACTGGGCCAATTCTTGGGTGAATTATGCTCCCGAGCATATACCCGTTCTTCCATTATTCTATAATCTCCTTGGCGCTTGTATTTCTTCTACATTGGTCCCAATTGATCAAATACTGAAATTTTTTGAGTTGATTCTATTAGTCGATCAGATGCAGAAATGTTAGGAGTCATGCCACTAAGTCGATCAAACACAAAAGGCTTTTTGTTGAACATCATCGATTCTTCCACAGGGGTAATGTAGTTGATGCTCATCCTTTTTATAGAGATTCGGATTGGTGACGGTTGTTTGTAACCCAGGCCTTCGCGCGATTGCTTGACATCATACCTTTTCTCTATCATCATCCTTTGAGTTGGATTTAGGCCATGATTTTCCCTTTCAATAACTTCATTTGGAAGCTTCCCTACTTTAGAAGCTTCATTGGGATTGTATCCTGCTTTCACCAACAACTTATATGCATTCGGGTCAAAACCCTCATTTGTACGATTTTTAGGGAGTGATTCATGTGAATCATGATTTGATGGTCTGACAAATCCTTGTATCATTTTTGAAGGTGATTTGATTGCATCAATTTGCTTGATAGGGAATGTCAACTTACTACTCTGCAACTTAGAGGGTGGGATCTTGACTTTGTTTGTCTTTGGGACATAGTGAGAAACATGAGTCATTCTCTTACTTGAAGATGCCTCACTTATCTTAGGTACTTTACTCATATATGAAAGTGTTTTATCCTTTTCAATCATGACTCTCGCATTAGCAGGTGCTATATCAACCCTTTTTGTGATATCAGCAGGTATCACGTTATCAACTTTAACTTCTTTTGAAACATGATTCTTTAAGTAGAATTTTGCATCAGCAAAGTGCGCCTCCGTCTCGGTGAAAGGTTCATCATCAGCAACTACCTTCTTTTGAACCCCATCTTCAAAGTATTTGAAACATTGATGGTAGGTGGACGGTACTACTTTGTTCTCATGTATCCATGGTCTTCCTAACAAGATGTTATACGAGGTCTTTGAGTCAATAACATGCATCCATGCACTCGAACGTATATCCCCCATCGTTATATCTAATTTGACAGCACCAATGGCTCTCTGCCCCCCTTGGTTAAAACCTTGAATCATCAGACGACTTTCAGATAGTTCATTTATCGGTATTCCAAGTTCTTTCACAGTACAAATAGAGAGAATATTGACCCCAGATCCATCATCCACCATGATCCTATTTACTTTATGTCCACACACAAAACCTACCATATATAAAGGACGATTATGCAACACTTCACCCAATAAAAGATCATCATTAGTGAATGTAAACTTCGCATCACAAGTGTCCACTTCTTCAGAGTGAGGCTTTATAGGGCCTTCATGTGATGGAGGTAATGATGGTGATGAGCTTTCTACCATCGTCTCTTCTCTATCAATGTTACAACACGAGGCCTTGGTGTCACGATAAGAAATCTTTTCACGAAACCAACTTGGCAAAAATTCCTCTAATGTCACCGGAGGACGTTGCTTTTGATAGTAATTTCCCTCGACTCTTGACTTCTTCACATTCTTCTTTACCCTTTGAGTTTTAGGGGTAGGTGGAGGGCACCACTTTGTTCTTATCTTTGCTCTAGTCACTTTCTTATTTGGTTCTCTTTGCAAGCTCATTTTACGACGTCTTCATCGTGTCACGAAAATCCATCCTTCATCATTAGCATAAGCACCGCAAGATTGGTTTTCCTCTAGAGATTTATCTTCCCATATTACTTCATTCATCAAAGGAACAAGCGATGATACGTTAACATTTATTGGTTTGAAGTCACCAAATTTAATCATCTTTGATGGTGATGTGGCTAGGTCATCACCACTATCATGTATTTCGACAAAGTTGCAAAGAACTATAGGGTCGAGTGAACCAAAAGTGACAGATACTTGATTTGAACTCTCCTTCTCATCTTCAAGCAATATCTTTCCTTCACGGGCCAAGTCCATAATCTTTTCCTTAAAGATAAAACACTTTTCAATAGGATGGCCCATCAAACGGTGATTTTTGCAGTAATTTGGATCATTAGTCCTCCCAGCCTCATCTGGACGCTTCATTTCAGGTAGCTCAAAGAGTTTTAACGCCAGAAGCTCTTCAAAAATTGCTGGAACATCTGAGTCCAAGAAAGGATACTCTTTTGCCTGCATTTCCTTCAAAGTCAGCTTTCTACCAGCGTTATTCTGAAAAGTTGTGGTCTTCACCCTTTGATTCTTGCTTAAATTTGTAGCCACTTTCAAAGGTACGGCATTAACACTCATCGACTCCTCGTTTCCAAACTTAGGTGTCGATTTTCCCCCTTTCTTTACCTCCATTTTGTCTTTTCCCTTGCGAGGCCCATAAATAATTGGTCCTTCAATCCCGCTTGCAGACATGCTCAACTCCATATCATGAGCACGTGTGGCTAGTTCCTCAAATGATTTGGGTTTAATACCCTGTAGGATATAACGAAGTCCCCAACGCATTCCTTGAATACACATTTCTATTCTCGAAGTTTTACTAAGCCTATTCTTACAATTGAGGCTTGCATTTCTCCATCGGTTGATGAACTCAATGACGGGTTCATCTTCCCATTGACGTGTATTTGTGAGTTCAACCATGCTCACAGTACGCCTGGTGCTATAGAAGCGATTAAGAAATTCATGCTCAAGTTGTTCCCAACTATCAATAGAGCCTGCCTCGAGATCCGTATACTAGTCAAAAACATTTCCTTGTAAGGAGTGCACAAATTGCTTGACCAGATAATCTCCATATGTTCCAGCGTTATTGCAGGTTTCAACAAAATGGGCAATGTGTTGTTTTGGATTTCCCTTTCCATCAAATTGTTGAAATTTTGGAGGTTGATAACCTGCAGGCATCTTCAAAACATCGATTCTTGAAGTGTATGGCTTTGTATATGTGAATGATGACTTTGAAGACACGTCCTACTTATCTTTGATAGTTCCCATAATGAAGTCCTTCAGTTGATGAATGGGAATTCCTCCTTCAGCAGATACTTGCAGCTTATCACCCACATTTATTTGCTTTGTAACTGAATCTCCCTTTTCTTGTATCATCGGACGTTTTCCAGGTGCATGACTTGAGTCTCCCTCCATAACATTCTCAACTCTGTCCGTCAACTTGACAATTCGATTATCCTGATCTTGCACATATTTTGTTAGACCTTCAATTGCCTTCGTCAAACTCGCCAGTTGTTCTTCAATAGTTGAGGTGTTAGTCATCATCGCTTGGATGGCCGTTATGGATGATGGAGCAAAGCATGGATTTTCCCTCAAACTGAAATCTGTCTGAAACAAGTTACGTGGAGTGACTGAGGCAGATCTAGTGATCAAGACATCATCTTCATCTTGAATGGTGCAATTCCTCGTGTTAAAAGGACTAAGTCGAGCCAACTTCTTTTTAACAATATCAGCTATATTCTCTCCTTCTTCCAATTCATTCAGAAAGAATCTTGCCCCCTTTGAAGATGGAAGATCAAAAATAGGAACTGATGCGGACGACACTTGAAGTGTTTGTTGTCCTAGCAAGTTTGCTTTGTTCCTAGTGATGGGTCCCAAACTTCCCATAGTAGCATCCAGTATGTTCTCCACCTCAGAGGAAAACTTGGAATCAGTAGCCTTAGCAATAATAGTCCTGGAGTCAAACTTCTTAGATGTCATTTAAGTGTTCTTGAAGTTTGATGTTCGATGTGAAGAGATGAGAGGTAGAGATTGTCCCACTGGGCGTGCCAAAATTTGTAAACAACAAATTTTCGAGCCGAGAAAAATAAATAATCAAGATCGGAAAATTAGAGTAACAAAGTGTAATATTTGATTTCAAAATGTAATGCGGTTACAATCTCTATGATAATCCTCTGATTCTTCAAATAATATGAAACACGTTGAATTTGATTTTGATTTAGAGTCAAGGGCTTGAATAGCTTGATCTTGAATCTTCGTCTTCGAATTTGGATTTGAATTATTCGTCACGAACACTTGTATGGTTATGACGAACAGTAAAGATGAACAAGTAACTTGATCTTGATCTTCTTCTTCGTTCTTGATCTTGAACTTAAATTTGATTGCTTGAACTTTGTAGCTTTGTAGAGAATTTGCAGTCTTTGATCCACGAGCTCTCTTCTTGCTTTTTGTTCTTCCAAAAACCTCTTTTCTCATAATAATGAGGACCCCTATTTATAGTTGTATGGAGTGGTATGAGGGTGTGATTTGATTGGTTGGTTTGAACTGACCAATCAGATTTCTTTGTTGAAGAGTTTTAATTTGATTGGTGAGAACATGTCACATGGACACGTGACATTATTTTAGTGGCTCATTTAATTTGACTTAAATTGCCACATAACTCTGACATGTGGCATGATTTTAGTGGCTTATTTAATTTGACTTGAATTGCCACCTAACTTTGGCACATGGCATAATTCCAGTGGCTTATTTAATTTGACTTGAATTGCCACCTAACTTTGACATGTGGCATGATTTTGGACCTCTAGGATGAGATGATATTGGGATTAACAAAGTGGAGTCATCTTTATAGCCCAAATCAATGGATTTAGTTTTTTTAATTAAATCCACATTTATTGGGCTTAAATAATTGACCCAATTTTATTAATTCAAAATATTTATTTGGACTAATATATCTTAAATTTAATATAAATTGAACCATTCTACAAATTTATATTTAATAAATTGTAAATGATTACAATGGGTGCACACTGCCCGAAATTAGAAATGTCCATAAATTCGATACATACCTAGAAGGTTATAGTGCGATGGATGAAATTGCTTTTTTTTTTAAATAAGATATTTCTTGGATATTTTGCTAATGGGCTTTATATAACGTGAATTTTAATTAATATGATTTCAATATGTATATTGAGGGGGAAAGTGATGTTTAGAATTGGATGACATGATAGCTCTGATCTTTTGATTGATTTGTGGAGAATCAAGTAAGAAAGGTAAGAAGAAAAAGCCGAACACTATGGTAGGTAGTTGGATATATTTGTTTAAAATGATTCTTCCTTCCCTTTTCCTCTATTTGTTCTTTTTCCAAGGTCTCAAACTTTTCTACTGGAATCTTTTTACTTAATTTGTTTATTGGCTTGCGACTTGTGGTGTATAAGCCAACTAAGTGATTATTATAATTGTAGAATTTCTACCACAAGGACCACAAAAATCCCTTTTCCGCAACTTTTTGGTACCCATTCAATATTTGATAATAAACGAATTTTTGCCCAGCACCAAATCATATTTTTGTTCTATACTAGCAACCATCCATTCCAATCCTAGCAAAAGACCAAATGGAAATTGGAAGAAGAAAAACACTGAAGATAAATTCTAAAGTAAATTCCTCATTTAGTAAGGATAAGATTACACAAAAAAGATTAGACAATTCCTTGCTTTCTCCCTAACTAGAAAATTATACCAAAAAGTGACATTAATTTAACATAACCATGGCTAATGAAACAGAGAGACCACCTCAATGACAAACTTTATTACTAGAAGAACAAAAAAAGGAAAGACCGGTGGAATCTGTAAATGATGATACGAAACACTTCAAGCAACACAGTAGGGCCAAAACTCTTCCTCCCCTATTGCACATTCTGCGCCAACCCCAACAATGTTCTCATCATTGCAATAATAATAGCCACTTTTGTTGTTTGAAGCAGCACTAATGCAGCAGGATGAATGAGGCGCAAGATAAGGCATATTGTGGAACGACTGATTTAGGCTGCTCGCCAAAGAGGCAAATGCCACCTCCTTATCTTCTTCTTCCTTGTGCACGAATTCCTCTGCACGCTGCTTGAGCGTCTCGAACATGAGTTCAGGTTCGTGCTGCATTGCTCGGAGAACGTCAGCACAGGACGGCCCAGGTACTGCACATGTTACGGCGAAGCTGTGAGGGCTATCGCTCTGTGACACACGCAAGACACTAGGTCCACCAAACAGGTTATGGAGTCCCCCGAGCGCCTCCTCATATGCCCCTCCTAAAAACATTCCCAGATAATAAGGCCCGCCATTTCTTCCCAATTCATGGAGAGGCAAGCTTGACTCCCCTCCGATGAACTTATCGATCTTTCCATCACTGTCACATGTCAAGTCGGATAAAATTCCCCGAGCTGAAGGCTCTTCATCTAGCTTGTGGATAGGAACAATCGGGAATAGTTGGTCGATTGCCCAAAAATCAGGAATAGAAGTGAAAATGGACAGATTCACATGATATGTGCGAACAGAGTCAGAAGCCCCAATAGCCTTCGACACAAAGTCGCAGACGGCATCCACGGCAGCAAGCTGTTCAATGTCCAAATTACCATCTTTAAACTGCTCCACACATCTCTGTTTCAACTGATCGGCATAAACCATACAGGTATCGTACTCTCCACGAATAGCAGCAGCAGATAGATTCCGGTAATCAGCACGAGCATCATCATTGAGTTTCTCCACGAAGGACTGGAGTCCCACAGAGTGCAACTCTTGAGTGCGTGTAGTAGTTGAAGACACAGCTTCAAATATCAGAACAGAGTGATGAGATACAATTGCTCTGCCACTTTCGCTACAGATCACCGGATGTTTCACGTTCTTCCGGTCACAAACAAACTGGACAGCCTGAACAACTGTAGAGGCGTATTCCTGAAGGCCATATCCGACAGAAACATCAGAATCGCTAGATTTGGTGCCATCATAGTCAATTCCAAGCCCACCACCAATATCAATGAATTTCATGCCAGCTCCAAGGCGGACTAACTCAGAATAAACCTGGGCAGCCTCACCAACACCATCAGCAAGCAAGGCCGTTGAAGGGATCTGAGATCCAATATGAAAATGCAGCAACTGAAGACAATCCAACATTCCGGATTCTTCGAGTTTCCTCACCACACGAAGGATCTGAGTTGTTGTAAGCCCAAATTTACCTTTCTCTCCGGAAGTGGATCCAAAATGACCGGAATGTTTGGTCCTAAGCTTAGCCCGGAGCCCGATCACAGGCCTGACCGCCATTTTGCGGCTGATGTCAATCACCAAATCAAGCTCCTCCTCTTGTTCAAGCACAATCACCGTGTTCAATTGGAGCTTTCTTGCAACCAAAGCAAGTGAAATGTATTCTGCATCCTTGAATCCGTTGCATACAAGAAGACCCTCCGGGCTTCCCTTGCATAGAGAGCTCATGGCTAGGAGGAGCTCTGGTTTTGACCCAGCTTCAAGACCAAACCGGTAACCCGACCCAAATTTGACAATATCTTCAACAACGAACCTGTCCTGATTGCATTTAACAGGATAAACACCTTGGTAATGAGCCCCATATCCTTCAGATTGAACAGCGTAATCAAAAACCGATTGAAGAGACTCCAATCGATTCTTCAGAACATCAGGGAACCGAACAACGAGTGGAAGCTGTAACCCGAGTCCACCAGAATTAATCGGGTCGGAGGCCTTCTTCACAACCTTAAGGAGGTCAATTTCCTGGTGAGGAAGGGTGTCTGTACCATGAGGCCTGACAGAAATATCACCAGAAGAATTAACGGTGAAATACGGAGCACCCCATCCATCGACCCGATACAGATCAGATGAGAGTTCCGGTGACCAATGGGTGGTGGTATGAGGGACGGCGTCGGAGGAAAAAATCTCCGGCGCGGGAAAAGTGCTATCCGAAAGGAAGGAATAGCCTAGAGGAGGGGAAACAGCAGTTTCTACACAACAACCTAGAGCAGGCATCTCTTTTACACAATCTGTTGTTTTTCTTTTCGAAGGTAAAATGAAAGGAAAAGAATCAAAGAATCGAGAAAACTAATATACAGAGATTTATTTGTTCAAGAATGTTGTAATAGCTGGGGGCTTTAGAACCTGCCGAGGCCAGAGCCCCGGCTACCCCCTCAAAAGAAGCAAAAAAAGAAGTTAATCAAAAGATAATCACCTTCTAACACACTCTTACACGACCCGAATATCCCCACAACGACTTCAGAAGCAGCAAATTTTCTTATTCAAAAACAGAGAATTAAAATCTGAAAACGAACAGAAACACAAACCTAATATTTAAACAAACACCCCACCATACAACTTTTAACCGGAATTTTTCACCGGAGAAGAAGAGATTTGGTCGGAAACCTAAACGGTAACCGGAAAAAAGAGATGGTAGAGTCTTCGTTTAGGAAAAACTGTAAACTAGTGTGAAATGAGCGAGAATTGCATGGGAGGGTTCGGTTCATTATATAAGGGATAGATTGGGCCGGGTCATGGGCTTGGATTAGGCCTCATCTAACAAAGTCGGGTTGCCGCGTGGCGTTTGGACATAGCATAGCGAAAAGATTAAGAGATGTAATTACATGATTGCTTACCGAATGGAGTAAAGGAGCTTCGAAGGTTCCTTTGATTTGGGATTAGTTTTTTTGAAAAGGAAGCAAAGGGTTGTGATTGTTCCAAGTCATCAATCCGAAACTTTGATTCCATTTGGGTTTGCTGATTCTGTGTTTGTCTAGGGGAGGCATTAATTATTATGTCTTTTCAATCATCCATATACTTTTTAATAAACACAAAACGGTAAAAAATTATAATTTATTTATCAATTTTTTTACTCAAAAATATCCTTGATATTAATTATTTGGCTCATATTTACCTTTATTTTTAACAAAACCTCCTAAAATAAAATTATTAAATATTTATTTATTATGTTACATAATCTAATTCATTTAAATTTAAATTCTTCTAAAATAAATAATAAAAATCACATGTGATTCATGTTTTGACCCCATACACTTAAAAATAATATTTTTAAAATTATTAATATCATGATATGTTACTATTGACCTATTTAAAATCAATCCTCAATTTATTATAATCCAACTCATAACTAGGGATTTAAGTAAAATTCATACTCGACCCATCTGATTTTCCATCTAAAAAGATTATTATTTTTCATTAATATAATTTTTTTTATCAATTATCCGATTATCTTGGTCATTCTCTCTTTTTATTCTTTTTTTAATCTATTATTTTTAATTAGAATATCATGAACGCAAACTTGAAATGAAATTACATGTTCATATTCTCTTAATTTGTATTATAAATATTATTTTCATTCTTTTATTTTGAATTTTGGGTACACACAGTATACATACATAGTTACTTAATTAAATCATCTTCTATGAACTAATTATCTATATATGAATGTCGTCGTTATTTTACTCCTTTTTCCTCCCTTGTTTTGTTATAATTTGAAAAAAATGAAAATTTAAAATAATGGACAAAATCAAAAAAAAAAAGTGGAAGGGGGGGGGGGGGAGTGTTGAGTGTAAAAGACCAACCTTTTTTTTTAATATACCATAGAATCAAAATCAAGTTTATCATATAAGCCCATATATTAAGTAATTTCAAATTATTTTAACGATAAAGGGGCTGAAATACCCTTAAATTATGAGATTTGGTATAATATTGTCCTCCATTCACCTTATAAGTGTAGATTGTTAGAAATAAGAATATTTTTGAACCAAAAGATTGACGTTTGAAATATTTGGAAGCCAGAAGATGAACATAGAGTAGTTTTGTACTAATTCAAATAGTTGAGGGGCATTTTAGGCCCTTCTCCTTTTAATAAATTATACTTTCTCTGTTCTAATTTATGTGAGTTAATTTGATTTAACATGGAGTTTAAGAAAAAAGTTTTTGAAATTTTTGGTCTAAAATAAGTCATAGATATTTGTGTGGCTATAAATTATTTTACTTAGGCTAAAAAGATATTTTAAAATTAAATTATTATTAAATATAAAAATATTATTTTTTAGGTTGACTAAAAAAAAATCATCTAAATTAAGATAAATTAATAATTGAAAAAAAATATTTAAGACTTGAAAAAAAAAATTAAAAAAGAAAATCATTTAATCCTCAAAATATGTAAAGTATCACATAAATTGAACGGATTGGCACGTGAATGCAAGAAATTAAAATTTCTACAGTCTTGTGCAATACTTCCTCCGTCTATATTAAAAATATTTATTTTAAAATAGTTATTAATTTAAATATTCAAGAGAGAATAATTATTTTTTTTATAATTTTGCTATTAATATTAATTATTCTAAAATTAAGAAATGCATATATGGATAAGAACTAAATAATTAATAAGAGATATATTAATTAAACAATACTTTTAATTAATTTTTTCTTAAAAACTGTGTCAAATTCTATCATTACAACTAAAAAGAAATTAATGAAGTATTTAATTAATTTTGGTTCATATTTTGAAATACCGTCAAAAGAGCATGATGTAATAAGATGATAATAAGGAACTTGTTCACTTTTAACTTCTTTTCCCATTCGGTATTAAGCTATTTTTGGAGTTCGATCAAATTTAAATTTTCGTCACATTAGATTTCACTATTAAAAAGAGATTTTTATTTATTAAATTCAAGTCTCAAATTTAAGATTTTTGATTAAAAAAAGCACACTTATTTATTGCACCACAACATTTTCTATCAAAAAAATTGGCGAAATGACCTGGGAGACTCTTGTACTTGATTCTGTTTGTTATCCGGACTCTTCTACTCACGACTTTGCCAAGTGAACATTTAAAGTTATTAAAACAAGTTATTTTAAACCCCTCTGATCATGAGTGTCTCTTGTTGGGGGACAAAGCACCACAACTAAAGTTTGATATGATGAAAATAATAAAAATAAATTAGACACGAGAATTTTACGTGGAAACCCCTCTAAAAGATAGAGGGAAAAAACCACGGGGTAGAAGGATCTCACTAATTTAATATGGAGTATACAACTCTCAAATACAAGGAGAAAACAACAATTAACACTTCTCTCTTGTAAAAGGAACAACTACTAAAGAGGACACTCAATACTGCAATATTTATCTTGGTGTATAACTCTCTTTGTATTTTTACTCTCTCTTTCTGGGATTTTTGGATGATATAAATGAGGGCATTAGGCCCTCTATTTATAGGAGGAACAAAACGCGTAAAATTTCTTTTACGCACTTTGTGTTTCAGAAAACATGTTGCCAGTATTTTCTACACATTTGTTTTTGCTGTTTTTCCAACAAAACAGCTGTGCCTTTTTGACTTTACCATTTTTCAACAATGGCTGCCCTTCTTTTTCCACAGCAATTTATTGTATTTTTTTATTTTCTTTGCATCTCTTAATCGCGCTGATGTGGATAACATATCACTACCCACATCAGATCTAAATTGCCACATAGATAAAAATTGTCACATCATTTTTATCATTACAAATACAATTTTTCAAGAAGAAAATCTCGATTTCATCTCCAAAATTAGTTTTTTCAAATTAATTTATCGGAAAAAATGTCTCTCCGGACACTTTATTCAAAAATAGTCACCGCCGACAAGTTGTTTGGACGGAAGATCTATCAAAACTGAAATTGGAATAAAAAATTATCTTTTTTTTTTTATTTCCTTAATTAACTAGAATAAGTCTTAATCTTTCACATACTTTTGTTTTTTTCCTCTCTTCTAAATCTTTTCATGTATTTGTTATTTAAATCTTGTTTTCTCTTCTTTTTTTTTCTCTTGTAAATCTTTTGTGTTAGAAGAGGAAAATAGAAAAGAAAAATAAATATATGATAGGAAGAAGATGGAGAAAGATGATAGAAGTGAAGAAGAAGAGAGGGAGGTAGGAGGGTTGGGGGAAGCGATGGCGGCGGCAAAGAGTAAGAAGAAGAAGAGAAACAGTGACTTGAAAATGGAGAAGATGTGGATCTCTTTCTTTTTTTAATTTATTAAATATCATATTTTTTTTAATTCTAATATATTTTAACTAAAATTTTATCTTCACTTGCTTTTAAATGCATGTAATCACACATTTCATCGTAAAATGCCACATAAGTTTGGTCAATGATCATAAGGATTTAAAATAAAAAATTTTAATAACTTTAAGTGTTCACTTGGCAAAATCATGAGTAGAAGAGTCCAAGTGACAAGCGAAATCAAATACAAGAGTTTCTCAGATCATTCCGCCAAAAAATTTATATTCTAAGACTCAAATTTAAGCTCTTTAATTAAGCAAAAACAGATTTTTGACGATGCTCACTTTTAATTAGTGTTGCAAGTGTTTGATCAAAAAACACGTTGAAGGCTTTTTAAAATCTTTTTCCAAGTCCCAATTAAAAGTCTGAAACTTTTCCTTCAACAAAATCCAAAATAAGAGAAAATTATTAAAAAAACGCAAAAGAAAGAACAACAAAAATTAACAGAACAAAAACAACAGGAAACAAAATCAAAATTTGTCTACAGATGACAATCAAGAAAACATACTTTTCTCAAATTTTTGTTGTTCTGTTAGTTTAATTTTTCTTAAGTTTATAGTTTGATCATTGACTTCTTTACAGTGTTTGAAATTTAAGTTTTGCAAAATATATTTATTTTTGAGGTTATAAATTTGTACGCTTAAATCATCTTCTGGAGAAAAAACTTAAAGAAAATTTAGTTTTTGCCAAAATTATTAGAAATGATCATTTCATAAGTTAAGTTTCTGAAAGGCTTAAATCGATACATTATGTTATTATTTATGATACTTTTTTATTTTATATATATTAAAAAAAAAAAACTGACAAAGCTTAGTCCTTCAAGAATCATTCAACTCTATCAAGTTTTTTTAAAAGCTTTCTGTTTTAGACTTTTTGTTATTTTGTTATCGTACTTACGTCTATTTTTACTAAAAATGTTAATGGTGTTTTGATTGTTTTTTTTGAATTAATTTAGTTTTAAATATTTAAATTTGCAAAACACATTTGAGTTGAATTTATAAAGAGATAAGTGTCAAAAATATATCTGAATTATCTTTCTTTTTTGAATTTCATGTCAAAACTATTGAGAGTGTAAAATTCATACATAAACTATCACTTATTAGTTTGATAAACACATATCTCTCTTTTATTACACTCTCACCATGATGTGTGTATTACACACTCTCTTTTATTTAAAAATAATTGTCACATCACATACTACACATGGACAAAATATTTTATTTTGACAAATATTAAATAAATTATTAATATTAACAAAAACAACAATCCAACAAGTGGAGATTATTAGTATTAATTAAAGTTAGATATTAAAGTATTATTATCCCCCCAAAAATTATAAAATAAAATATAAATATTTTTCTTACCCACTCCACTACTTCCTCTCACCGCAACCCCCACCTCCACCCCTAAACTTTTAGTGTATTTTTAAATTTTCTTTGTAAAAATTTTAAAATAAATTCTTACTTCATCTCTCCCCCTTCATATAATAATTTAGATATTGTTTTAATTTTTTTTTTTATAAATAATTTTATCTCACCCACCTAATCCTTCATTTTTAATTTTTTTCTCATCTTCTATGATATATATAAATCTTTTATTTTTGCGAGACTTTTTTTAAAATAAATTTTTATTTTTATTACATTCAGTATGCAAGTACAAAAAATATTTTCTTAAAAATATATGTACATAACTAATACAAAAGAGAAAAATATATATAAAAAATAATAAATAAATTAGGAGCGAAGGATTAGATGGGGTGGTAGATTTTTTTTTTAGCAAAAATAAAAATAATATCAACTTTTTTAGGTAGGAGCAACGGAAGAGGTGGAGTCAGAATTTTTTAAAAATATTTTATAAAAGAAATTTAAAAAAATAAAAGGGCGGGGGATTGTCAAGGGGTGGGGTGGATGGGTAGGGGGAGGTGGTAGGATTGGGTGAGAAAAATATTTTAAATTTTACTATTAAAAAATAATTAGTTTTTTTTTAAAAAAAATAATTTCTTTTTTTTTTGGATAGTAATACTTTGATCTTTAACTTTTAACTAATATTAAAAGTTTATTTTATTTTGTCAAGGTGAAATATTTTATTCATGTGTAATGCCATGTGAGAAGATTTTTTCAAATAAAAGAGAGAGTATATTACACATATTACTGAAGTGTATTTTTTAAATTAATAAGTGATAGTTAGATATAAAACTTACACTCTCAATAATTTAGATGTGAAACTCAAAAAAAAAAATAGTTTAAATATATTTTTGACACTTGTTTCATTTATAAACTTTTATGTTTAGTTTATCTTGTGAAAGAAAAAATAAATAGAAGACTTTAGAAGTCACTAAATATAATTTGGGATCACTTCAACATTATTCAAGGGTCAGATAAAATGAAATCATAAATCCAAGGGGAAAGGTTCAAGTGTCAGAAAAAATGAAATCATATGGATAATTTTTATATAGAGTGTATTTTATCCTCTATTTCCATGTTCATCTGAAATTATATTTTGCATCTAAAATTATTATGGTCAATTCTTCAATAAGTTTCTTTCATTTTAAATTAAATAGTAGTATTCCTATTAAAATATTGATCCATTAGTAAGAAATATTGCAATTATATGGATAATTTCTATATAGAAATCTATCTTTAAATTTTGATAGATAATTTGTCTGCTCAAGGATTCCGAATAAGAAAATTATCGCTACACATTCAAATTTCAAATAGAAATAAAGAATCATAAAAATCAAAATAGAAAAATCAAACTTGAAAAAAATTGTTCGATATTCGCTATGACTTCAAAAAATTAAAAAAATCAAAGTTTCAAAAAATTAATCAAATCAAATATTCAACCCTGCTCCCAACCAAATCATTCATTGAAAGCAAACAAGTGGTGCATCTTGGAAAGGTCCTCAACAATCAACAACCTTATCTTTCATTGACTCTCAACGTTGAGTGACTCATGAAAACTCTTTGACACATGAAAGTTTTTTTTTTTTTTTCAGACGTAAAAAATAAATGTGTTATTTAATTTTGTTTTAGCTAATATTTATATTTTTGAATTTTTGATATAAAATTAAATAAGTAAATTTTTTTTTTAATATAATTTACGTATAAGTTTAAATATTTATTTTTACACATTTAAAATTAAAGCATATAAATAACAATTCGAGATGAAGTTAAAAGAGTTGTTTATGTGTTATGTATTGTTTTTAATTCCATTACATCATTTAACTTAATACAAAATTTAATAAGAAAATTAAAATTAAAACTTTTGATCTAAAATAAAATTTTAAAATATTTTTAAATTATAAAATACGATATTATTTCTGACCAAACTATAAAAAAAAAAACGTGTCACAAAATGGAGTATTATATATATATTGGTTTTGGTCTTTCTAATGCTCGTGGGACCAAATAAAGACATAACCCTACCCCAAATGAAATTCAAACTCACCATAGACATGCATTTCAATATTTGTGTGCCAAATTTCCCTTTTTCCCACAAACAAACCCCTTTGGTGCTACTGCCACTAGCCGCCACTAGGTCGATTCTTCCAAATAATAATACTCCATCCTTTTTAATTTATTTATTTGTTTAAAATAAAAATAAATTAAATTTTATGATATTAAATTAAAGATACACAGAATGTATTAAAATATTCTTTCAATGATCTTAAATATGTTATAAGAAAAGTTTAAATTAAAAAATCGTCAAAGAAAGAAAAAGACATTTTTAAAAATTGATTAAAATAAAAAGTAAGATAAATAAATTAAAATAGAGTGAATATTCTTTTAATAAGGAACATTTTCTAAACAAATACTAGTTCAAACACAAAATGTGTTTGGTAGGTTACATTTTTCCTTTATGAAAGCTCTATTATTTTTTATTTTTTTTGAGTAATTTAGATTTATAATAACAAATGAATTTTTTGAAAGAAAAAAATACTTTTGTTGCATTTGTAATGACCAGTCGCCGTCGTTATAGATAGGCTGGGATTTGGGCTAAAAAACTTTGGGTAGTAACTTCAATTTTTTTTAGCCTAAGTCAGATTTGGACAAATTCTGAGTCAGGTGAGGTCTAGCGGAACCCGGTAATGGGTGGGGGATAAGATCTTTTATTTGATTATTTGAGCTGATAGTCAAGAGGATGCGGAGCCTGTACAGTTTTAGGGAATCGTATTTGGGTGAGTAGAATTCCCGAAATTGGTTATGGCGTGAATGGTATGATTAAAGACGCCATGGGTTGAGGGTGTGTTGTGAAATAGAGGTTTGGAGCTCAAGTTCCGAGCTCTATGTTTTCATGCAACCTGCCAGAGCGGGAATAATCCCGCTAGAGCGGGGCCGCCAGAGCGGAATGGTCCCGCTGTGGCGGGACAGAACGGGACTTAAGTAGGAAAAAACCCCAGAACGATTTATTTCATTCTCACTTCGTTCTTAAAAGACCAGAAGCGACATAGGGTAATTTTTTATTGGTTTCCACCCCATTTTGTGCCAAAGGTAAATAATTTAATCCCTAAATTTGTAAATTGATTCCTAGAACCCATAATCTATGGTGGGTGATCTTTTAAGAAGGGTTTTGGCTTGAGACTACGGTGGAAAGTAGGCCTAGAATGGGGGTTAGGATCATGGATTTTGTCTAGGATGAAAATTGCGTTATAATTCATATTAATTAGGCCTTTTTGTTGCTCCTATATATGTATTTACTATTTTAGACCAAGAACAAGCTGAACGAACCCGAAAGGGGAAAACAACTACACTTTAGAGTGGTCAAGCTTGGTTTCGAGGTAGGTGATGATTTAATTTTCCGTATGTGATTCATGTACTTGCTAAATTACTCCATTGTATGCATATGCGTATATGAATAGTGAAGAATGCCATGAATTATGTGAAATAATCACTTACTGGCCTGACTTATGATGAACCTATTCTTTGTGGTATAATGGTTGACTATTGTTTGTAATTGTGGCTGATTTGTATGTTTGAATTGGATGTCACGTTCCGACACACTTTTGGATCGGGTGTCACGTACAGACACACATTTGGATTGGGTGTCATTTCCGACACAAACCTTGCATCGGGTATTATGTTCCGACACATAAATAAGTGTTTGTAGGTCCCATGCGAGGACTCTTATGTGAAAGTGCATGATATTGAGACTAATGAACTGTGATCTTGTTGAGTACTGATTGAGATGAAAATGGTTAAGTTATTCACTATATATGTGCTTATCATGTTGAGTTTACTTGTCTATGACTCACTTACTAGCTAGTCGCGTGATCCTACCAGTACATTATCAATTTTGTGTATTGATACTACATTTGCTCTATCTTTGTAGAGTACAGAGCATATTCACCCGGCTGCAGAGACCTCGCGTATAAGATAGATAGTTGTTCGAGAGTTCAAAGGTGAGCCACTTCTTAAGGGCTACCATGAGCTCTTCCTAGCTTGAGTCCTTCTTCCAGGACTTAGACTTTCAGACAATATTTTGTTATGTTCTTTCGAGGTTGCTTCCTCATTAAGATTGTTGATAGAATGTTTTTGTACGATGAATTTCAGTTCCTAAGATGAGTTTTCTGTATGTTTTGACTTCGTTGACTAGATTCTTGCTGAGTTTATGGAAACTCAGCACTATTTATATATTTAAGTTACTTCCGCATCTTTAAACTTCTTCTATCTACTAAATGTTATTTTTTTGGGCTATAAAAATGGTTCTTCCACCGGAAGGTTAGTGTGGGTTACAATCACGACAGGTTGGGGTCATGATAAAGTTAGTATTAGAGACCTAGGTCCGTTGATCTCTTCGTACCAAAATGAGTCTAGTAGAGTCTTGCTTAACGGTATGGAGACGTCTGTACGTTTCTTCGAGAGGATATAGAACTTTAGGAAAAAGTTTATCCATTTTTTTTCTTTCGTGCTATAACTTGACTCCAATTGATATCTTGTAATCCAAATTAGTATCTAACTTCTTTCACTTTCTTATCCGCAGATAGTTAACACCCGTTACAATGATGTTCAATCCGTATCTCTAGTTGAGTTGGAGGAGGCAGCCGTACGAGGACATGGTCGAGGTAGTGACAGAGGAGGGAGACGCGATAGAGGCCGAGGGACAGCAGCACCCATCAGGGTTAAGGTTCCAATTGAGGAAGTACTTGTAGAGTAGGTCCCTCCCTCACCCCAGGATGATTTAGAAGAGAACAGAGAGCTTGAGGAAGAGGAGACTACGGAACAAGTGGAAGACAACCAAGCTAGGATTGCCGATCTTCCTCCTCTGGATCCCATATTAGTGCAGAAGATTATGGCCTCTCTGAGTGGGTTGGCTGGCACTGGATCCATTCCCACCATTCCCATAGCATCAGCCCATGTTGCTGGTCCATTTGCTGTTGTAGCTCCTTTTATGGATTGGGTGGTAGATACTGATGCCTTCTTCAAATCACTCATGGGTCCAGTTATGACTGACACTAAGCATTACATACTCACCAAGTTCCTAAAACTCAAGAATCGAGTCTTCCATGGGTCTAAATGGTTGTGACCAGATGGTCCCTCTAGTCTTTGCTCTTTCTTGCAACCACCTTCACCCTCTTGTTGTTGCAGATCCAATTCCACTTCCTGCTACTACTGATTTGATCAACTCCATGTCTACTCACGAATCACAGACTCAAGGCCATCAGAATGACGTGCCAACCGGGCTCTATTATAAGTCATCCTGCACATACTCTGTCTTTTTCTCCTTCTCAAAATTATAGTCCATATGCATCTCCACAACCAATTCCTGAAACACCATCAAATTGAATGGTCACCAGGTCTCAACATAATATTTCAAACCCAAAATGGTTTGATTATCTTACAACCTCAACCGTAAAATACCTTTAGATTACCCCAAATACCTTCAATCAAGCATCCAAATATCCTAAATGGCATGCTTCAATGACAGAAGAACACATAGCCTTACTTAAAAATAAAACTTGGTCATTGCTTCTATCTACTCCATCTCAAAACATAGTTGGGTGTAAATGGGTTTTTCGTGTTGAACACAAACCTGATTGATCCATAGAGTGTTATAGAGCCATATTAGTGGCCAAATAATCTCATCAACATCCTGGAATTGACTTTCATTCCACCTTCTATCTATTTATTAAAACCACAACTATTCGCCTCATCTTATCACTAGTTGTATCTCTTAAATGGTCGTTGCGTCAACTTGATGTAAACAATTTCTTTTTACATGGTACTCTTCATGATGTTGTTCATGCAACAACCACCTGGCTTTGTAGATTTCCGATTTCCAAATTATGTGTGTAAACTACACAAATCTATCTATGAACTTTGCCAGGCACCATGAGTCTGGTATATTGAAATCAATGAGTTTCTCTTATCATATGGCATTGCTCGTTCCAATTATGATGACTCTTTATTCATCAAATGGTCTCCTAATTCTCTCATTATTATTATGATCTACGTTGATGACATTGTTGTTACAAGCTATAACAACTCACATGTCCCGGCAACAATTAAGTTGTTGGGTGATATATTTTCGATTAAGGACCTTGGTCCTTTACATTTTTTTTCTAGGTGATGAAGTTATTCAACATGCTCATGGATTGACTCTCACACAAAGTAGCTTCATTGAGGACTTACTCAGCAAATTCAATATTTTGGATGCAAACAGTGTGAGCACTCCTCTGTCTACAAGTGACACTCCTTCAGCAGACGCTACACTTTATAGGCAGGTCATTGTCTCATTGAAATACCTCACCTTCACAGGTCCTGATATATGTTTTGCAGTAAACACGCTCGCTCAATTCCAACACTCTCCATCAACTAAACATTGGCAAGCAACAAAGAGGCTTCTTTGTTATTTAAAAGGATTGATAACCTATGTACTTCACTTCAAACATGGTAACACTTGTCAGTTACTCGCCTACTCAGATGCAGATTGGGGTGGTATTTTTGATATTAGACACTCCACTTCAGCCTATGCCATTTTTCTTGGAAAGAATCCAATTAGCTGGTGCTCTCACAAGCAAATTGTTGCCAGATCTTCCACAGAAGTGGAATACAGAGTTTAACAAGTGTTGTAGTTGAGCTAACATGGCTAACCAACCTACTGCAAGAATTTCGAGTCAAGCTGTCTTGTCCTCCTAAGATTTTTTGCGATAACATTAGTGTCACTTACCTGTGTTGTAATTCAGTCTTTCACAATCGAATGAAACATGTCTCAATTGACTTTTATTTTGTCGGTGACCAAGTGGAAAGTAGAAAAATATCAGTTCATCACATTCCAACTGGAGCTCAACTAGCAGATGCATTAACTAAAGCACTTTCTAGAAGGTCCTTTGTCAACTTTGTTAGCAACATTGGTCTCAAGCAAATTGAGCCAATATCAGCGAGGCATGATAAGGATAAGGATGCAGAGTCCTAGTAGGTTGGTATATTGAGTGTATAGTCCTAGTACCTAGTTAGTTCCTCTAATCTTTAGATCTCTTATGTTCAACAAATTCCTTTCTCTTCTACTTTACATGTATAAATACCACACATTGTATATTTAATATTTAATTTTGTATAGTGTTACGTCATCAGAAAATTATATTTATGATAAATTCGATCGTTTGAAAAATATATTTATTACTAGTTTAAATTGGTAATTACATTCAACTTGATTTGATCATATACAATATTAGTATAAACTATAACTCAATTGAAATGAAGTTAACATACTATTAAACATTGAATAGAACTTTCAGGCCAAAAATAAAACAACAATAAATTCAAAAAATTTATACAGTGTTATATTTCTTTGATTTGAATTTGTTAGTTTAAAATATTAATTACATTTTGTAACACCCTTAAAGTATCTTAAGGAACAATGTATATTAAAAAAAATTGCATCGAATTATTAAAAAAATACAAAATAATAAATAATGATAAATAATAACTATTAAATTGCTATTTTACGAACTTAACCAAGATTAATGAATGAGTTTTAATTTTAAAAGTAATCATTACATTACCAAAGCGAGCCGAGCTGACTCAACTGAGCCCGAGCATTTATCGAACTTTAACCAAGTCGAGCCGAGCCGAGCCGGTTCGGCTCTACGCCCACTCCTACGCACATGCGTCTTTCCATTCCCAACTTTTTCTTTTGAATAAACTATTTTGCATACAACATTAAAATAGTATCTTGACCTAAATAAACGAAGTAATCTATACTTACAATATATTAAAATATGTACAATAGTATCTTTTCATGAAGAGGTAATAGAATGGAATAACCCCAAAAAATTGAGAAAATCCTTTGGCATTTTAATTGAAAGCTATATTTTTTTCGGGAACAGACTCTACACGAGACTCTCATCTCTCGTGCATAGCCAGGGATTGAGCCGCACACTCTCAAGCCTTATTATACATAAAAGGAAAAATACAAGGAGGGGGGGGCATAAACCTTACCTCCGTTCTTAAGTTGGTTCATAAGTCGACCAACCTACTAAGGTTGGCTAACTCATCCCCGATACAATACAGTGCTTCCTAAATACTAGAAACGTGTTAAACCTATGAGAGGACTCCTCTCGATACAATGCGACTAAGCAAAACGTAAATGAGTGAGACTCTCCCCTTCCATGTGAATTCAAGAAAGAAACCTACACTAGTCCTATTCAATAAGCTACATTTTATACATAGCTAAATTGAAGAAGAGCAAGTATACGAAACTTCCAATTTCCATGGATCGAGATCGTTCATTTTATCTTTATCCTTTTTAGTCTTTTCATACCGATTTTATCCAAATTGTAGAAATATGCAGTCCCTGCAGCTTACTAAGTCCCATTGCATCTTCTTGGAGAAGCAAACAAGAGAAAAATTGTCCAATGTTGCAGGTTTGTAGTGTCATCAGCATATCGTCACAACTATCTTATTGGTTTCTTTATTATATGTTTGCAACTTCTTAGACCTGCACAAATAATTAAACAAGAAAGGACCTCCAAGAGTGCTGTAACTTGCATTGAATACAGCCTGTTGCAGCTCTGTAGGTTGCTGCAATTCCAAAAACATGTAAGGCTGCAACCTTTGAAAATGTTTATAGCTTATGAAAAAAGCTCAACTTCTGCAGTTGTAGCTTGTTGGACTCTGCAAGTATTGGGGCTCAAGTGTTGCAGATCTGCAGGGTACCTGCACATCAGACACAAAGGAGAAACATCTACTCTAGTCCTTACCTCTAGTGGTAAGTTTATTAATCTAAAAAAGCACTAAACAAGGGAGATTCTCCCATTCTACAAAGGTCCTGAGATAGACCATTAAATAAATAAGAGAGCTCATTGTGGTTTCTTGATCCTTTTTAGTTTCTTTCTCCTGAAATTTGCCATTCTAGCTTTGTCCATTTTGAAGTGCCCCTTAGTCTCTTGTGGAAGTTGGTGGTAGTTGTAGAAGTTTTTTGTGTGATCAACAATGTGGCTTTGTTTTGACAGTATGTCTGCAGTGAAATTAGCTTCCCTAAAGACATGTCTGCAGTGAAATGTTTCCAACATCTTCACCAATTCTTGCAGCTCAGTGATGTAACTATGAATGCTCCATGGAGGCTTGATCTCATGTTTGAGCCACTTGATCAATAATTTAGAGTCAACTTCATGTAGAACCTTGTTGTAACCTTACTGTAAGCACCAAAGAATATCAAAAGTTGCTTCTTGTACTTCAACTTGGTTATTAGAACCAAAGCCTAAAGGGGTGGCAAATGCATAGATCAACCCACCTTTATGGTCCCTTAGTATTCCCCCTACTCGTATTTTTCTTGGGTTATCTAGTGCACTCCTATCTGTGTTGAGCTTGACCAACGTGGGAGGGGGTTTGGTACAACATACTTTGATTACTCTTATCTCATGTTTCCTATTTTCAATCATGGTAACCAGCTCCTTCCAATTACCAAGCCAATTAATATATGGATACTCAGTAAAGATCAACATATATAAATCTTTGATAGTGGTGAAGATTACTCTGGTAGAACTAGACTTGTGCCCCCATATTTGCTAGCACATCTATTCTTCCACACATTCCAATATATAAAGATGGGAGTAGCTTGAAGAATAAGTTTGTGAGCAGAGTTGTTAGGCTTAAGGGTCCACCATTTCATCAGAATGTTCCTTAGAGGGCTGTCAAAATGCATGATGTCCAAGCTGCTGGAAAAGTTTTTCCATATGTATTTAACAAAACTTCCTGATGCAGAAATATAATCTACATTATCTAAACCAAGTCTGAAGCAATAAGAACAGGCTGCTGGTTTTATCCCAAAGGTAGAGATTTTTTCATTTGTAGGAAGTTTGTATCTGATAGTTCTTCATAGCAAGAAGGATACCTTAAAGGGTATGTTGTCATGCCAGATAAGGGAGTCAGTCATGGTTTTGTTCTTTTTATTTCTTACCTGCTCCCAGGCTGATTTTCAAGTAAAATTTCCATGTGTAGTTAGTTTCCAGAAGGCCTGATCAGGTATACTATGCTGGTATTTAATGTTAGTGTTCAGGATTCTGTGAACCATGTGTTGAGGTGCATGATGTCTAATCTTCTCTTCATTCTAAGTTCCATTCACTAGGAACTCAGAGACACAACTTTTGTTCAGCCTTGGAGGCTGTTCAGTTTGATTAGCTAGGGGTCCAACCCCTAACCAATCATCCCACCAAAGGTTGTAGTCTCCAGAGTTGAGAAACCACTGAATGTGAGGTTCTATGTCACCTTTATTCTTCATCATATGCTTCTAAGTGAAGGATTGTCCAGTGTTCCATTTTTTAATGATAGGATAGGCCCTTTGACAATATTTGGCTTTGAGAAACTCACCCCATAAGGTCCTCCTAGTCCTAAAATTCCACCATTGTTTATATTGTAGAGCAAGACATACATCTTCCAATTTTTTTGACTCCAATACCACCTTCTTCATAAGGGTAGCTTAGTGTTTCCCAAGATGCCCAGTTCTTTTTTTCCTTCTCCTATCCCCAGAAAAAATCAATAATTTGGCATTTAATCTGTTTAAGGATAGTGTTGGTAGGAATAACTGCAGACAGTAGATGAATTGGCAGGGATTGTAGGACTAACTTGATCAAAGTTGCTCTTCCTCCATAGCTTAGCATTCTTGTCTGCCAACCTCTGATCTTGGCAATGACTTTTTCAACCATACCTATGAAGTATATAATCCTTCTACCTCCAATATACAAAGGGCATCCCAAGTATGTAATGGGTCCATTAGTATACCTGTAGCCAGTGATAGACTTGATCCTATCAATGGTTGCAGTAGAAGTATTGATAGGGATAAGGAATTGACTCTTATCCTTATTAATTAGCTGCCCAGAGGTATCTTCATAAATTTTTAGAGTATTCATAATGAGCTTTAGGGAAAAGTTGGAAGTAGAAGTGAAGATAATTATGTCATCTGTAAAGCTCAGGTGATTGATCTGAGGTCCTTTCTTTTCTATTTGAAAGCCAGTATACAAGTAGTGATGATGGAGGTTATTAAGCATTTTAGACAGTACTTCAACTCCCAAAACAAAGAGAGCATGGAAGAGGGGATCTCCCTGCTTGAGCCCTCTTGTGGAATGGAAGAAGCCATGTCTAGTGTCATTTATGATCACTGAGTACCAGTTGTTTGACATGGTTCTCCATACCATATTAATAAAAATCTCACAAAAACCCATCTTTCTCATGACTAGACAGATGAAGGACCATGAGATCTTATCATATGCTTTGGCCATATCAAGTTTTATGACCACATTATCACCAAGATTGGGTTTTTTATGTTGTGAATAATTTCCTGAGCAAGCATTATATTTTCAGAGATGTTTCTCCCTTTTACAAACCTAGTCTGATTTTCAAAAATTAGATGAGGAAGAATAGGGGTAAGTCTTAGACACAGGAGCTTAGAAATGACTTTATTTGTGAAGTTACTAAGAGATAAGGTCTGAACTCAGAGAATTTATTAGGATGATCCACTTTTGGGAGTAAGACCAAACATGCATGGATAATGTATTTGGAAAGAGTATGTCCATTAAAATAATAATGGATAAGGTTGAGCATGTCATCACTGATAATGTCCTAGCTAGAATGGGAAATTTTTCCACTCATTCCATCAGGGCGCCTGCAACTGAAGTAGCACTCATAGAGGAAACAACCATGTTGAGTTCCTCTTTAGTTGGTAAGGCACTCAACATATGGTTTTGCTGCTCAGTGACACTCCTAGGAATGCAATTGATAACTTCCTCATTGATATTTTTGTTGTCTCCAGTGAAAAGCTTTGCAAAATGGTCACATGCAGCCTTGCCTATGTCTTCATCCCCTTGAATGAATTTCTCGTGTTCATCAGTGATTCTATGAATAAATAACCTCCTTCTTCTTCCCCTTATGATAGTATGAAAGTAGCTGGAGTTGGCATCCCCATCCTTAAACCACTATAGTTGTGTTTTTTATTTAAGGATGGATTGTTCAACCTTCAAATACCTAATATACTGTGCATTGAGGAGACTGAGATTGGTTCTATTTAATTCAGAGTTGTCATTGATGATGGCCTCCTCAGCATTCCTGACCTTCTCTTCAAAGTCTTTCAATGTGGTAAAAATGTCCCCATACTGCTGTCTAGACCATTTGCTAAGAGTGTTTGAGACTCTTTTCAGTTTTTGGTGGAATATTCTCATAGGATTCCCTTTAATAGGTCTCTCCCAACAAGTCTTCACAGTGTCTAAAAAAGTATCATTGTCCACCCAGCATTGCAGAAACTTGAAGTACTTGATAGTTGTGACTTGTCTGTTAACACACTCCAAGAGAAGAGGACAATGGTCAGACCATGTGGAAGTCAGATGAGTAATAGTGGATAAAGTCATAACATCCAACCACTTATCATTCACCATTTCTCTATCTAGTCTCTTCCAAATCCTTGCCTCATTATCTCTATTATTGCACCAAGTGAATTTCTGACCAGAAAAACCCAAGTCAGTGAGACCACAGGCCTCAATAACACTTATAAAGTCAAAACTTTTATTCATATTATAAGGTTGCCCTCCCAGCTTTTCCTCAGTATCAATAATCACATTAAAGTCCCCTATTAATTATACACCAAGGTTTATCAATGTCTGCATGCTGAAGCATCTTCTCCCATAAACTCCTCCTTATGTAGTCTTTGCATTTAGCATACACAAAGGTGGTAATATAGGTATTGGGATTGGCAGAATGTTTGAGTTCACAAGTAATTTGTTGTTCATCTTGATCCAGAATGCTGCAGGTTACATCTTGGTTCCAGAAAAGCCATATCTTACTATTGGAATTATAAGTAGCATGGTCCATTTGGAGATGAATTTTGTAGAAATTGATTTGGGATCTGTTGGAAAAAGGTTCAAGAATTGCCAACATAGAAATATTGTGGTAATATTTGAGATTTTGTATTTTATCCAAAGCACCCTGAGTATCAATACTCCTTGCATTCCAACAAAGTGTACTAATCATCAAAGTTTTTGGGATTTAGACCTTGTGTTGATGATGCTTTTGACAGCATCATTATCAGTGCTGCTGGTGGTATTTTGCTTGTTCCTCCTCTTATATTCTTTCTGACCTCTAGGGGATAGACCATTCTTTTTAGTAACCTGCTGGAGTTCATTCTGGATTACTGCTTCCATGGTGGATCTAAAGGCTTTCAATTGATTGACACCTTATTTCTTTTGTGTTTCATCCCATTAGTCAGGATCTTTCTTATCCTCGGAATGAATGAACCTGTATTCATCATCTTGATCTTCTGAGATATTCCTTTTGTTAAGCACATATCTCTCAGTAGATGCATCTTGAATTTTTTGAATGATGCCTGCAGAATGCATAGGAGCTATGAGTGTGTACGGAGCTTGGAGGGGAGTGATATCCATGCCCACTTGAACTTCTATGTAGCACAAATTGTTGGCTTCCCTGAGCATTTTGCTGGAGCGTCACTCTATCAAGAGCCTTAGGGAATTGACTTTTCTCAGCATAGTTCTTTTCCTAATTTTTTTTTGAGTACATCTCTCCTTTTCTTGCTCAATTTATTCCTTTTATCAGCAGAGGCTTTGCCACTAGTACTTGCAATAGATCCCATGTCTTTGGCCATAGAACCTTTGTTTGGTTGCATGGTAGAATTATCTATAAGATCATATCCTTCTGTGAGTTTAGTAGTTGCTATAACATTCTGATCATTGAGTTCAGTGGTACCAGTGGCTCTAAAGTCACACCTAGGGCGAGTGTTTTGGTTCTCATGCAAAACATGAGATAATACCCCACCCCCTTTGGATTCCCCATCCTGCAGGTTAGTGAATTTCTCCTTTATTTTCCCATCCATACCTCTATCAACTTTTGTATCAGCAGCAATAGAAATATACAGGGGGATTTCAGAGGTATTGGAGTATTGGGTCAATACCTGAGCTCCTTGTTTGCTTGTTCACATGAGTATCACATTTTAAATCAATACTTGGGCATCCAATATGAGGGGAAGGGGCCTGTGGGAACACTAAATCAATACCTTGTCTTTGAGCTTTGGTGTTCTCTTGCACTGTTGATGGATTCTTTTGTATAGAGTTCCTTGCATTGATTGGTTCTCCTACATCTTGATTAGTGGTTTGATCTTGTGTAACAAGATCAACATAAATATTAGAAGTGGAGATAAGGTTAGAGTGTTTACCTACCCCTGTGCTTTCCTTTTGAGATTGATCAGTGGTTTGTGGTTGAGATTTTCCTTGAGCTTTGGTTTAATCCAACATTGTCACTGGCTGCTTCTCTTGTCTCAGAGGCTCATTACCTCCTTGTTGATGTTGTTTGTTGGTTTTTTATTGGTCTGGTTTAGTTGAGTATTATGATACTGCTCTTTATTTCTTGTTTTTTTTCTGAATCTGCCACTCTTAGTGTTCTTCCTTATCTTTGTTTCTATCTTGATGCATTTATTGCTTCTATTCTAGGTTTCCTTTTATACCTACATTGATGAGAGGTGTATTATTTTCAGTTTTTTGTGGAGAGGTTGAGGTACTTATCTAATTTTCTGCAGAATGGTTGGACTTGTTCTTTCTTACTTCTTCTAATTTTTTTTCTTTTTTTGTATTCTTCATCTCTCTTTTTGATAGTGCAACCAATCACATTATGCCCTTGATGCTTACAGTATGAACAATAGTCAGGTATACCTTCATACTATATAGCCTGCCATCTACCCTTGTTGTGATCTTCACCATCAAATCCTATCCAAACATGAAGGGGTCTTTCTTTGGTGATATCCATTTGTATTCTTACCTTTCCAATACTTCCTCTAGTTTTTTGGAGTGAAGCTGCATCCAGGTATAAAGTTTTATCAATATGAGCTAGAAAGGTAGTTATGAACTCCTTGTTTTAACAATGCCAGACAACCCAAATTGGAACTATAGTTGTTTCCTCTTCAGGTCTGAAGGTTGGAGTCCACAGTTGAAGTCTCATAACTTGCCCTTCAATATACATCTTCTTCTTATTCCATATAGAAATATGATCTTCTGCATTATCAAGATCTATGTAAATGTATCTTGCATTGAAGTGAGCAATCTTGAGGCCTCCAATGAGTTGAGTTTGAAGAATAAAACTCTTTCTAATAATCTCTATCTTGGGCATAGTATTAGTAAATTTACCTACCAATGTGTATTTGCATCTTAAGGCTAGTTTGACCATAAAATCTTCCTTTTTATAGATTACAACTGGTAATCCTTGTCTTGCTGTAATAATAGGTGTTGAGATATCAATAGGCATCTCATTTCTATCTTGGTTGGCTCTCAATCTAGTCGTATAGGTTTGTATGACTGTGAAAGGCCCTGGTTCGGGGGGGATCCCCATTTTGGAATTATGAACTTAGGTAGGCTATTTTGGGTTGGAAGGTTTATCATTGGAGGTTTGCCGGTGTATTTGATGGTGGTGGGTCTATTTGTCAAAATTGGACGTAAGTTTAGTGAGGTCATGAGGAACTTGAGTATTGATTGTAGTAGAAGTGTTGTGGTTAAGGTTGATTATCTTACTTACAGTATTTCCATCATCTTTAGTGTAGATACTAGCAGCATCAATGGAAATAAGATTTTCTCTATTAGTCATAATACCTTCTAGCTGAGTAGAAACAGCCGTTATTCCTAGTTTCACTTGTAGTGGATTTTGAACTCGATTTTGCGCCTGAGAGTGTTCGTTATTAGACTTAACCTCGTTTAGGTCGTTTCCCTTGAAATTTTGGCACTGAACTTGTACTTGTTGGTACGCTGGACTTCCGGTGAACATGTCAGAATTCCGACCACCAGTAAAATCACTCTTACAACAACAACAACAACGACTCAGTAAAATCTCACAACGTGGGGTCTGGGGAGGATAGAGTGTATACAGACCTGACTCATATCAAGGTAGGACGGCTATTTTCGGGATACCCTCGGCTCAATAAAGACATAATAAAAAGGTCAGATACGGTTATGAAATTCAAAGAGTTATGAGATAACAGATAACAAAAATGTCACAAATAAAGTAGAGTGATCAGAGTGAAAAAAATATATTATATACTAGCAGACTTACAAAATAATAGTAAAATCACTCTTAGAGTTGTTGAAAATTGGTTATAGAGACAACTCTTTACTGGGAGAATAATCCCCATTAGCCGAATCCCCCCGACTATCGCCGCTAGTGGTTCGACTATTTAGGCGACCGATTGGTACTTCTACTGCATTTTCATCAGAAATCGCTTGTTGTGATCTCTCAACTGGATTGCTAGATGGAATTGAAATTTTGTGTGAAGGTAGATGGGTAAGCGCAGGTTCCACCCCACTACTTTGCAATGTTCGAATCTTTCCAAGTTGAGAGTAAGAAATGATCTTTTGTGCCCACACTAGTTGCTCTTTCGAAATCGCTACATGATTCACATAATTGTAATCCAAGTTCGAGGAGCTGGGAATGGAGTTAATTGTTGATTCCAGATGGATTTTGCTCATGAGAGGATTGCACTCCTCTTGGACTAAGTCCCGCATTATCGGAGGCTCCACCGGTGGCGTGACTGCCATTACGGTGTAGTGGTTCTTGTTGAGCGTGTTGTCCGGTGGCCTTAGGAGCTCCACCGACGGCGGCGTTGATGCCATTGTTACCGTTAACCCTAGGTAGACGAGAGAGAGAGAGTGGTTGTACTTTGTACTTATAATATTTTTTTATTGAAAGCTATTTAATTTCACCAAATATCAGATATCTCTCATGTTTGTTTTTTGTCAATAAACATAGCAATAAGAGCCTAAGAGGTTCTTGGAATGCAAAATCTTTGGGCATAATTAAAGGGTAGGAGGTTCTTTGTGTGAATGTTTATATTGTCCATCTCATACGTTTAGAATTAAATAATATTAGAGTGAAATTATCTTGAACTAGTTAGGTTGCTAATATTTGTTTCTCCAATCACTAGAAAGATTAAAAAATGAATCAAGGAAATGATCTTATGATCAATATTAATTAAATAATTTATACATCAATTAATAAAAGAGAAAATAGAAAAGACGATGAAAGGGAAAGGTATATTCACAAGAAACACGAGATCCATAAGATATGTTATATCGAAAAAACAAACAAAACAAGTGCATGATATCCATATAATGTGTTTGATGATATCTACCTCTTTACGAGAGTGCTTAAATTAGTGAATGAAAATATAACTCATTCATTTTATTCTTTTTTTATTTATTAGCATAATTCATATTTGACTCGCGTAAATTCAACCTATTTAGAAGTTGTCGATTTAAGCTATGTATGTAGTTTAGATTAAATTGACTCATAATTTTTTTTTACAAAATATTTAAAGGGCAAAAAATCTATCTATACAAAATAAGCACCTAAATAACCACAACATAGCACTAGTTTTAATTTTCACCAACATAGCAATAAATTTTTTTATAAAACACAAAGAAATTTAAAAAAAAAAGAAAAGGAAAATATAAAAAAGGCAAGCCACGGGTTTTGCAATTAATTATATTCTCATCCCTTAAATTACCTTAGTTAATGCTTAATAGTTTTTCATATTCTAATCAAAATCAAACACTCTATTTTCATTATTCTGATAATTGATTGAATGGAAGATATAAACAACGTCTCAATCTTGATTCAGACGGAAGAGGGGATGTAGCTGGTATTTATTAGAATGTATGGTTCGTTTATAATAGTTTTGAAGAGTTCCTTTGATTTTGTCGATCGAAATTCTTTTTAAACATATACTTTCATGATTAACAAAATATAATTAAAGTGAATTTGGTGTACAATTATTTTGATAATGGTAATTATATGATTTTTTTCCGATATATGTATATATGTTTATGATAGCAATTCTTTTTTTTTTGGTTTGTAATCGACTTTAAATAATTTTAGTTTTTTTTTTAATTTTTAACCAAGAAACGAAAAAAGAAAATCTTTTCTGGGCATCACAGTTTTTTCTTTCTTTTTCTTTCTTTCTTTTCCGGCGACCATACGCCAGTCTTCTTCTCCCTTTTCCGACGAACACAAGAAACTCCGATCTTCTTCTGCTTCTTTATTTCTTTTCCTGCGAACGCAAGAACAACTCTAAAATATTTTGTTTCTGCCGGCGACCTAGAAACCAGATCTGTCCAGATCTGCCCGCAGAAACTCCCAGCAATATCCGGAGACAACCAGCATTTTCCGGCGACCTCCGATGTTGCAGCGCTATCAGATTCCAGCGAAGTCCAAGATTCCGATCAGGCATTTACTCACAGCTTTCTCCGGGCCAGATCTGTTCAAATTTGGCCTAGATCTATTGATTTCCGGCGTCATCTCACGGTTTTCCATTTTTCGGTGTGAACAGTGTTTCCAGTGTGAACAATGTTTCCGGCGTGAACAGTATTTCCGGCATGAACAGTGTTTCCAGCATAAATCAGGTTCTTTTCAACTGGAGTTGGTACCTCCGGTTTACCTATATTTTTGATCATACACTTATCGTTGCATTTTGCTAACTTTAGATTTTTGAATAATTTATTAATTCCTACGTATTTTCGTGGATTTAGATAGTGATGGTAGACTAAGGTCATGTTCTCATTCAGGGACGGGGTCGGGGACGAGGGTAAGGAGGGGTAAGTGGGTTAAAGGAGCATCTAGACTGAGAGTTGGTTCTTGAAACATTGGTACGTTAACAGGCAAATCCATAGAGCTAGTTAAGATTCTAAAGAAGAGAAAGATTAATATAGCTTGTGTCCAAGAGACCAAATAGGTAGGTTCTAAAGCTAGGGAGGTAGACGGGTATAAGCTTTGGTTCTCAGGTAGATCGAAATATAGGAATGGGGTAGACATTTTAGTAGGCAATAATCTAAGGGATCAGGTGGTGGAGGTTAGGAGAGTCAACGATAGGATGATGTCGATTAAGGTGGTCGTTGAAGGGAGCACATTCAACATTATTAGTGCTTATGCGCCACAAACGGGCTTAAGAGAAGAGGATAAGAGGCGCTTTTGGGAGGATTTAGACGAGTTAGTGGGAGGTATACCACCTACTGAGAAGCTTTTCGTGGGAGGGGATTTCAATGGGCACATCGGGTCTATTTCAGGAGGGTATGATGATGTGCATGGAGGCTTTGGCTACGAGGTCAGAAATGGAGGAGGCCTTTCACTTTTGGAATTTGCAAGAGCTTTTGGGTTGGTCATAGCCAATTCGAGTTTCCCAAAGAAGGAAGACCACTTGGTAACATTCCTTAGTTCGGTGGCTAACACTCAGATAGAATTTTTACTCCTGAGGAAGGTTGATAGAGGTCTGTGCAAAGACTGTAAGGTCATTCCGACAACCTTACAACCCGACATAAGCTTTTGGTGATGGATTTAGGGATCAAGATAATGAGGAAGAAGAGGGTTAGGGATGATAGATCTAGGATCAGATGGAGGAGTTTGACCACGGCAAATGCCCTGGAGATGGGAGAGAAGTTGAAGGTCATGGGGGCCTAGGATAGTAATGGGGATGCGACCAGTATGTGGGATATGACGGCTAGTTGTATTAGGACTGTGGCAAGGGAAGTGTTGGGAGTCTCGACTGGTAATCGTAGTCGGCATCGAGGAGACTGGTGGTGGAATGGAGAAGTGCAAGAAAAGGTGGAAGCAAAGAAGATGGCGTACGCAAAGTTGATAGAAAGCACAGATGAGGTGGAAAAGTGGACGAATAGGGAACTTTATAAGATAGCGAGAAAAGAGGCGAAGTCGGCAGTTTCGACGGCAAAAACAATAACTTTTGAACGCTTTTATGCTGAACTAGAAGAGAAAGGTGGGGATAGAAAATTGTTCAGGCTAGCCAGGGCGCGGGAGAGAAGGGCACGAGATGTGGACCAAGTGAAGTACATTAAGGACGAACATGGAAAAGTATTGGTGGATGAGACCCTCATTAAACAGAGATGGCAGTCCTATTTCCATAAACTCTTGAATGAGGAAGGGGACAGAGACTTTGTGTTGGGAGATTTAGAACATATAGGGAGGCGTCGTGATTTTGGGTATTGCAGGAGTATTAAGGTCGAGGAGGTTAAGAGTGTCGTTCGTAGGATGCGCTGGGGAAGAGCAACCGGACCTGACGAGATTCCTGGAGAATTTTGGAAGAGCACGAGCTCGGTAGGTTTAGAGTGGTTGACTAGGTTATTTAATGTCATCTTTAAAACGGCAATGATGCCCGAAGAATGGAGGTCGAGCGTAATGATCCCTCTATACAAAAACAAAGGGGATATCCAGAGTTGCAACAACTATAGAGGTATTAAGCTACTAAGCCATACTATGAAATTGTGGGAAAGAGTGGTAGAGATGAGGGTGAGGAGATACGTGTCTATTTTAGAGAACCAGTTTGGATTTATGTCGGGACGCTCAACTACAGAAGCCATCCATCTTATGAGGAGACTGGTGGAGCAACATAGGGAGAGGAACAGGGACTTGCATATGGTATTCATCGACCTAGAAAAGGCTTATGATAAAGTCCCAAGAGAAATACTATGGACATGTTTGGAGGCTAAAGGTGTACCTGTGGCATACATTAGGGTGATCAAGGACATGTACGAGGGAGCCAAAACCAGGGTAAGGACAGTAGGAGGGGACTCAGAGCACTTCCCAGTGGTGATGGGGTTGCATCAAGGATCAGCTCTTAGTCCTTTTTTATTTGCCTTGGTGATAGATGGATTGAAACGATAAATTTAAGGTGCGGTGCCATGGTGTATGCATTTTGCGGATGACATAGTCCTGATCGATGTGACTCGCCGCAGAGTTAATGCTAAGATGGAGGATTGGAGACATATCTTGAAGTCTAAAGGGTTTAAGTTGAGTAGGACAAAGACAGAGTACTTAGAGTGCAAGTTTAGTGAGACACCTCAGGAGGTTGGCGTGGAAGTTAGGCTTGGTGCTCAGGCCATCCAAAAGAGAAGTAGTTGCAAGTATCTTGGGTCTATCATGCAAGGCAGCGGGGAAATTGACGATGATGTCACACATCGTATTGGGGTAGGGTGGATGAAATGGAGGCTCGCTTCCGGAGTGCTATGTGACAAGAATGTGCCACCAAAACTTAAGAGCAAGTTCTACAAAGTGGTGTTAGACCGGCTATGCTGTATGGGGCGGAGTGTTGGCCAGTTAAGACTTCTCACATTCAAAAGATGAAAGTTGCTGAGATGAGAATGCTGAGATGGATGTGTGGGCACACCAGGAGCGACAGGATTAGAAATGAGGCTATTCGAGACAAGGTAGGAGTGGCCTCGGTGGAAGACAAGATGCGGGAAATGCGACTGAGATGGTATGGACATGTGAAGAGGAGAGACACAGATGCTCTAGTGCAGAGGTGTGAGAGGCTAGCCATGGATGGTTACAGAAGAGGTAGGGGTAGGCCGAAGAAGTATTGGGGAGAGGTGATTAGACAGGACATGTCACAGTTATAGCTTACAGAGGACATGACCTTAGATAGGAGGGTGTGGAGGACCCACATTAGGGTAGAAGGCTAGTTCATAGTCTCGTTATTCTTCTCTATTCATAGGCGTAGTAGTGCATTACGATCTCTTGCGTTTTGACTTCTGATTTCTGTTATTTCTGTTAGTATTTATTACTTTCTATGCTTTGATTACTCTATTTTATCTGTGGCGCTTTCATTATTTATTTATTCGTTATTTGTTATTTGTATTTATTTGTTATCTATTCGTTATTTGTTTGTTGTTTTTCTCATAAACTTTTAATTTCCTATTCTTATCTAACATTTTTTTATGCATTTATGCTTTTACTGAGCCGAGGATCTCCAGGAAACAGCCGTCCTACCTTGGTAGGAGTAAAGTCTGCGTACATTCTACCCTCCCAAACCCCATGTTGTGGGATTTCACTGGGTTGTTGTTGTTGTTGTTTTTTAAAATTTTTAATCACAACGTAAATAAAGATTTAAAAAATAGTCAATTTTCAAAATTAAGATTTCCTTTGATTATTTTATAGCAGTTGGTATTTTTTCTTTGTGAAATCTATAGTTTATGACAGTTGTATATTATGGTTTTTAAAAGTTGACTTATTTTTGATTTGACTATATTGTGATTTAAACAATTTATTTTTGTAGTTTGATTATGATACATACCATTTGATATTTCTGTGGTTTTTAAAAGTTGATCTATTTTTTATTTGATTATATTATGATTTATAGCAGTTGATTTTTTTGGTTTAATTATGGTATATGACAATTGATTTTTTTGTGGTTTGATTATGGTATATAGCAGTTGGTATTTTACATCGCATGTTTTGGAAGAGATAGTCTTACCACCAAATGTAAGAAGGAAACCAGGAAAACCATCAATAAAAAGAGATTTAATGAAATGAAATTCAAGAGATGTAAAGTTACCTATAGTACTTGTGCTACACCAAGACATAACAAAAAGACTTGCACCAATTTTTCACCAGAGGATTAAACTTGTTGGATTTTAAATTTTCTTATTTAATTAATTTTTTTCGCAGTTGAACATGATATAATGTTGTTGACTTGAAGCATTATTTGTGAATGGTGATAAATGGGTGTTTCTATGATTTAATAATATTGCCTTAACATTTGAATTGATTTTTTATACCAATTAATTCTAATGTTGAAATTTTAACTTAATTTAGGTGAAAGTTGATTTAATTTTTACTAAAATGGTTTTTCTTTATTTAATGTAAATGGATATTTTTGGTGTAATGTTGATGTAATATTGAAATTTACATGCACATGTGTTTAAACTAAATAAAGATAAAATTGGTAAATATTAAACTATATATATATAATGTTTAATGGTATAAATGACATATTAATTCTATGTAATTTAAAGTTGATTTAGATGAAAATTGATTTCGGTGTTTACTAAAGCTAGCTTTTAATAGTAAATATAAATGATTTTTTTTGGTGAAATTTTGATGCATATGTATCGTATTAATAATAATTGGTATAATGATTGGTATATACATATATATATATATATATATATATATATATATGTCTCTGTGTGTGTACCTATTATACAAATTCTAATGTAGAAATTTTAAAATACTTTAAGATTTCACCAAGAAAGAAGCAAAAAGATTTAATGATTTTGAAAACGAAAAAGGGCCAAAATTACCCCTAAACTTTGAAAAATAGTTTATTTATGCCCTTCGTTTTATTTTAGGGCCAATTATACCCCTACCGTTATACTTTGGGCCAAATATGCCCTTGAGTATAACAGAATGCCACGTGTCAGTTTTTCAGTGGTCAACTTATTTCCCCTTTTAAATATTTTTTTTAATTTTTTTAAATCTGTTTTTAAAACCATTTTTTTAACATATTTTTTTTAAAAAAATCTATTTCGTTTTTTATCTATTTTTAAATCTGCTTTTTAATTTATTTTTTAAAATCTATTTTTTATGTATTTTTTACAATATATTTATTTTATTTTATTTTAAATTTGTTTTTAAAATAAATTTGCATTCACAGATTTTAAAAAAATATATTTAAAAAGCAGATTTAAAAATAGATTAAAAATGGATTTAAAAAACATATAAAAACAGATTTTAAAAACAAATTTAAAATAAAAAATTTTAAATCTGTTTTTTATGTATTTTTTAAAATATGTTTATTTTATTTTATTTTAAATTTGTTTTTAAAATAAATTTGCATTCACAG
The DNA here is from genome assembly GCF_947179165.1 of Solanum dulcamara. Lineage (NCBI taxonomy): Eukaryota > Viridiplantae > Streptophyta > Magnoliopsida > Solanales > Solanaceae > Solanum > Solanum dulcamara. The sequence continues at coordinate 16,623,842 of NC_077248.1, read as the reverse complement.
ATTTTTTAAAAAAATAATTTTAAAAGCAAATTTAAAAATAGATTAAAAAATGGATTTAAAAAACATATAAAAACAGATTTTAAAAACAAATTTAAAATAAAAAAAAAACTGATTTTAAAAAATAGATAAAAAACAGATTTAATCTCAAGGGCATATTTGGCCCAAAGTATAACGGTAGGGGTATAATTGGCCCTAAAGTAGAACGAAAGGCATAAATAAATTATTTTTCAAAGTTCAGGAGTAATTTTGACCCTTTTCCTTCTTGAAAAAGCTAAAAAATAATATAAATTTTATGAAATCCCGAAAATTTTTCACATGAAACAAAAAAGAAGGAAAAGACTAATGCCATAAATAAACTACCTTGAAATCTGTACATTTGAACCAAAAAAAAAGAAAATTATAATGCCATAAATAAACTATGCTTAAAATTGAGCATGAACCCAAAAAAAGAAGAAAAAAATGGGCAAAAAATTAGGAAAAGAGTAATACCATAAATAGACTATCTCGAAATCTGTGTATTTGAATAAAAAAATAAAAATAAAAATGCCATAAATAAACTACCCCTAAATAATTGTGCATGAACCAAAAAGAAAAAGAAAAAACCCGGCAATAATTAAAATGGAAAATATTAATTTTTAATTATTCTTGTAATTAAAAACATAATTTTATAAATAAAAAAAAGTATAGACATATATTGTTAATTAAAGTCTTAAATTGCATAGTCTTGTAAGAGGAATTGTTTCATAATTGCACAAAAGTACAGGCCACAACACTTCTTTACACCTATGTAGCCAAGTTTTAAAGTTTTCAATCGCATAACCACTCATTTCCTATAGCAGCGTACAAAAATTCGGTATATAGTATTATACACTCGGTATATTACATTGTATAAAACTTCATTTTTTTACAATAATGTTTAGAAATTTGATATTTAATATTATACACCTACTATGCAAAAATTATAAAAGGCGTTTACATACTTTTATACACTATTATACAATATTTTATAATATTATACAAAATTATAACATGTTTTTATACACCCATTTACGATAGTGCTATTATACAAAAACTAATTTTGTCTTCTTTCTTGAATCCAAGTACCAAGTCTATGCAAAACACTTCAAACTACACCAAATCACCCTAAATTTTATATGTAAACTCCTTAACACGCATTAGATCTTTTTACAATTATACAACTCAAAAACAAAGCTTATTTGTGAAAATTTGAATTGCAAACCTTGAAACTACAAACTTCAATGATAGTCACCCATGGAGTTTATGCTTCTTATTCATGTTTTTAGCCTTAAATCAATGAATAACCATTTTTCATCTTTAATTAACATTCTCCAACCGATTCTATTCAACGAATTCAAAATCCTCAAACCAAAGCAACTACAGATTTTGTTTTCAAATTTGTTCTTCAAACGAAATCATTGAAGCAAGATACTCCCAAATCAGAGAAATGCATATCCAAAAAATTGTATAGAATCAAAACAAACAATCAGATTTTTATTTTATCATCTTCTTCTTCACACATTTAATCGAAAAGTGAGTCAATTGTATAAGATTTTAAAATATGGATCTATTTTGGTAGCATTAATTATTATTTTAGTTGGATTTGCTTGTAATAAATATATCCATTTTTTAATTAATTTTATTTAGTAATTAAACAAATTATAATAGAAACAAATAAATTAAAACATGGTTACAATTGGATAAGTTGGGTTATGTCCATTTTTATACCCACTTTGACCTAGTTCATTTAAGTTCAACTACCTTTTTGGTGGGTCGGACAATGACCTATTTATTAATTCAACTCATTGAAACTCGCATAAATACTTATGGCCGATCAATTATTTTTATTTAATTTATTATATATTATAATATTATATTTTATTTTGCGAGATTAGAAATCACTATTGATATCTTGATCTAAATCAGAGTTAATCCTATTCCATAACCCTAAAGTTAGCTATTTGTAACTAGCCAATTAAAAAATCTCAATTATAGTGTTTCGGTGGTGCGAAATTCATTATTGACCATATAACCACTTGATTCTGTCATTTTGCTCTGATTATGCCTCTTTCTTTTTTATCTTATTCATATTCGAAGTCTACAAATGTCGTTTTTCAAAATATTAATTTAACACGAGTTAGAAATATTAATATGATTATAAACTAATTTATTAAAATAATTAAAATTAAATATATAAAAGATAGTTTTTCGAAATTATCTAAAAAAAAATAAAAACAACAACAATAACAACATACCCAATAAAATTCGACAAATAGAATCTAGAATTTTTTTTGGTGAAATTGCAGCTTCAATTTATTTCTGATTTGTGAGGTATACAATGAAGAATGACCAAGTAGAAATTTCGATGAATTGAGGAGAAAAGTACCTGCCCTTTCGAAGGCATTAAAGTTCCTACAACCTTTTCTTTTTAATTCTCCTTATTCTTCTTTTCATGGGAAATAAAAACAATATTTAGCATTACTATTTCATAAATAGATAGCAAGTAATTTCTACGTCGACATAGTTTGATCTGATATGAAATTTTGAAAAAGATTTTTTTATAAAAATCTTGTAATCTAAAATAATTCATAAATGTTTATGTGACTATAAATTATTTCATTAAATATAAAATAAATATTTAAAGTTAAATTGTTACTAAAATATGATTGTATCATTCTTTTTGGATCGACTAAAAAAAATAATTAATATAAATTGAGACCGATAAAATTATATTTTAAGGATAAAAAGCATGGCTACCGCAATAATATTGCAAATGGAACAAGTCAAGTCGTGTGAGAAGGCAAAAAAAAAAAGTACAAAAGCAAAACATGTTAGGTCAAGGAAAGAATAAAAAATATGTGGATGTCCTTCAACAATATCGCAGAAAGACAAGTTAAAGCAAATTTTACTTTTGGGAAAAGTGAAAAAGAAAACAAATTACACATGGAGCCAAATGATTGGAAAGACTTAACTAATCCTTTTATCTTTTCTTAATTATGTCATAAACCAGAAATCCAAATAAAGAAGCTAGCTAGCTGTTGATATCAACTTCATTAGCACTAATTAATATCCAACTAATCTGTGCCTTAAACCTAACATAATTACGTAGAAAGCACACGGAAAAAGGGAAACAAAATTGTGACAAATATGATCCAACTAAACCTAATCCTTTGTCATCAGGTCAACTTTCACTATCCATTATCAGAGATGGATCAAAGATTATTAAATTACAGTAGAGATAAATTAAAGTATTACAACATTCAGTACTTTTTGATTTTAATTATGATAATATATGCACGCATAATGTAATATATTTAAATATTTTTGAATATGTATATATATCTTTAGCTCAAATTGAAGATATTATAAATTGGAAAAAAAGGAAATGAAAACACGATGGCGGTGTTTTTAGTAACTATACCTCATCCACACAATCAAGACATATGATATGGTATCCACACTGTCATTTGAGCGCGAAGTCTAAATTGCCATTTGAGCGCGAAATCTAAATGATGTGAAAAAAAATGAAGCCGATCAAAATAATAATTGCACTAAAGTTTCCGCTATGCATAGGGTCTGGGGAAGGGTCTGACCATAAGGGCCCATTTGACGCAACCTTACTTTACATTTCAATCAGAGTACAAATAAAAATTTTATTCCTTGTTTTTAGCACACTAAACTAGTGCGTTGTATAACCTCCATGAATGATCAAGCCTTAACGACAGTTAAGTTCTATGAAGACATATATCGCACTAAATTGATGTGTTATATGAGTCATTAAATTAGGTCATGCTTCATTTTTGTCTTAGTTCATTCCATTCATCTTAACTTTTTGTTCTTCCTCCACACTTTGTTGAAGGATTAGTCATGTCTCAATGAACTTGTTTAGAGAAAAGAGAGAAAGGAGAGGAACAAAGAGAAATTTTACAGAGAGAATTCTGATTGATTATCAATCAAGTGTTAATTTATTAGGATGTATACAGAGGTATAAATAGTCTAAGTTAATAGTAGTAAATCAGCTTAACTAACTTCATGATTGGTAGCTGTAACTAACTTAACCCCTATTATGACTAACTAATCAGCTGGTAATGTTACTATATTACCCCTCTAGTCTATTACTTCCTTCAACACTCTCCTTCAAGCTAGCAAGTTGAAAAATGGTATAAGTTCCTAGCTTGGAGTTGAGATATAAATGTTGTACAGTGTTGAGGCCTTTGGTGAGCAAGTGAGCTGGTTGATCTCTTGTTGAAATGTACCTTGTTGCCATCAGTCCTTTGTCTATTTTTTCTCTTATAAAGTGACAATCTATCTCAATGTGTTTGATTCTGTCATGATAAATTAAATTGGCTGCAATTTGTATAACAACCTTGCAATTTGAGTAGATATCCACAGGCAGTTTCATGTTCATTCCCAGCTCTTTTAGCAATCCTATAAGCCATATTAATTCCGATACTGTGAAAGCCATGCTCCTGTATTCTGCTTCTGCAGAACTTCTTGAAGTAGCTTACTTCTTGGACTTCCAAGTTACCAAGGATTCACCAAATTTGACCAGATAGCCTATAACTGTCCTTCTAATGTGAGGACATGAAGCCCAATCTAAATCCCAGTAAGATGTAAGGGTAGAGTTCTTCCTATTGGACATTAGAATGCCTAGACCAGATTGGTTTTGGACATACCTCATAATTTTGAGTGCAACATCCATGCGAAATGTTTTAGGTTGTTGGAGGAACTGACTTAAAGTGTTAACTCCAAAATGCTATATCAGGTTTTGTCACTGTTAGGTATAACAATTTTCCTATCAGTGTCTAATATGCTCCTTGGTCTACTAATGGATCATTTGTGTTAGACTTCTCTGAGCTTCATGATCTGATGTACTCATCATATTGCTTGGTTGCTTGGCATTTGTGTCCAATGGTGTTGGAGATGGTTTGGAACTGCTAAGTCTTATCTCTGATATGAGTTCCAATGTATATTTTCTCAAATGCATAAGTATTCAAATTCAATGTCTAAGAAATATTTCAATTCTCCAAGATTCTTCATCTTGACAACCTGTTTTAATTTTTCTTTTGTTTCTTCAACAACTTTTAGACTATCTCCGTAACTAGCATCATCCACTTATATAAGAATAATCACTGTTCCAGATTCAACTTTATTTGTGAGTATGGACTGATCACAGTCACTTTTTCTGAACTTCCGTTGCAGTAGTGCCTCTGATAGTTTAGTATTCCACTATTTAGGGGGCTGTTTCAATCCATATAGTAATTTTAAAAGCCTGCATACTTTCTTCCACCCCTGGCTTATGAAATCATGTGGAATTTCCACGTATATTTCATCAAACAAATCCCTTTACAAGAATGTATTAAACACATCCATTTGATGAACATGCCATTAATTTTGTTCAACTAAAGCCAAAATAGTTCTAACATTCTTCATCTTTACTACAAGAGAGAATGTCTCCTGATAGTCAATTACTTCTTGTTGACTGAAACCTTTTGCCACTATTCTGGCTTTAAACCTTTTCAGCTCACTTGTAGATTTGTACTTTATTTTAAAAATCCACTTGCAACCTATTGGAGTTTTACATTCAGGAAGTGTAACTATGTCCTAAGTATGATTACCTTGTGGTGCATCAACTTCAGACTTCATAGCTTCTATCCACCTTGGATCTTTGACAGCTTTTGAATAAGATTTTGATTCTACACATGAGTTGGAGAGTGCAACTATATAAGAATTATAGTTAGTTGATATCTGATCATAACTCATGTATTGTTAGAGAGCATAACTTGAATCCCGATGGACGTTGAGAGATACAAAATCTTTCATCCAAATATGTGGCTTACTGCCTTTGTTAGATCTTCTTTCTGGTTGAGTGTTCTCAGAAGGTAATTGTATTGGTTCTTCATTCAACTCAACTATCAACTCATCATTTGACACTCCCTCAGTGTTTGTACATTGATCTGAGTGTTGAATAGGTGTAACCACAAGGATACTGGTCCATTAAGCTGAGTGATTCAAAGCTGAATGGGTGTCTTTGAACATAGGATCTTTTATGGACTTTTCTTTGAAGAATGAAAACACTATTTCATTGAATACTACACCCCTGTTGACAAAGAAGACTTTATCAGTTAAGTCATACAGAATATAACCTTTCTGTACCTCAGCATATCTCATATGTACAAATATTCAAGATCTAGATAATATCTTATCATGTTGATTGGGCACTCTAGCAAAGCATAAACAACCTAGTACTTTTAGATGAGTAAAAGAAGGTTCCTTGTCATAGAATTTGGCAAATGGCGATTTGCCATTCAAAACTGAACTAGTAAGCCTATTTATCAAATACACTGCTGCCAGTACACAATGTCCCCAAAACTTAATAGGTATATTAGCTTGCAATCTAATAGCTCTAGTCACTTCAAGTGTATGTATATGTTTTTTTTAGCCACTCCATTTTTTTGAGGTGTGTATACACATGTTGTCTGATGAATTATACCTAGTTGCTTGAAAAACTGATCACATATTGTGTTAACGAACTCGATACCATTGTTATTCCTTATTGCTTTCACTATTTTTTCAAACTGATTTTTGATATAATTCATAAAGTATTGAAGTGGAAAACAAACATCAGACTTTTGCTTTAAGAAAAAAAATCATGTATATCTTGAAAAGTCATCTACAATTGTCAAGAAATATTTGTTCCCATCATATGTATCAATTTTGTAAGGACCTCAAAGGTCCACATGAATTAATTCAAAGCAACTACTAATTTTTATGCAACTAGATTGGAAAGACAACCTACATTGTTTAGCACAAGGGCAAAATATACAGTCTACTATCTGACTTCTAATAGTATTGATATCAGTAGAAAACAACTTATTTAGTACTGAAGTAGAAGTGTGTCTTAGTCTTTTATGCCGGAGACTCATATCCAGTTTGATGTTTGATACACCATTAGATTCTTAAGAAACTAAGCTAATAGGTCTTCCTGCAATTTGACTCAGTAGCTAATATATCCCATTCTCTTCTCTACTAATCTTCACCTTTCCAGTAAAGAGATTTTGAAAAATAAAAAAGTTACGAAAGAAAGAAACAAAGCTTTGCAGCTCTCTTGTTAGTTTGGAACTGAAAGAAAGTTGAACTTTATGTAACGACCTGTCCCCTCGTTATGGATAGGCCAATAGGGAAGGATTTTGGGTTAGAAAACTTAGGATAATAACTTCGGAAAAATTTAGCCTAAGCCAAACTTGAATGAATTCTGAGTCAAGTGAAGTCTAGAGTGACCTTGTAAATGGTGGGGGATCAAATCTTTGATTTGGTTAGGTAAGATGATAGACAAGATGATACAAAGCGTTTACGACTTCACGGAATCGTATTCGGGCGAGTAAAACTCCCAAAATTGAACTTGGCGTGAAGGGTATAATTTGATGCGTCTTTGGAAGGGGGTGTGTTATGAAATGGGGCTTGGAGCTTAAGTTTCGAGCTTACTATTTCTGCATATCCCTCTAGAGTGGGATGGGTCCCGCCAGAGTGGGACGGTCAAAAATTTAGATGGAAAAACCCCAGAAATGGTTTCATTCTGCCAAAACTATTCCTAAAATGACAGAGCTAACCTAGGGCAATTTTCATCAATTTTCCACAGATTTTCACGTTTAATGTACAAATTTTACTCCCTAAACTCATCCTTCGATTCCAAATCTCATAAACTAGGATGGGTGATCATTGTTGGAGGGTTTTGGCCGGTGGGTAAGGGTGGAAAATAGCCCTAGGGTCAGATTAGGATCATGAGTTTGGCCTAGAATGAAAATTGTGTTATTTTTCATGATAGTTAGACCATTTTGTTGATCCTATATACGTATTTACTATTTTTTGACCAAGAACAAGCGGAACGAATCTAGAAAGGGAAAGCTCTTGCACTTTAACGTTGTTGAAGCTTGAATTCAAGGTAGGTGATGGTTTTGTTTCCCATATATATTTCATGTACTTGTTAAATTTCTTCATGGTATGTATATGTGTATATGAATAGGGAAACATGCTAGTGTTTATGTTAAATGATCACTTGCTGGCTTGTTTTATGATGAACCTGTTCTTAGTGACATAATGTTGAATACTGAATGTAATTATGATTGTTTTGTATATTGGGATTGGGTGTTACGTTTCAACACATAAATTGGATTGGGTATCATGTTCCAACACATATTTTGATTGGATGTCACATTCCGACACGAACCTTGGATCGGGTGTCACATTCCGATACAAGATGAGTGTTTGTAGGTCCCATGAGAGGACCCTTATGTGAAGTTATATGATGTTGAGGTTATTGAACTATGGTCTTGATGATTATTCTTTGTGATGACACTGGTCAAGTTATTCTGTATATATATATATATATATATATATGCTTATTATATTGAGTTTACTTGTCCATGATTGGTTTACTGGCTAACCACGTGATCCTACCAATACATTATTGATTTTGTGTACTGAGACTACACTTGCTCTGTGTTTGTTGAGTACAGAGAAATTCAGTCGGCTGCAGAGAGACCTCGCCTAGAGGAGTGATATGTCCGAGTTCAAAGGGTGGGCTATTTTTGCAGGTTCCCATGAACTTTCCCTCTTTGATTCTACTCTTTCTTTTGGGACTTAGATGTTCAAACATTTGTTAATTATTAATGATTTTCTTTTGGGGATTGCATTTCTTTTTCTAAACTTGTTCATGTTTAGAGTTTTGGTACGATAGACTTTCAGTTCCTAGGATATTTCCACATATTAAGTTTGATGACTAGATTGTTTTCTGAGTTTATGGGAACTCAGTCTTTCTTATAGATTAAACCTGCTTCTGCATCTTAGATTTTTTATATCTTACATGTTGTTAGCTTAGGCTGTAAGAATGGTTCTCCCACCAGAGAGTTAGTGTGGGTGCTAGTCATAGCGGATTGGGGTCGTGACAAAAGTTGGTATCAGAGCCCTAGGTTCATTGATCTCGTCGTACCAAAATAAGTCTAGTAGAGTCTTGCAGAACGGTACATAGACGTATGGACTTTTCTTCGAGAGGCTACTGAACTTTAGTTAAAGTTTCTTCATATTCTTTCCTTTGTGATATAACTTGATTCCAATTGGTATTTGGTGATCCAAATTGGTATCTAACTTCTTTCACTTTCTTATCCACAGATGGTTAACACACGTTATAACGGTGTAAGGCCCATAGCTCTAGTAGAGCCAGATGAAGAGCCTGCTAGTCAGGGGCGAGGCAGAGGGAAAACAACACCCGCCAGAGTGGAGGTTCTGATTGAAGAGGTACGAGTAGGTAAGGCCCATCCTGCTCTTCAAAATAAGTTAGAGGGAGATGTAGAGGTTGAAGAAGAGAAGAATGTTGAATAGGAGAAAGACACCTAAGATGGGCTATTGGTCTTCCCTCTCAGGACCCCATACTAGCTCAATAGATCATAGCCTTTTTGAGTGGGTTGGCTGGTATTGGAGCCATCCCCACTATGCCCGCAACACTAGTTCCTGTTGCTCATCCTTTTGTTGCTGCAGCTCTGCTAGCAGATAAGATAGTAGGCACAGATGCCTTCTTCAGAGCACTTATGGGTCTAGTTATGACCAGTACTAAGCATGACATGCTAACCAAGTTTCTAAAGCTCAATCCTCCTGTCTTCTATGGCATTAAGAATGAGGATACCTATGAGTTCATCCTTGACTGCTACGAGAGGTTGCACAAGCTGGGTATAGTGAACCAATAGAGAGTGGAGTTTGTGACATTTCAGCTGCAAGGTGAGGCCAAGTAGTGGTGGAAGGGATATGTAGAGTGTCGTTCGCCAATGTTGCCCCCACTTACTTGGGTTCAGTTTCATGCCCTGTTCCTGTAAAAATATGTGTCTTGTACTTTAAGGGATAGAAAAAAGGATGAATTCATGGCACTAGAGCAGGAAGGGTTATCAATGGTTGCTTATGAGGCTAAATTTCATGCCTTATCTAGGTATTCTACACAACTAGTCAATACAGATGAAGAGTGAATCAAGTTATTTATGAAAGGGTTGAACCTCGAGTTGCAGGTGCTGTCAGTTTATATGACTTCGTCAGACAGGAGTTTCAACAAAGTCACTGACTTTGTGAAAAAGATAGAAGGTGTAAGAAGAGATGGGCAGGCCAAAGCTTTGGCTAAGTAGTCCAAGAGCACAAGTAATTTCCAGGGATCCTATTCTAGAGGGTCAAGTAAGCCGATAATTGTAGCCAGGCTATTTCAATTAGCTCCTCCCACTTTTACTAGCAGTTTTTCAAGTTCTCCACAATAACATCCAGCCCATAAGGGTCAGGGAGCATAATTTCTAAGTAGTAGGCCGTCCTTTGATCACAACTGTTTCAATTGCGGAGAACCATCCATATACAGAGGGAATGTCCTCACCCCCACGATACAGTTTCAGTGCCCCAGCAAGCCAGAGCAGTAGTACACGCGGCTGGGGGAGGCAATGGTAGAAGATATCCATATGGTGGGCGAAGAGTAAATCAGATAGGCCGTAGGGGCTGAGGTAATAGTAGTGTTGGCTAAGGAGCAGCCCAACCAGGCAAGGAGGTGGTCCGTCAGGATAACCAGACTCAGTTTTATGCATTTCCAGGCAAGACCGAGGTAGAGGCGTCTGACGCAGTTATCACATGTACTATTCTTGTCTGTGACTGGATGACTACTATTTTGTTTGATACGGATTCTACTTATTCTTATGTGTTTGTGAAATATGCATTGGGTTTTGATATACTATGTGAAATACTAGATATCCCTGCTCATGTTTCTACCCCTATTAGAGATTCAGTCATAGTCACCCATGTGTATCGTGCTGGTTCTATGGTGTTTATGAGATACCAGACTTGGGTTGACTTAGTGATTTTAGACATAGTCGATTTTAATGTAATAATATGCATGACTTGGTTGTCCTTCTATTTTGTTGTACTTAATTGTAATGTAAAAACTGTGGCTCTAGAGATTTGAGGAGAAAAAAGTTAGAGTGGGAAGAGGTGTACAAGCTTGGGAAGAGGTGTACAAGCCTAAGCCAGCTAAGATTATATCCTTTCTCCATGCTAGAAAAATGGTGGGGCAGGGTTATTTGGCCTATTTGGTACATATTTGGAATGTGGATGTAGAGTCTCCTTTTATTGAGTTCTTTCGGTAGTGTGTGAATTTTTAGAAGTGTTCTCTTCAGACTTGCCTGGTATGTCTCCTGACCAAGATATAGATTTCTGCATTGACTTAAAGCCGTACACTCATCTAATTTACATTCTTCCCTACTGTATGGCCCTGACAGAGTTGAGAGAGTAAGGCTCAAATCTAGAAACTTCTTGATAAGGGATTTATTCATCGTGCTTCTTCGTGGGGTGCTTCAGTATTGTTTGCCAAGAAAAAAAATGGTAGTATGAGAAGTGCATTGACTGCCGACAACTAAATAAGTTTACCATAAGAAATAAATACCCTTTGTCTCGTATTGATGACCTTTTTGATCAGTTGCAAGGTGCATCAGTCTTCTCAAAGATTGATCTCAGGTATGGGTATCATCAGTTGAAAATTAGGTCTGAGGATGTGCGAAAAACTGCTTTTAGAGCCAGGTATGAGCATTAAGAATTTTTGGTGATGTCTTTTGGGCTGAACAATGCACCTGCAACTTTCATGAGTTTGATGAATGGGGTGTTCAAGCTATTTCTGGATTCGTTTGTGATTGTGTTTATAGATGATATTCTGGAATATTCAAAGAGTAAACAGGAGAATGTAGACGATCTCCGAATTGTCCTAGGTGTTTTAGGAAGAAAAAAGTTGTATGCAAAATTGTCTAAATGTGAATTCTGGTTGCCTTAACTTTCCTTTTTAGGCCATGTTATTTCGAAGGAAGAAGTAATGGTAGACCCACGAAAGATTGAGACAGTTAAGAAATGGGCTCGACCTAGATCCATTATCGGGGTTAGAAGTTTTATGGGACTGACTAGTTATTATCGCCAATTCATGAGGAACTTTGCTTTTATCGCTACTCATTTGACTAGACTGACTAATAACAATGTGTCATTTGAGTGGACAGACAAATACGAAGGGAGATTTCAAAAGATTAAGATTCTTCTAAGCACAACACCTATTTTGACCCTGTCGGTCGTAGATAAAGACTTTATTGTTTATTATGATGCTTTATATTCAGGTTTTGGTACTATGTTGAAGCAAGATAAGAACATTGTAGCCTATGCTTCGCGACAGTTGAAGGTGCATGAGAGGAACTACCCGACTCATGACTTGGAGTTGGCAGCGGTAGTGTATGCACTGAAAATCTGGAGGCATTATCTATATGGCGTCAAGTGTGAGGTGTTTACTAATCACCGCAACTTATAGCATGTGTTCTCCTAGAAGGACTTGAATTTGAGACAATAGAGGTCGATAGAGTTGCTCAAAGACTATGATGTCACTATCCAGTATCATCTAGGTAAGGCTAATGTGGTAGCAGACGCATTGAGATGGAAGCCGTTTAGCATGAGCAGTCTAGCCTATTTGGGAGCCCTTAAGAGACCCTTTGCTAGAGAAATTCAGGCCCTAGAGGCCAGGTTTGTGAGGCTAGACATCTCATAGAAGGGTAGGGTAATGGTCGGTGTTGATCTAAGGCCTACTTTTATAGAGGAGATCAAGGCCAACCAGTTTGAGGATGTTAATTTAAATGAAATTAGAGGAAATGCGTTGATGGGCAAGGCCCAAGATTCAACACTTGATGTAGGTGGGGTGCTCCAGTTTAGGGGAAGGATTTGTATACCCCGGGTAGATGGCTTGATTCAAAAAATCTTGTCTAAATCTCATGGTTCACGATACTCTATTCATCCTAGAGTAACTAAGATGTATCAAGACTTGAAATATCTATATTGGTGGCCGGATATAAAGAAAAACATAGTAGAATATGTAGCCAAGTGTTAAAATTACCAATAGGTGAAATATGAGCACCAAAGACCTGTAGATTTACTACAAAGAATGCCAATTCCTGAATGAAAGGGGGAGAAAATATCTATAGACTTCGCGGTGGGACTTCCTAAGACTTTGGAAAAGTATGACTCCATTTGGGGGCGTAGTTGACAGGTTGACAAAGTCAGCACACTTCATTCCGATTAGAGTGAATTATAATGCACAATAGTTGGCAAGGATTTATATGAAAGAGATAGTAAGGCTGTACGGGGTGCCCCTCTCTATTATTTCAGACCGTGGTACGTAGTTCACTTTTATATTTTGGGGGAAGTTACTTGAAGAGCTGGGTGCTCAACTCATTTTTAGCACAACTTTCCATCCACAGACAGATGGGGCAGTCAAAAAGGACTATCCAAGTGCTGGAGGATATGTTGAGGGCATATGTGATCGAATTTGGGGGACAGCGGGATACGCTCTTGCCTTTGTGTGAGTTCTCCTACAAAAATAGCTACCACTCCAATGTTGAGATGGCACCACTCGAAGCCCTTTATAAGAGGGGGTGCAGGTCTTCTATAAGGTGGTTTGAAGCTGGAGAAATGGAGCCATTAGGGGTAGACTTAGTGAGGGATGCTTAGGATAAGGTAAGGAGCATCCAAGCTAAATTTCTAGTACCTCAAAGTCATCAAAAAGAGTATGTTGATCATAAGGTGAGGGATATGAAATTCAAGGTTGGTGAGCAAGTACTTCTAAAAGTGTCATCCATAAAAGGGGTAATGAGGTTTTGTAAGAAGGGCAAACTCAGTCCTCGCTATATTCAGCCTTTTGAAATTCTTGACTGTGTAGGGACAGTGGCGTATAAATTGGCCTTACCACTTAGCTTATCTGGGGTACATTAGGCATTCCATGTATCGATGTTAAAAAAGTACCATAAAGATAGGGACTACATTATTAAATGGGACTCGGTGTTGTTAGATAAGGACCTTCAGTATGAGAAAGAGTCAGTTGCAATCCTTGATTGTGATGTTAAAGTTGAGGAATAAAGAGATCAATATGGTTAAAGTGTAGTAGAAACATCGTTCGGTGGAGGAAGCTAATTGGGAGACTGAGAAGGATATGCGAGACAAGTATCCTCAACTGTTCGTCGAAACATGTACTACTCTATCTCTACTTTAGCCTTATTTTTCCTTAGTTAGTCACTCGAGGATGAGTGATGGGTAAATTGATATCTATTGTAACAACCTATTCCCGTCTTTATGCATAGGCCAATGGAGACGGATTTTTGGTCAGAAAACTTCGGGGTAGTAATTTTAGAAAAATTTAGCGTAGGCTAGAGTTGGACGATTTATTAGTCAGGTGAAGTCTAGGATGACCTTGTAAATAGTGAGGGATTGAATCTCTGGTTTGGTTGGGTAAACGGATAGCCAAGATGATATAGAGCATTTACAACTATGCGAAATCACATTCGGATGAGTAAAACTCCCAGAATTGGACTTGGCGTGAAGGGTATAATTTAATACTTCTTTGGAAGGGGGTGTTATGCCCTATTTTTACAAAGGTTAGATACAACACAACTTATAGATTCTAAAAGGATTAATTATTGTATAGAGTCACCATCTAATTTATTAAGAAAAACCTATGTGATGCATGACCTATATGACTCACGTTTCAATCTACAAAAAACCAGTTTAGATTCTAGGTAATGGTTTACATTATTCCAAAGGGAAGGTGTGAGGCATCCCTCGAAATTTACAAAATGTGGTACCCGGCTAGACTTAATTTATCAAAAAGGGAGGAGATAAATTATTATTTGCAAGTATAACATACACATATATAAAGAAATATGTACTAAAAGTGTATAAAAATATATGTATAAAATAGTATGTACCAAGTAAGTAATGTATATTATCATCAATTATGTGTATGAAAATATGATAAAAACGATATAAATGTATAAAACAGGTAGTTTTTATTCAATATTAAAAGAATTGCCCTGCACCAATATAAAAAAAGAACTCGTTTACCATATAAAAAAATATTTTGTAATGTGTGAAAAGAAAAAATATTTCTTTTATAGAAGAAAAAAAGTATTCTCAAATAAGATTTTTAATTTACAATATCAATGAGAGGATAAATTATGAAAAATAATTTAAAGGAAAAAGATTATTTAATATTGTCTAAAAATGTGAATTAACTGATTAAATAGTTAAATCAATTAAATTTCTTTATGTAAGTATTTACGGCCGAAGTTTTGCCTAACGTCAATAATATACATAATAATAAATTAAAAATAATATTCAAACTTTATTAAATTCGAATAGCATCCTCGGAAAATAATTCTGAGCTGGGTACTTGTAAAGACACTTAGTAGAAGTATTAGTAAGGTACAAATAATAATAATAATAATAATAATAATAATAATAATAATAATAATAATAATAATAATAATAATAATAAAATATGTCTTATAAACATGGGAGGCCTTGGAAATCGACGATAATTTTTTCATTGGCCAATTTCAACTTGTAATATATAATATATAATGTAAACTTAAATTCAAATTTTGTCTTTTAAAATGGAGAGGCCTGAAAATCGACGGAGAGATTTTTTCATTGGCCATGGGACTTGCAAACAGTTTAAAAAGGAAACAAACAAAATTGAGGTAAAAAACAATATTACATACGTCCAAATTAACTAAAAATATTGAACAAAATGACCCAAATAAAAATAGTAAATAAAATTTAACAGAGAATCATTAATAAATGATCGAAGAACATGAAAATACAGAAATTAATGGCTGGAGTTCGAACCCCTCCGTCCAGATCTGAAATGGAATAAAACATACGTGGAAATGCAACAAAACATAGCAACAAGAACAACAAAATCATAAAATAATGTGAAGCAACATTTATCTCTAGTTAGATTTAGGAGCAAAAACTCAAATCTCACAAAAAATGAAGTGTGTTTGGCTGGAAAATAAGAGGATTTTGATGGGTTTGGTGGTTGTTGATTGATTTTAATGGAGAAATATGAATAAGAGGGATAAAGTAGTGAAGAAAAGTTAAAATTTGTGTTATTTATAGTGAGGGTGAGGAAGAGAGTGGAGAAAAAGAATAAATATTATGTGCGTATTTTTTTAGGAAGAATTAGAGATGAGAGAGAAAGAATTTGAAAATGGTTGTATAGGTGTTGGACTTTTATTGTAGTTGTTGATGGGTGTTTCTCTTAGGAAGAATAAGAGAGGAGAAAGAGAGTTTAAAAATGGTTATGTAGAAAATTGTAGTGTATAGGTGTTGGACTTTTCTTGTAGTTTTTGATGAGTGTTTTTTTATTAGGAAGAATAAGAGAGGAGAGAGAGAGAGAGAGAGAGTTTGAAAATGGTGATTTATGTGGAAAATTTTGTGTGATTAGTGGGGTAGGTAAAATTGTGTGGAAAATTTGTGTGATTAATGGGGTAGATATAATTGTGGATAAAATTTAATATTTATCTGGATTAATGGGGTAGGTATAATTGTAAAAAGATTGTGTGATTAGTAGGTAGGTATTATTGTGGAGAAAATTTAATATTTATTTGTATTTTAATATATTTCTAGACTGTGCCAAAAATACTAAAATGAGTATGAATAAATATATCAGATGACATGTAAAAATACAAATTTATGAATTGTTATAAAAAATAGCTATAATTGAAACTAAATAAAAATAAACTGATAAAAATCTTAATCTATGGATAATTATAGATAAATTGATTTAAAATTATAAAAATACACTTTTGAACTATTTAACAAATAAAATACTTAAAAGTATGAACTTTGAAAATATCAGGCCAAAATTTAGTGTCAACTGTTCCGACTTTTTATAGCTACGGACTATGCTAAAAGTATAATTGATGTAAAAATAATATGTATCAATATATAACACTAAAAAAAATAAAAAAATAAAAAATATAATCGATATTTTGAAAGATATACTATGTTGTAAAGAATAAATTACAGTGTACGTTTGTTGATGACTGGAAAAATAGTGTGTCCCATTATTTATGAAGCTAAGAATAATACATCCATAAATTATTAAAATGAAAAAGATGAGAAGAAATTCATGAAAATCCTAAAATAAAGATACTTTTTTAATAATTCAAAAAAACTAAAAAATATGTAAAAAATAATAATTTGTGTTCTTTAACGATCAAGAAGTTTGAAGACGTTAATTTCGAGCACAGGAAACTAAAATTGGGTGTCAACAGTTTGCCCCTTTTCGACTAAAGATGATGTAGAAGTCTTCGGGCGAAAATGTTGACATGAGTCAATTTTGATTAAACCCTGATTTGGAGTTGCCTACATGCCTCGAGCTGCATGAGGATCAGGCCCTGTATAGTTTAAAAGTTGAGGCAAATAACCTCTTGTTTTGTTTGGAATTGAAGACTCTAGTCCTAGTGAAATGTTTCATATGTTTCCGATGTCTCTTTCAAAATTGCCCAATATCAACTTCTGATAGTTGGGAAAGCAAAGATTGTGCACTTGCTGGAGAGTAAGAATGATTACGTCCTTGTGATGTCCGAACTCTGCATCAAGCTTCCTACATATCTCTAGTGTCGTGAGAAAAGTTAATGTAGTTCAAAAGGCAAAATTGTGATAAGTTTTGATTGACTCTCAAAATTTGCCCAGTGTTGAATCGCGATGACACAGTTTTCTTTTGTGATAATGGTAGAAAGAATTTAGTACAAATGAAGAGCTGAAAATATGATGTAAAGGGCCTTCAACTGGCGAGGCAAGCATGTAATGTAAAAGACCTTTGATTAGTAGGATGACAAAATGTAAAAGCTAGAGTGTGGATATAAGCGTAAAAAGGTGAGTGCATATAAAACATACTGAAATACCCGTATTAAAAGGTGGGTACCTATAAAATGTACTGTAATAACCGTATTACAAGGTGGGTGCCTATAAAATATATTGAAATACTCATATTAGAAGGTGAGCACCTATAAAATGTAATGTAATACCCGTATTAGAAGGTGGGTGCCTGTAAAATGTACTGAAATACCCGTATTAAAAGATGGTGCCTATAAAATATAATGAAATATCGTATTAGAAGGTGGGCGCCTGTGAAATGTATTGAAATACCCGTATTAGAAGGTTGATGCCTATAAAATATAATGAAATACCTGTATTAGAAGGTAGGCAACTATGAAAAGTGCGGAAATACCCGCATTAGAAGGTGAGTGCCTATGAAATATAATGAAATACACGCATTAGAAGGTGGGTGCCTATAAAATGTAATGAAATACCGCATTAGAAGGTGGGTGCCTATAAAATGTAATGAAATACCATATTAGAAGGTGGGTGCCTATGAAATGTAATGAAGTACCCGCAGTAGAAAGTGAGTGCCTATGAAATGTAATGAAATACTCGCATTAGAAGATGGGTGCCTATAAAATGTAATGAAATACCCAAAAGTGGATGCCTATAAAATGTAATGAAATACCCGCATTAGAAGGTGATGCCTATGAAATATAATGAAATATCCATATTAGAAGGTGAGTGCTTATGAAATACCCGCGTTAGAAAGTGGGTGCCTATGAAATATAATGAAATACCCTCATTAGAAGGTGGGTGTCTATGAAATGTAATGAAACACCTGCATTAGAACGTGGGTGCCTATAAAATGTAATGAAATACTCGCATTAAAAGATGGGTGCCTATAAAATCTAATGAAATACCCGTATTAGAAGGTGGTGCCTATAAAATGTAATGAAACACCCGTATTAGAAGGTGAATAACTATAAAATGTAATGAAATACCCGTATTAGAAGGTGGACGCCTGTAAGATGTATTGAAATACCCATATTAGAAGGTGTATGTCTATAAAATGTAATGAAATAACCGTATTAGAAGGTGGACGCCTGTGAAATGTATTGAAATATCCATACTAGAAGGTGGGTGCTTGTGAAATATAATGAAATATTCGTATTAGAAGGTGGGTGCCTGTGAGATGTATTGAAATACCCATATTAGAAAGTGGGTGCCTATAAAATGTGTTGAAATACCCGCATTAGAAGGTGGACGCCTATAAAATATAATAAAATAATTAGAAGGTGAGTGCCTATAAAATGTGTTGAAATACCCGTATTAGAAGGTGAGCGCCTGCAAAATGTAATGAAATACTCGCATTAGAAGGTGGGTGCCTATAAAATATGTTGAAATACCCATATTAGAAAGTGGACACCTATAAAATATGCTGAAATACTCGCATTAGAAGGTAGGTACTTACATTTGAATTTAAAATGACCGTATCAGGAGGTGAACAACATGAGTATATAAGAAATATTGAAAAGTTAAAATAAAAGAATCACATCTTAACTTCAGTTGGTATCAACAATTAGTATTGTGCATAAGAATTCCACCGTCTTTTCTCAGCTAACCAAGATCAACATCAAAGTAATTCCTATAGTTCCAAGTGGTACCTCAAACATACCTAAGTTCGACACGATTTCTTCATCTTATTTCAAACAATGTTTTGAACTATATATGTCCCTCATGTTTCAAGTTCCCTCACCACAAAGAAAATCCTAATTTTCACATATTTGAATATTTTAATTTTAGGACATTTTGGAAAGTATGCTCACGATCAAAAAGATATTCATGTATGCAATTGTGATACCATAGGTTTGACTTTCATGTAAATCTCCACTAATGTGAGAACATTTGAAATAAAA
Source organism: Solanum dulcamara (assembly GCF_947179165.1). NCBI lineage: Eukaryota > Viridiplantae > Streptophyta > Magnoliopsida > Solanales > Solanaceae > Solanum > Solanum dulcamara. The sequence goes on along the minus strand of NC_077248.1, from coordinate 16,604,202 downwards.
TCTTGTAGGGCTTGTTACTGGCTTGTAATATAGGCTTAGAGAAGGGTAGGATAGTAATTTGGGATAAAAGTGACTTAATTCCTTCTTGAGCATTGCACTGAATTTGCGCTTTCAATGTTCTTATGCTTTTAGGGCTTGATCCTCATTTTTGTCCCTTTCTTGCGTACTTTTGGACTTCTTTTGAAGCTTAACTTGTCTGAGCTTTTCCCTTCTCAGCATTTTTTGAAGTTTCTCTTGTTTATTTGGAGTATTCTTCTTTTTTTGTTGCAATTTTGTCTGCTTGAACTTGTGAGAAATTTTCAACTTTCTCAAAAAGGTCAGGCCAAGAGAGAGAGAAATAGTGCATATAAACATTCAGAAAGGATATAGGCTAAAATGTGGATATCCAAAGAAAAGGCTTAGGCTCAAAGTGGAGCATGCTTAGGATTAATATCATTTGGTAGGCTTTAAAGGACACAAATGGGTCAAAGAAGGACTACAATCATTTTTCAAATCAAACATTACTCATAATTTTGCCTCAATAAATATTTAGGCCAAGTTCTAGATCAACAGTGCAATGTAATAAATTAATCTAAGGCTCACCACACAAATGCACATGAAACAATAAGGTTGATGTCGCTCTTGTATTAGATGTATGCAAGAGAATTTTCTCAAGTGTCATTAAGGTACAATTAAGAGATACTAAAAGAATCTATGGTTTACCATGAAGTTGATCATCTCCATCATACAAAGTATTTCTTTCTCATGCACACTCCTAACTATGTTGGTACCAATCAAATTCAAACTTTAATTCCTTTTTTTTGAAAATAATGGGACCAAACCCAAATGAGGGTTGCCTACGTATCTTGTAGAAAATAAGAATCAGCTTTGCGTAGTTCAGACAACTATAGTATAAGTGCTAAGCAAGCAAATATATATATTGTAATGAGTACCGAACTCAAGAAGAATTTTCTTATGTATCTCATTGAGAGGGTTACCTACATATAGTACATGAAAATACGGTAGCAAATATATGTGTAGAAAAAAGAAAAAAATAATTAAAAAATAATTCACCTCTAGGAATAATGTAAGACAAAAACTAAAGATATTTATCAAATATAAAAATATGTTCCAAATTAATGCCAAAGATATAGAAAAACTCGAAGCGATGCCTCGTATGCTGGGTGTTGGCGACATCCTTGATGAGAGAGTGTCTCCCAACTGTTTGTGGGATGATTATTGTTGTGATCTCCCAATTTCTTATAGGGTGATCATTATTGTGATCATCTCCAATTGTTGTTGGAGACGACATGTTGTGGCCTTTCAGTTGTTTGCGAGGGCATTTATTGGTGTTGTTTCTTAGATGCCCTTATGATTGTGAATTATTGTGACCATCCCCACCTACAAGTGGGGTTGGTTCTTCTATAGAAATATGAGAAATGAGTGAAAGTAAGGAATTCATAAAAATAACATATATAAAAAATGTGAATGTTTGATCAAAAACTCTCCTAATTTGTCTGCCCCACTATATATTGATGCCTCAAAACATTAGAGGTCCGATATTATCTCATGTGAAGTTGAGGGATCATTTAACCTGTAAGAGTCAAATAACAAAGTATTAAAGTCGCTCTTAGATCATAAGACTAAGAGGGATTACAGTTAATTCATGCGGTCAAGTGCCCAATTTGAAATCGAATATTAGTGTGATTCTCCATTAGTTTCAAGGTTGATATTGTTCCTCCTTTGCCGCTATCAGAAAGATTGAATGATTGAGGGAGTGTTGAATTCTTGATTTTGAAAGTGAAGGCCGAAACTCCATATTTTATAATCTACAATGCTCGAAAAAAACTTATGTCCTATGTTTTGGGATCAAAGCCGAGTGAAGGTTTGAATATAAGGTCAATATTGAAACTGATGTCAGGGAGATTTGGATTTGAGAGAATTATTGATTTGCGCTCTTAGCAGAACTTTGGAGAGCGTATTTGAACTGTTTCAAAAAAAAACTTTGCCCCAAGTTTTTAAATTCTGAAGAAATTATTTTGAAATAGTGAAAGAATGAACCTTTATGCAGGGTTGCCTATGTATTTTACTATGATAAGAATTAGGTCAAAATGCAGTTCAGACATAAACGTATCTATGTATGTTTTGTATGATTACTATGGATTAATGATTGTTTTTAAAAAAAAGTGAAGCTATGAGTTAAAGTTCAGCTCTGAACTTATATATTTCTAGAATGTAAAGAATGTACAGGATAATGTTAATAATTCTTGAACTAGATTGTAAATTTCAAAAGAACGATCTTAAAGATAAAAATAGATGTAAAAAAATGATATGACTCTGAAAGACAGTCGTAGAGAGTGAAATGAATGTGAAGTATTGAAAAAAAAGTTATTCCAAGCTCAACATAAGTCAACCAAAATCATTGAACAACGTGGGCGAGACTAAAAATAATGTGTAAAGTATATATGTGCAACTAAAGAATGTGCAATAAATATAAGATAAAATATAGAATATGCAAAATATGTATCAAATAAAAATATAATAAATAAATATAGAAATTCATTTGACTCAAGTATCGATCGAAGCTATATGAAGGACGGCCTAAGGTTTTTAAAAGTAAATTCTCCTAAGTTGATAAAGAATATTCAGACAACTGCAAGACGATGCGAAGTAATCTAAACACGCTGACTCTGAAACTAAGGAGTTTGAAAAGATTTTGGAAAAGTGCATGATAATTCATCGCATGTTCAGTGTGGGATAGTGTACCATCAGAACTCGATAGAAATGAAGTGACAAACAAATATAGTGCCAATAAATATACAGCTACGGTCTATAAATAAATAATGAATTAAAAAATTGGTAATAATGTAAAGAATTTATGTGTAAATAATGAACACAAATTTATGTATAAAATACACAATTCACAGTGTGCGAAAAGAATCAAAAAATATATTTTAAAAAAATTGACATGTAAAAAAAATATGAATAGAAATACCTCCCTCAATTGAAAAATTGAGTCTATAATGGTTAAAACATGGATTTATGCCCCAACAGAGTCGCCACACTGTTATGCCCTATTTTTACTGAGATTAGATAAAGCACAATTTATAGACTCTAAAAGATTTAATTATTGTATAGAGTCGCCATCTAATTTATTAAGAAAAATAAGAAAACCTATTTGATGCATGACTTGTATGACTCACGTTTCAATGTACGAAAAACCAATTTAGATTCTAGGTAATGGTTTACATTATTCCAAAGGGAAGGTGTTAGACATCTTTCGAAATACACAAAATGTGGTACCTGGCTAGACTTAATTTATCAAAAAGGGAGGATATAAAATTATTATTTACAAGTATAACATACCTATATATAAAGAAATATTTACTAAAATTGTATAAAAACATATGTATAAAAGAGTATGTACCAAGTAAGTAATGTATATTATCGTCAACTATGTGTATGAAAATATGAGAAAGATGATATAAATGTATAAAAAAAAAGGTAATTTTTGTGTAATATTAAAATAATTGCCCTTTATTAATATATAAAAAAAGAACTCTTTTACCATATAAAAAAAACTTTTTGTAATGTGTGAGAGAAAAAATATTTCTTTTATAGAAGAAAAAAAAGTATTCTCAAATAAGATTTTTAATTTACAATATCAATGTGAGGATAAATTATGAAAAATAATTTAAAGGAAAAAAATTATTTAATATTGTCTAAAAATGTGAATTAACTGATTAAATAGTTAAATCAATTAAATTTCTTTATGTAAGTATTTATGGCCTAATCTAAGGATAATTATAGATAAATTGATTTAAAATCGTAAAAATATACTTTTGAACTATTTAACAAATAAAATACTTAAAAAGTATGAACTTCGAAAATATCAAGCCAAAATTTGGTGTCAGCTGTTCTGACTTTCTATATCTGCGGACTGTGCTAAAAGTATAATTAATGTAACGATAATATGTATCGATATATAACACAAAAAAATAAAAAAATAAAAAATATAATCGATATTTTGGAAGATATACTATGTTGTAAAGAATAAATTATAGTGATATATTATGTACATTTGTTGATAACTTTTAAAATAGTGTGACTATTCAAATTTACAATGACAATAAATGAATAATAATCCTATTATTTATGAAACGAAGAATTACAATTACTGTTTTTGCATATTCCGCCAGAGCGGGATGGGTCCCGCTAGAGTGGGACGGTCAAAAATTTAGATGGGAAAAATCCCCAAAATGGTTTCATTCTGTAAAAACTATTCCTAAAATGACAGAGCCAACCTAGGTCAATTTTCATCAATTTTCCACAGATTTCCATGTTTAAGGTACAAATTTTACTCCATAAACTCATCCTTCGATTCCAAATACTCATAAACTAGGATGAGTGATTATTGTTGGAGGGTTTTGGTCGGTGGGTAAGGGTGGAAAATAGTCCTAGGATCGGATTAGGATCATGGGTTTGGCCTACAATGAGAATTGTGTTATTTTTTATGATAGTTAGGCCATCTTGTTGATTCTTTATATGTATTTACTGTTTTTAGACCAAGAACAAGCGGAACGAACCCAGAAAGGAAAAACTCTTGATCTTGAAGGTTGTTGAAGCTTAAATTCGAGGTAGGTGATGGTTTTGTTTCCCATATGTGTTTCATGACATGCATATATGTATATGAATAGTAAAACATGCTAGAGTTTATGTGAAATGATCACTTGCTGGCCTACTTTGTGATGAACATGTTCTTGGTAACATAATATTGAATACTGAATGTAATTATAGTTGTTTTGTATGTTGGGATCGGGTGTCACATTCCGACATATAAATTGGATCGAGTGTCACATTCCGATATGAACCTTGGATCGGGTGTCACGTTACGACACAAAATAAGTATTTGTAGGTCCTATGAGAGGACCCTTATATGAAGTTATATGATGTTGAGGTTATTGAACTGTGGTCTTGCTAAGTATTGTTTATGATGGCACTAGTTAAGTTATTCTGTATATATGTGCTTATTATGTTGAGTTTACTTGTCCATGATCCGCTTACTGGCTAATCACGTGATCCTACCAATAAACTGTTGGCGGAGAGACCTCTCCTAGAGGAGTGATAGTGTTCGAGTTGAATGGGTGAGCTATTCTTGCAGGTTGTCGTGAACTCTCTCTCTTTGTTTCTAGTTCTTCTTTTGGGACTTAGATGTTCAAACATTTGTTAATTTTTAATAATTTTCTTTTAGGGATTGTATTCCTTTTTCTAGACTTGTTCGATGTTTAGAGTTTTGGTACGATTGACTTTCAGTTCCTACAATATTTTTGCATGTTAAGTTTGATGACTATATTATTTTCTGGGTATAAGGGAACTTAGTCTTTCTTATTGATTAAACTTGCTTGCGAATCTTAAATTGTTTATATCTCACAAGTGTTGTTAGCTTGGTTTATAAGAATGATTCTTCCACCGGAGGGTTAGTGTGGGTGCCAGTCATGATGGGCCGGGGTTGTAACACTTTTACTGTGGGATATACAACTGTTATGAAGTTTTGATGATCAACAAACTATAGGATATGATACACGGATTTGATCGAACTGTTCCTATGAGGAAGTCAAGTTGCAGACTAGCTAGCTGTAAAGCTTCCATCCTCTGTTGTGGTTGGTAGAACCAACAGAGACAACAAATCTGAAGCCAATCAAATGTATCCTAGGTTGTGGATCTCTAAGGTATATATAAAATCTTTGGACAACAAATTTAGTAAGTTTCTCTCTCTAAGATTTGACAATCAAAAACGTGAGTTGGTGCTCTCTCAAGAAAAGAAGAACTTCAACAAAAGCTGCATGGGACCTGATAGAGCTGCTTAAGATACTCTTCGTTGTAGCTGTGTTGTAGTTTTAGTTTTATGTGTAATATTTTAAAATTAGTTCCTGATGTATAAAGGAATTTTGATTATTTGCAGATGTATTGTTTTACTATGACTTCATTGCTTAAGTTAGTTTTGGAGTGTGTTTGAAAAGTCTATATCATTGAGAGATAGTGGTGTAGTGGGCAATAGTTACATTGCTTAGGCTTGAGGCTTGTAATAGTGGTGTTGCAAGAAAAGGGGTGAAGAGGGTTAGTAACTAGGTATAATAGGTTGTAATAGTTAACTTTGCTCTTGCACCTTAGTGAAGATTAACAGCTAAATCATGAGGGTCAGATCGTGGTTTTTCCTCCCTTGAGTAAGGATGTTTTCCACGTAAACATTGTGTGTCATTTTACTTTCTGCACTTAACTCGAGCATTCTATTAACTGACAGTGTCAAGGGACCTGGTCCCTTGACTCATGTAGTGGACTCATATATTCTAACAATTGGTATCAGAGCAAATATTCTCTATACAGCTAACATCGAGAGAAGATCTTGTGGACTGAAATATGGTTGCTCTACCTAATCTTGAAGAGGGACAATCTGCCACTAGGCCGCCTAGAGTTAATGGTCAGTTTTATGGATGGTGGAAAACTCGCATGCACAATTTTCTCATAGCAAAGGATAGCGAACTATGAGACATTTTTTTAGATGGACTCTACGTGCCTGTAAAAAAAGGTTAAAGAAGGCGAGGTTACTCTAGTTATACCAACAACTCAAAAGGTGTATGACAAAGCTGACAGAAAAAAGATAGAGAAGAACTACAAAGCAAAAAAGTTGTTGGTCTGTGGAATAGGACCTGATGAATACAATCGAATTTTAGCATGTGAATCTGCCAAGGAAATTTGGGATTGCTTAAGGATTTCTCACGAAGGAACTACTCAAGTGAAGGAGTCAAAAGTTGACATGTTAACTACTCAATATAAAAACTTCATTATAAAGGAAGGGGAGACTATTCAGGAGATGCATACCAGGTTCACCTCTATCACTAATGAACTTCGGTGTCTAGGTGAACCCATCCATCCCAGTAAACAGGTTAGGAAAATTCTCAAGATCCTTCCTAAGTCCTGGGAAGCAAAGTAGATGCCATCATAGAAGCAAAGGATTTGAATATTCTCACCATGGATGAGTTAATTAGAAACCTTTAGACCCATGAATTAAATAAGCAGCAAGATTACTCTAGGAAAGACACAAATAAGGAAAAATCCTTATCTCTAAATGTACCTCAATGTGAAGACTCTAAAGAAGATCAGGATATGGCATACTTAACTTAAAGGTTTCACAAAATTATGAGGAAACATGGAGGGTTCATGAAAAGGGGTAACACAAGCAGAGCTGACAATGGCACCGACCTGTATCATTGTTGTAGAAAAACTGGACATTTTATCAGAGACTGTCCTATACAGAAAGGAGAATATAGGAACTACGACAAGATTGAGGGTGACAGAGACAAACGAAGGGACCAAGCTCCTGACAAACTAAAAAAGAGAGCTGCAACTGACTATGTAGTGAAGAGAGAACTTTCTCTACTAGGAAACTCTTCAAGTGACTCAGAGGATTCGGATCATCCTGAAGATACATTTATGCTGGCTGTGAAGGATGATGATGATATGTTCAATTCCATGTTTGCCTTTATGGGAAAATCTGATGATAAAGCAGACGAAGAGGTAACCTTACTTGACCTTAACATCAATGCCTACGCTTTTAGAAAATTCAAAAAATTAGCATGTGTCTTGATTGATTCATTATGTGAATTAACCTTTGAAAAGGATTTCTTAAATAATAGCATTGACATTTTTCAAGATGAAAAATTGTCTTGGTCATTCAAATGTCTGAATTAGAAGAAACTATTATGTCGTTGGGAGCTGAGAATAGTAGTGTCAAGGAAATGCTGGGATGCATTCCTGAAGAAGACGTAAAACTGAAGGGTAAGGCTAATAGAGTCGAGCTGGAACTTGAAGAAAGCCTTAAAAACTCTGAATTAAAATTAGCCATGGCCCTAGAAAGAAATCTCCAACTAGAGAAGGATTTGGTCCAGGTCAAGGAAGAGTTGAGCAAATCTCTCAAATGGACTACATCTTCCAAAATACTTGAAAATCTGACTAACCAAGGTTATAATGGTGGAAAGGGTCTAGGATGCAAAACCATAGATCCTCCTTTTAATCCACATAGCAAGTATGTATCCATATCTGATAACTTACTATGCATTCACTGTGGTAGAAATGATCATCTAAAAGAGAATTGTGATGCATGGAAAAAATCTAAAAAGGGTTTTTCAGAGTATCTCCTGCATAAAGACAGTCAGAGGAAGGCACCAGGTCCATATAAGTCAATGAGGATGGTGATGCTGCCCTACTAGACTAATAAAGCCTTGATCATACCACTTTCTACATACTGGGAGCTCAAACTTAAATGGGTTCCCAAATCTAATCCATAACTTTTGTGTAGGAAAGGTCTGGAGGAAGCAGTCAATACTGGTTTATTGATAGTGGTTGCTCGAAGCACATGACTGGAAGGACTGGAAATTTCCTCTCTCTCAGGGCTATTCAAGGTGGAAGTATTTTGTTTTGAAATGGAAAAAAGGGTTATATTCTTGGCATTGGAAGAATTGGGAAGTCACTGGAGCATTCAATTGAAAATGTGTACTATGTAAATGGGTTGAAGTACAACCTACTCAGTGTATCTCAAATTTGTGATAAAGCAAATGAAGTCAGATTCTCGTCTGAGAAATGTATTGTCACAAATATGTCATCACAAGAGGTACTCTTGACTGCAAGATGATGTAAGAACATGTATGTAGCTGATTTGAATTCTGTTTAAGGAGGCAATTTAACATGTCTCAGAGTTCAGGATGAAAGTACAGAATTATGGCATAGGAGGCTGGGACATGTTAGTTCATCCTTGCTGAACAATCTTGTAACTAGGGACCTAGTTCGAGGACTTCCAAAGGTGAACTTTACTAATAACAGAGTTTGTGATGCATGTGTTAAAAGAAAGCAAACTAGAACCTCCTTCAAAATAAAGAAAGAGGTAAGCACCACCAGAACACTTGAACTCATTCATATGGATTTGTGTGGATCGATCGAGATACAAAGTCAAGGAGGAAAGAAGTACATTTTTATTATTATTGATGATTTCTCAAGGTTTACCTGGACAATGTTCTTAAAAAGAAAAAATAAGACAACTGATGTGTTGATAAACTTTGCAAAAATGATCCAAACCAAGCTGAACTGCAAGATAGTTGGGATCAGGTCAGATCATGGAATAGAGTTTGAAAATGCTAGGGTGGAAAGCTTTTGTGCAAAAAATGGAATACATCACAATTTCTTGGCTCCTAGGACTCCACAACAAAATAGGGTAGTTTAAAGGAAGAACAGAACCCTGATTGACATTGCAAGAACTATGCTGATTGACTCTGAGCTGCCAAAGAACTTTTGGGCTGAGGCAGTATATATGGCCTGTTATGTAACTAATCATTGCATGATCAGGTCAATACTCAACAAAACTCCATATGAATTGTTGAATAACCGAAGGCCCAAGCTGAGTTATCTCAGAGCCTTTGGGTGCAAGTTCTTTGTGTTGAATAATAGAAAGGATGATATGGGTAAGTTTGATCCCAAGAGCGATAAAGGGATATTTTTTGGGTATTCCTCCTCCAGCAAAGCTACCGAGTGTACAACAAGAGGACAATGTATATTGAATAAAATGTCCATGTTATCTTTGATGAATTTAACAAAATAAATAATACTAAGGATAAAGATGATCCTGAGATTGAAGAGCTTCTGCAGGTTTGGAGGGACAACATTGTTGCAAGTGATGAAGGTCAGGATGACAAAGATGAAAATGATGATGAAATAAATGAAGATAAGGAACCAAAGAAGGGACCTGGTTCAACTTAAGGAGAAGAAGAACCAATTCAGCCTATAGATAACATGGATAACAGTCAAGCTCAATCTGAAAAGACTTTGTCAAATGATGAAGGGACGAATACTTCCACTAATCAATAGCCATGAGATCACCCAGGGTGGAAGCATCAGTCTTCTCATCTCCTGGATAATCTTGTTTCAGTATTGGATTCTGGAATGCATACCAGGTCTAAGACTAGGAATCTGGTGGCTTTTTTTAGCATTTTTGTCCTCTATTGAGCCTAAAAATACAAAGAAAGCCTTGAAGGATGCTGATTGGGTAAACTCTATGCAAGAAGAGCTTCATCAATTTGAGAGAAGCAAGGTATGACACCTAGTTTCTCATCTCTCTCACAAAATCATCATAGGAACTAGGTGGGTACACCATAATAAAATGGATAAAAATGGTATAATAACTAGGAAAAAATCAAGGCTAGATGTTCATGGATACAATCAAGAAGAAGGAATTGATTACGATGAGATATTTGCTCCGGTTACCCGGATGGAAGCAATTAGAATTCTGAATGTTTTTGCTACGTTTATGGAATTCAAATTGTTTCAAATAGATGTCAAGAGTGCATTTTTGAATGGATTCTTGAAAGAAGAAGTTTATTTCAAATAACCTCTTAGTTTTGAAGATGTTGATCAACCAAATCACGTGCTTAAGCTTGACAAAGCACTCTACTGTAACACCTCAATTATTGTTTTGCAAAGACTCGAACACTTCTCCACATGTGTGTAGATTTGAACCGAAGGACTTGTAATTATATATATGAGTTAGGATTAATTCCTAAGTATTTTGAGTGTGTTAGATGTGTTTAGGGGTCATAAGTATCTCTAACACCAAACCAAGTCCAAAGAATTCCAATCGATTAAATTTTCGGATGAGTTAGTATAAGGGTCAACTTCAAATGACCATATATCCTAGAATATAATGAAATAGATGGAACATGACCTACCAAATTAAAGGTCTTTGAGTCTTCTTTCCAACTCCACTAAGATTGCAATTTTTGGAGTTCGGAGTCAAAAGTTATGACTATTTTACTACCGAGTAGTACTGTAGAAATTTCAGGCCTAGGCGACCACTGCAGGAAATTTAGGCTTGGCGCTCCAGTGGCGCCCGACGCCACTATAGCACCAGAAAATAGCCTCAGTAGTTTAGTCCTTGGAGCGATGCGCCACTATTATATGTACAGGATTTTAAGCCTATTTTGGCTTGGCGCTGCAGTGGCGCGACGTGCCACTATAGCACCAACAAGATATTTTCGCCCAATTTTTCAGATTTTAAAGAGGGGCAACTTGGACATTTTCCCTAAACATATATACACTAATATAGGATGTTTTAGGCTCATTTTTTTCAGCCTCCTCACCTCCAAAGAAACCCTAACCTTCACCCTCTTCTCTCAAATCATCTCCAACAAGATTTGCCCTCAAAAGCTCAAGGATTCAAGCTTCCCATTGAAGACCCAACAACAAGGTTTCTTCAAAATCTACTCTATCGTATGTAAGACTAACCTAAAATATGGATTGAGTTCTTCCATATGCCCCATAGATGTATTGGATGAAGATTGTGAATGGTTTGAAACTTCTATAAAAATTTTCTTGAATTTTTCCAAAATTATAGAAAGATTTTCTTTTTACTATTAATTGATTGATGATTTTCATGACTGGAATTACTAAATAGTATCTTTCGTATTATTGACTACAAATAAATTTTTGTATACAAATTCATATGTATTGATGATGTTCTTGAGTTGAGTTTTATTGAGAGTATGGATTCATGTATTCATTCACATGAACCCAAGATGAGATTTCTTTTGTCATAATTATCTTAAGGTTTAGATTGATATTTTTTTTGTGTATATGTATTGATTGGAATGAGAAGAATGAATTGGGATAGTTATGAATGTGAATGACATAAAAAGAAATGAAAACCTTGGTAGAGCTAGAATGTCATTTTTGTTTCTATTAATGGAGAATACAATTAAATAAGAATTTTGGAGCAAAGTGTTTGATAATGATGTGAATGATGATGGTTGATGATGATGTGAATGATGATGTTTGATGATGGTGTGAATAATGATGTGAATGGTGGTTATTTAACATATGTAGAATGAATGATGAAGAGGTTATGTTGATGAGGATGTTGTGTGATGAAGTGGATTGGAGTCTAATGTGATTATGTGATTCGCATAATTTAATTTGATTGGAGTCTTATGAACATTTTGAAAATAAATGATCTTTTGAGAAGGAGTTTTAAATAAATGGTTTCTGAATATTTTGCATAAACTATTTATACACTATTTTTGAATTTAAAGAATGATTATTTTCATCTATGATTTAAAAAGAGTTTAAGCATGAGTTGAGTTTGAGAAGTCTTTTAATTATTTTTGAACATGAGTATTTTGAGTATAAACGAGTTAAGTATTTTTATATAAAAATGTCTATTTTGAGTTTGAGTTGAGGAGTTGAAATTATGTTCTAAATGCATCTAATATTTTCTGCATTCATTGAGTTGAGATGGTATCAAATTTAGAGAGAAGAGTTGACGATTTGAGATGAGTCGATTTGAAAGAAGGCCCAATGAGACCAGATGGATTGGGTTTTGAAAAGAGTACAATGAGACTAAATGAATTGGTTTGAAACTAAGTCCTAAGAGACTAAATGAGTATTTTGAATATTTTACTCACTTGATAGATATGTGCATATTAAGTCTTGGAAGGAGTATCGAGCACCGAATTGGATAAGAGTATAGTCTATACTCGAATCCCATAAACTACGCTGCCAACGTAGAAAGGGATCGAACTGTTAAAGTCGGATGTTTCTCATGGGATCGAACTGTTAAAGTTAGATGTTTCCTATTTTATTGTCTTGAAATGATAAGACTGGGCTAATTGATAAAACCCATGATTAGTTGATTCGTTCATGCCCTGGCAAGGTATGGACGGACGTGGCAATGACGTGGCTCGTTGTACATCACCTACTTATAGGTGGTGGGATTGTTGTCGGTTAGAAAAACTCCCAAATTGAATGGATTATGCATAATTTGATTGGTTTGATTGAGCTTATTGATAATTGAGTTGGATTATATCACATTACTAAGTTCTAATTTATATATTTATTGAGTTGAGTCCTTTGACTTGATTGTTGAGTTGTTTGTTGAGTTAATTGTATATGATTGAATTGGATTGGATGATGTATGATTGGATTGTGTATGATTGGATTGGAGTAGGTGATATGTGGTGGATTGGATTAAATGATATGTGATCGGATAGTGTACGATTGGATTAGATTGTATGGTATATGATTGGTCTTTATCTAAAACTGTATCCTTACTTTAGACTTATGACACTTTGATTGAGTCTCTCGTATCTCATGATTCGAGATATTTGAACCGGTATTAGTCTACCTTGAGGTATGTTTTATTCTGCCATATTACATACTCGTACATTCCATGTGCTGACGTCCATTTGGACCTACATCATTTCATGATGCAGAGACAGGTTTAAGAGATCGTCAATAGGAGCACCATTGAGGGTCTATTCGCACTCAGCATATTGGTGAGTCCTCCCCTATATTCGGAGGACACCGCTTATGTTATTCTTGCGTCGAGTTAGCCCTTTTCATTTTGATTTGAAGTAGCCATGAACATGTCATTGGCACCAATTAGATAGTAGTGATAGAGGCTTCATAGACTAGATAGTGATGGGTCGATTGGGTATTTTCTTTCCTTGAATTATTCTTGTCAAACTATTTCTAATGACCAAGATTGGAGTTTAATTTGTTGGTCCACGACCTTTCTTTCTTGAGTTAGATCATTGATTTGGATTGCCCACTAAATTATTTCTTTTTTTAAAACTTTCTGCTGACTGATTGATATGAACGGATGTGTGATTGGACCAAGTGGTTCACTTGGGGACCAAAAATGGTCTTCGAGTGCCGTCCACGTCTAGGGTACCCTCCCAGAGTGTGACATCTACGGTCTGAAATAAGCCCCCAGGGCATGGTATGAGAGGTTGTCAAAATTTCTACTTGACAATGGATTTAAGAGAGGGAAGATTAATAACATTCTTTTCCTGAAGGCAAGAGGAAGAGACTTGCTGATTGTTCAAATTTACGTGGATGACATAATTTCGGAGCCACTTCAAGCCCCTTGTGCAAGGACTTTGCTATCCTTATGTCAAGTGAATTTGAGATGAGTATGATGGGGGAATTGACATTTTTTTGGGATTGAAAATAAGGTAATCATCACATGGTACATCTATCTGTCAAGAGAAGTACATCAAGGATCTCCTGAAGAAGTATCACATGGCAGACTCAAGGCCAATTGATGCCTCTATGGGGACAAATTCAAAACTTGATGTTGATGAACCTGGTCCTGCAGTTAATTAAACTATGTATAGAGAAATTATTGGATCTCTCTTATATCTGATAGCAAGTATACCTGATATTGTGTTTAGCATGGGGATATGTGCAAGGTTTCAGGCGTGTCCAAAAGAATCCCACTTGAAGGCTACAAAATAAATTCTAAGGTACTTAAAGGGAATGGAGGACCTGGTCCTATACTATCCGGGTGGAGACTCCTTTAACCTGGTTGGATATGCTGATGCTGATTATGTAGGGTACCTAGTTGATAAGAAAAGTACCTTAGGAATGGATAACATTCTAGGATCATTGCTGATTTCTTGGGGAACTAAGAAACAAAACTCAGTTGCTCTATCCACTGCAAAGGCATAATATGTTGTAGCTGCCTCTTTCTATTCTCAATTATTGTGGATCAAGCAGCAATTTGAGTATTTTGGAGTACTCTCTAATATTATTCCATTGATGTGTGATAATACAAATGCTCTTAACATGGCCAAGAACTCGATCCAATATAAGAGAACGAAGCACATTGATGTGAGACATCATTTTCTGAGGGATAATGTTGAGAAAGGAAATATATGTGTGAAGTTTTGTAAAACTGAGGATCAGATTGCTGACATCTTCACAAAGGCGTTGAGCAGGGATCATTTTTAAAAGAATCACCTAAAGCTTGGAATAATCAAACCAAACTGACCAACTAAGTGGTTTACTCACTCCCTTCTATTGGCTAGATTTAGCACACAAGTATCCTTACTCCTACTGTATACATAAGGTCTAAATTAAGTTTTATACCCGTGAAGGTATAAACCCATGGTTGATCAGATTAAGGAAAGGAAATGGCAGGATAGATCTAAACAATCGACACTCAAACTTGAGAAGGACCAGGTCCTTACTCACAGGTTAGCACTCTATATACTGATTTTGAACTATATTTTAGAAAATGCTAAAACTGCCACATGTCAAACACCCCTCTTCTGATTCACTGTCTTTTCACACCGAAAACTCAAGTGACGCCACCATAAGGACCATACACCTCTCTTCAATCTCATTATAACCCCTGCCAAATTCAAACGTTTGCTCACTCTCTTTCAAATATATCTCTTTCTCTTTCTCAGATCAAAACTTGTCCCTCCTCTCAAAAAAAATAATCCCTCTTCCAACACCTATTTCTTCTCTCAAAGCATGTCTAGTGAACCACCCTTCTTAGAAAAACTCTAATTTTTGAACCTGCATCTCACCCTCAAACTCCGATGAGTGAACCCCTGCCGAAAACTAAAATTTCTCACTCTTTTAGGCAAGTTCTGGTAACCTCTTGCATATACACATCTCTCCCATCCTCTCCTCCACATGAAAGAACACCCATCTGTTCTCCAACTCTCAAAATCTCTAGAGTCATCGCCGCAGGATTCCATTCATTTCATGGTCAGGCCTAATCTTTACTCTCCTGAGAATGAACCATCATTTGACAATACTTTTTCATCTTAACCTGGTCCAGTGTCTTCAAATATGTCTGAACACCTTTTTGATGGAGATTTTCATGTTGAACGCACCGCTGGGTCAAACATACTGGCCGCAGAGGTAATGAGTTAACCAAATTCTAGATGAGATGAGAGAAGATAGAATCAAATCTTTCTTCTTTGATGAAAAAGAGAAATTACCCAATGTTATAGTTGTAGGATTAAAGCTCATCTTCGATCAGACCCTAGTGCAAGAGTTACCTAGGGTACCAATTGACGAAGAAGATAAGGATGAAAATGAGATGCCTCTTGTGACCAGGTCTGCATGAAAAAATCAGCACAAAGAATACTTGGCAGACAAAGGGAGTCCAACTCCTCAAAAGACTATTGTGAGTGATCCATTGGATGAAAAAACTGTGATCCCTGAAAAGGCTGTAATCCCTAAGAAATTTGAGAAGACGTCTAAGAAAGCAAAGGAAGTCATCGAGGCAAGCAAATCAAAAACTTTGCAGCGAAGGGAACTACGACATCAAGCAGGGACTGCTAAGGACCTTACTCCAGATGATCTAGTAATTGATGTGTCTGCAGTTATTGAGGATAGTGATACCATTTCCGATGACGTGGTTGCTGCTACAAAAAAAAAGAGGGGTGAAGTGTCAATTGTTGTGTCCAAAAAGGAGAAAAATAAATGCACAAGAACTGCCAAAGGAAAGAAGCCTATCAGTATAGAGAAATTTGCTCCTGAAAAGGAACTAGGTCCACCCAACAAAAAAGGAAAAAATGGAAAATGTTTTGAGCATGGCTGAGAGAGTCAAAATTATACGCACTCAGAAGGTGTTGAGTGGTAGAAATTTTGACCCAGAAGCTTGTGATCACCTAGGCATGAGGGACTTGGTTGATGTAGTTGAAATTCAAGGGTGGACATCTTTATTTGAGTGGCCTATTCTCACTCTTGATGAAAAGGAGGTACGCGAGTTTTATTGTAATCTAGACTTTTCTAGTGATGGTAGTCTCAACACGATAGTGGGTGGCATCATGTTCCACCTTTCTGAGGAAATTTTGGGGAATATTCTTGGAGTTTTAAGAGAGGGAGTTACATCTGTGGACAAAGCAGTTCCCTCACCCACGTTTATCATTAAAGCTGGTAAGCTACCAGGTTTGAGTGGTGAAAGCGTTCCTAATGTTTTTTTGAAAATCCAATAGCAACTCTACTTTGAGTTTGCGAACAAGTTTCTTCTGCCCAGATTAGAAAGGAGGACAGTTACATCTTTAGTTGACTTATTTTTGATGGAAACATTTAGCAAATTAGAACCATTAACCTTCCTTCCATTATGCTAGAGCATATTTATAAAACAATGAAGGCGAGAGATGGGAAGCATGGGCTAGGTTATAGGTATTTGCTCAACCTGGTCTTCAAGCATTTTGGTGTGGCTATAGGCAAGGGTGTTAAGGGTACTATCAAGCAAGTATTCTCCCATTCCACCCTTATGGAGTGTGAATGTGTTGAAGGTCAAACCGGCAACATGGCCAAGTCTCCGATGACTGATCTCCTGAAGCTACAGGAAAAATTGAAGCAAGAATTGGAAGAAATGATAGTGACACTGGCAAGCCGAGATGCTGAAATTTCAAGTCTCAATGCCAGTTATTGGTAGCTCAGACTAAGAGACCTAGTTCAAGTGAAATTGCTGAGTTAAAAGCTCAAAATACCACTCTTATTGTTGAGGTTAAAACTCTCACTCAGCAGTTACTTCAGGCTCATGCTGACAGTAATACTAGAATGACTCTCCTTCTTCAGTCCCTTGCTCCCAATTCCTCCTCCTAATTTCTCAGTTTATCCTATTGTTATTGTCTTCTCTCTTGGCAGTTTATGTGTTAATCTTATGTAGTTCTTCTTTAGTATAATAAAATACTTGTTTGGTTTAATATGAACTTGTTGATGGTTTGTTCTACTGCCTGATTCTTGTCCTTTTACTGATCCTACTCATATTCAGTATTGTCCTAGTGGCCATGAATTTACCTGTTTGTAGACTGTACTAGTTTGGTTTATTGTGTTCCTTTTTATGATGTTAAAATAGGGAAGGTGTGACTGACTTAGGATGGGAAGTTTCTATTTCTGCATTTTTTTCTGCTAGGCCGACCTGGTTGGATTGGAGAGAAAACATGTAAGGAAAGATATTGTTGATAGGGGGAACATTTGTAGGCTTGCATAGTTTGTCATCATCAAAAAGGGGGGAAATTTTATTTAGTTTTGATGATCAAAAAACTATAGGACATGATACATGGACCTGGTCGACCTGGTCCCATGAGCAAGTCAAGTTGTAGACTAGCAAGCTGTAAAGCTGCCATCCTCTGTTGTGGTTGGTAGAACCAGCAGAGACAGCAGACCTGAAGCCAATCAAATGCATCCTAAGTTGTAGATCTCCAAGGTATATTCAAAAACTTTAGACAAAAAAGTCAATAAGTTTTTCTCTCCAAGATTTGACAATAAAAAACGTGTGTTGGTGCTCTCTCAAGAAAAAAAGAACTTCAACAAAAGCTACATGGGAACTGAAAGAGTTGTTCAAGATACTTTTCATTGTAGCTGTTTGTAGTTTGAGTTTCATGTGTAATATTATAAAATTAGTTCCTAATATATAAAGAAATCTTGATTATTTGTAGATGTATTGTTTTACTGTGACTTCATTGCTAAAGTCAGTTTTGGAGTGTGTTTGAAAAGTCTACATCATTGAGAGATAGTGATGTAGTGGGCAATAGTTACATTGGTTAGGCTTGAGGCTTGTAATAGTGGTGTTGCAAGCAAAGGGGTGAAGAGGGTTAGTAACTAGGTACAATACGTTGTAATAGTTTACTTTGCTCTTGCACCTTAGTGAAGATTGATAGCTAAATCCTGAGGGTCAGGTCGTGGTTTTTCCTCCTTTGAGCAAGGAGGTTTTCCACATAAATATTGTGCGTCATTTTACTTTTTGCACTTAACTCAAGCATTCTGTTGATTGATAGTGTCAAGGGATATGGTCCCCTGACTCGTGTGGTAGACTCAAATATTCTATCAATAACACATTATATACAATATTCTCATTAGATATATTGTTAGAGGCAGAAACATTGTTAGTCTGAGGATTTTGTTGAGTCAGCAGCTGCACTATGTGATTGTACTGCTCTTGTGTGAACAGACTAGCACCAATAAGACTTAGTTATGATTGAATTTTCTCCATGTTGCCTGCACGGTGACTTTGAACAGCTACATTTGTGTTGATTCCATAGTCAAACACAGGTTATGACCTATGTGAAATTTCAGCATATAGTGCCTCATTCCTTAGATTTTCTTTGGCACTTGCATTGTATGTTGCAGTCCCACCTCCAGTATCCCCTTTCCTCTTGAAATTGAACTTAGGTAGATATCCCACTATTTTCCAAAAATTATTTTTATTGTTTCCTTTTTATCTTGCACAACTCACAATACAGATAGAAGTTTTTGGTTAACTTGTGACCTCCACCTATTCTATTGTACAGAACAACTTCATAGTTACTTGAGTTTGACATTGGATTAGCCCCTAATACTCCAGCCGTTGCTGATACATATCTCTGAGTTTCATCATTAATTACCATGGCATAGGCTTGATTAGTCAAGGGCAACGGACTAATGAGCAATATCAGACTCATTGCTGGCACATAAAAGTCATTTAGCCCCATCAAGAACTGAAATAGTTTTTAACTTCTGCAAGTGTAATATGAAATCCTTTGATCTCTCACAGTCACAACCTAGTGGTGGTACCAAGTCCTTAAATTCTTACCAAAATGTCTTGAGCTTTGAGAAATACACTAATACAGAATTTTTGTCTTGAGTCGGAATGGCTATTTTTTTATGCAAATTAAAGGTTCTTGAACCATCCACTTTGGTGAACCTTTCTTGAAGATCTTTCCACATTGCCCTTGCATTCAAGGAATACATGATGCCTCCAAGTAAAACTTTCCGCAACAGAATTTATAAGTCAGGATTGCAAAATGGCATCAAACTGTTCTTATGAAATTCTCAGGATAAATTTCTTTATTACAAGATCCATCCACCATTCCTAACTTAATTCTATCCAAAAGAGCAATATGCATAGACGAAACCAAATTGCATAATTTTCAATACATGTCAGTTGAAAGAAGATGATTTGATTTCCACTAACATCTAATGGAGATAGAAACAAGGGGTGATTGTAATTAATTTTGTTGAGTGGGAACTGACTGATTTTCATTTGTCACTGGCTCATGTTGAACTCCATTGTTAGCGGCCATTTCTTAAGAGATTTGAGTATTTTTTTACTATCACAATTGAATTATTCAAACACTTGACTAGCAGAAGAAATTAACACTCTATTCAATCGAAATCAGGCTCTGGCAGATGCATATCTTGCTTATGGATCTGATACCGTGAACTTGTTTACAAAAAAGAGAGAAAGAAGAGGAAGAAAGAGAAAAATCATAGAGAGAATTCTTATTGATTATCAATCAAGTTTTAATTCATCAGGATGTATACAAATATACATATAGTCTAAGTTAATAGTAGTAAATCAACATAACTAACTTTCTGATTGGTAATTGTAACTAAATAAATGTCACACCCCGAATGGGTACCCTAGACGTGATCGGCACTCGAAGACCATTACTAGTCCCCAAGCGAACCAGTTGGTCCAATCATGCATCCATTCACTATTAATCAACCAGTAGAAAGTTTAAAATAATAAAATAATTTGGCGGGCAATCCAAATCAATGATCTAACTCAAGAAAGAAAGGTCATGGGCCAACAAATCAAACTCCAATCTTTGTCATTAAAAATAGTTTGACAAGAATAATTCAAGGAAAGAAAATACCCAATCGACCCATCACTATCTAGTCTATGAAGTCTCTATCACTACTATCTAATTAGCGCCAATGAAATATTTATGGCTACCTCAAATCAAAATGAAAAGGGATAACTCAACGCAACAATAACATAAGTGGTGTCCTCTGAATGTAGGGGAGGACTCACCAATACGCTGAGTGTGTATAGATCCTCAATGGTGCTCCTATTGATGATCTCTTAAACCTGTCTCTGCATCA
This sequence comes from Solanum dulcamara, assembly GCF_947179165.1. Classification (NCBI taxonomy): domain Eukaryota; kingdom Viridiplantae; phylum Streptophyta; class Magnoliopsida; order Solanales; family Solanaceae; genus Solanum; species Solanum dulcamara. Next base: position 16,583,502 of record NC_077248.1, on the reverse strand, counting down.
TGAAATGATACAGGTCCAAATGGACGTCAGTACATGAAATGTACGAGTATGTAATATGGCAGAATGAAACATACCTCAAGGAAGAATAACGTTGGTTCAAATATCTCAAATCAGAAAAATAAGAGAGACTCAATCAAAGTGTCATAAGTCCAAAGTAAGAATATATTTTTTTGACAAAAACCAATCATATACTATACAATCCAATCCAATCATGTACAATTCAATCCAATCCAATCATGTACAATCCAATCATATATCATCCAATCCAATCTAATCATATGCAATCAACTCCACCATAAAGTCAAAGGACTCAACTCAATAGATATGCAAATTAAATTATGCAATGTTTTACAATTCAACCAAATCATCTACAATCACAATGAAATTAATCATATCAAACACAATCCATTCAATTGGGAGTTTCTCTAACCAACAACTATCATCATATGAGTGAGTGATAGTACAACAAGCCGACGTTATTGCCACATTCGTTCATACCTTGCCAAGGTAAGAATGAATCAACAATCATGGATCCATAATCAATCAAGTCCTATCATGTCAGGACAGTAATTTAGGAAAAATCTGACTTTAACGGTTCAATCCTCTCCTACGTTTGGCGATGTAGTTTATTGGTTCGAGTATGGACTATACTCTTACCCAATTTGGTGCTCGATACTCCTTCCAAGACCCAATATGCTCATATCTATCAAGTGAGTAAAATACTCAAAATACTCATTTAGTCTCATTGGACTCTTTTCAAAACTCAATCAAATCTGGCCTTATTGGACCTTCTTTCAAATCGACTCATCTCAAATCATCAAACTCTTCTCTTTAAAATTAATACAATCTCAACTCAATCTCAAAAATTGATATTTTGCTCAACTCATTTATACTCAAAATACTCATGTTCAAAAATGAGAATTTAAGAGACTTTTTCAAACTCAATTTATGCTTAAACTCTTTCTAAATCAAAGATGAAAATAATCACTCTTTAAACTCAAAATAGTGTATACATAGTTTATGCAAAAATGTTCACAAATCATTTATTTAAAACTCCTTCTCAAAAGATCATTTATTTTCAAAATGTTCATAAGACTCCAATCAAATCAAATTATGCAAATCACATATCACATAATCACATTAGACTCCAATCCACTTCATCACACAACATCCTCATCAACATAACCTCTTCATTCACATCATCATCAAATATCATCATTCACATCATCATCAAACATCATCATCACATCATCATCAAATATCATCATTCACATCATCATCAATCATCATCATCACATCATCATCAAACATCTACTCCAAAATCCTTATTTTATTCTATGTTTAATTTATAGAGACAAAAGGACATTCTAACTCTACCAAGGTTTCGTTCTTTTTTATGCCTTTCACATTCATAACTACCCCAATTCATTCTTTTTTATTCCAACCAATGTATACACACAAAACCATCAATCTCAACCTCAAAATAATTATGACAAAAGAAATCTCATCTTGGGTTCATGTGAATGAATACATGAATCCATACTCTCAACAAAACTCAACTCAAGGGCACCATCAATACATATAAATTCATATACAAAGATTCATTTGTAGTCAATAATATGAAAGATAACTATTCAAGAATTTAAGTCATGAAAATCACCAATCAATTACTAGTACATAAAAATATTCTAGAGTTTAGAAACATTTCAAGAAAACCTTCATAGAAGGTTCAATCCCTTCATAATTTTCATCCAACATATCTATGGGGCATATGGAAGAACTCAATTCATATTTTAGGTTAGCCTTACATACCTTGCTTGAAGATCATCTCACCGAAAACTAAGACTTGACTTGAATATCTTGAATCTTTGAGCTTTTGAGTGCAAATCTTGTTGGAGATGTTTGGGAGAGAACAGAATGGAGATTAGGGCTTTTTAGAGAGAGGCACAAGACTGAAAAAATGGTCCAAATCATTCAAGTCTAGAGTATATATAATTAGGGAAAAAGTCCAATTTGCCCTTCGTCAAAAATCTGGAAAAAAAGGGCTAAAACTCACCTGGCGCTATAGTGGCGCGCCGCGCCACTGCAGCGCCAAGTCAAAATAGGCTTAAAAATCCTGCAACCTAATAGTGGCGCGTCGCGCCAAGGACCAAACTACTGAGGCTGTTTTCTGGCGCTATAGTGGCGCGTCGCGCCCTTACAGCGCCAAGCCTAAATTTTCTGAGTTCTGAAAAATGGGCTTAAAAACCCTGCACACCTAATAGTGGCACATCGCGTCAAGGACCAAACTACTGAGGCTATTTTCTGGCGCTATAGTGGCGCGTCGCGCCCTTGCAGCGCCAAGCCTAAATTTTCTGGGTTCTGAAAAATGGGCTTAAAAACCCTGCACACCTAATAGTGGTGTGTCGCACTAAGGACCAAACTACTGAGGCTGTTTTCTGGTGCTATAGTGGCGCGTCGCGCCCTTGCAGCGCCAAGCCTAAATTTTCTGGAGTTAGAGTCCAGGCCTGAAATTCCTGCAGTACTAGTCTGTAGTAAAAGGGTCATAAATTTTGACTCTGAACTCCAAAAATTGCAATCTTGGTGGCGTTGGAAAGAAGACTCAATGAACTTTAATTTGGTAGGTCATGGGCCACCCAGTTCGTTATATTCAAATGGATATGGTCGTTTGAAGTTGATTCTTATACTAACTCATCCGAAAACTTAATCGATTGGAATTATTTGGACTCGACTTGGTGTTAGAGATCCTTAAACACATTTGACACACTCCAAATACTTAGGAATTGATCCTAACTCATATATAAAATTATAAGTCCTTCGGTTCGAGCCTACACACACGTGAAGAAATGTTCGAGTCTTTGCGAAAAAAATTCCGGGGTGTTACACTTAACCACTGTTATAACTAACTAATTAGCTGGTGATGTTACTATATTACCCTTTAGTGTATTACTTCTCTCAACACTCAAAATTCCGGAACCTCATATCTATTTGTGTGGAGATTATTATAGGATCAAGACATTAATGATCCCTATAAATACAAATCATAGATTTTGGAGTTTTAAAGTGCTGAAAGAGAAGACCTCTGGTTGACGGAAATACAATTGGGAAGATAATTTTCCGACAAAGAGAAGACCTCTGGTTGACGGAAATACAATTGCTTTACACAACAATATGAGGTTTGATACGCAATTTAACTTGTGAATTTGATGAAGATAGGGATCTTCTAGGTCCTTACTAAGGAACACTTTAGCTGAGATAGATGTTTTGAAAGAGAAATTGAACGAAAAATGAGGGGGGGGGGGGGGAAATCAACCGTTTGATATTGATTTGTGGTTTCTTGTTGTTGTTTATATTTTGGAAATTGTTACATTTCTGGTTAGGTTTATTAGATTTTATGTGATGTTTTTTTGGTTGTAATTACACCTTTTTTTGTATTATGTATTTCTATATGTTGTTCTAATGTATTATATAAGTGACGTTTTGTGAATTCTAATGTAATTTCTACATATTTATGAAAATAATGAAATGTTGCAATTTTTATGTTTTATGTATTTTCTATATATCTAATGCTTGTAAATTTTAACATGTTTAAACAATAAATAAAATAAAAGAATAAAATAAAAGAATAAAATTAAATTAAACCCACCAATTTTCTTAGATCAATGACATCATTAAAAATTAATATATATATATATATATATATATATATATATATACATGCAGTCATCAAATTCTTTACATCAAGATAGGAGTCATCAATATATATTGTCTTAGATAAGTAATGTAAGTTTATTAAGATACATTGTTTTCCATAGACATTAGTTCCATATCGATTGATCATGATATTTGTTCCTCGATCAATTTGAGCATGTAGAATCTACAACTTCTTGCCCGCATTCAGTTTTTCTTTTTCATAATCATTTTTACCGCCAACTCGAAAAACACTTGATTAGTTTGAGGTATGGTTATTGAGAATCTTGTTGGATTGGATCTCCAAAGTTTTCAAGTCACAAACGAGAAGTTGTGACTCGACACTGATGTGCTCATTCATGACGTAAATTACAATATTATTCACAAGGATCTGAAAATTTCACCTAGCAAAAATCGTCATCACGCTCTATTAGAAGGTGATACTTGTATTCATCTAGCTTAATTTTATTATTATCAGGTGATCACCAAACTAATTGTTATGATTTGAATGACATCGTTCACTGACATTTGGATCCTTTGAAAATAATATTGATCAATCTATATTTTCATTATTTGACATTGAATTTTAGTAATTCTCTTATGACTATTTTATAAGAAATGAAAGGCTACTTATAGAATTACAAATTTCAATATTGAGGTCATAGCCGACATCAATATTACCTCATGTATTTTATTAGTAATAAATATTGACTAGATTATGAAAACTTATCAACATCTCGCAATTTGAATCTCACTTGAATATGATGGTATAACCATTTTGACTATATTAAACTCATTATACACATTTTTATTCAATTTTTCTCTTCGAGCAAAATTAATTAACTCTTTGTCCCCATCGTTATGGCTAGGCCAAGAGAAAGGGAATTTGGACCAGAAAACTTTGGGTAGTAACTTCAGAAAATTTGAGTCTAGGCCAGACTTAAATGAATTATGAGTCAGGCGAGATCTAGGGTGACCTGGTGATAGGTGGGGGATCGAATCGGTAATTTTATTAAGTTAGTAGATATACAAGACGATACAGATTTATTACGGCTTCACGGAATCGCGTTTGGGTGAGTAAAACTCCTCGAATTTGATTCAGCGTGAATGGTATGATTTAAGATGCCATGGGATGGGGGTGTGTTGTGAAATAGAGTTTGGAGCTCAATTTCCGAGCTCTCTATTTCCGTACAACCCGCCAAAGCAAAATTATTTCAGCCAGAGTGGGGCCGCCAGAGCGGGATGGTCCTGTTGTGGCGGGACAGCCGCGACATTTAGGAAAAACCCCAAGAAATGGTACTTTTCTTCAAAAATTGTTCTTAAGATGTTAGGAGGTGACCCAAGGCGGTTTTAATCACTTTTCCACGGATTCTGACACCAAAGGTAAGATTTCTACTGCCTAAACTCATAATTCAATTTCTAAAACCCATAAACTAGGATGGGTGATCATGGTGGGAGGGTTTTGCCCTGTGGAAATGGTGGAAATTAGTCCTAGGTGGGGTTTAAGATCATGGTTGGTCTAAGAGGGGAATTATATTATAATTCGACTAAGGTAGACCACTATATTGATCCTTTGTATGTATTTATTGTTATTAGACCAAGAACAAGTGAAACAAACCCAAAAAGGGTGAGATCTTGCATCTTAGAGTAGTGAAGCTTTTATTTGAGGTAGGTGATGCTTTTGTTTCTCGTATGTGTTTCATGTACTTGTTAAATTTCTTTATTGTATGCATGTGTGTATATAAATAGGGAAGCATGCCATATAATATGTTAAATGATCACTTACTAGCCTGTTTTGTGATGAACCTGTTCTTGGTGTTATAATATGGACTATTATTGGTAATTTGTGATTGATTTGCATAATCAGATTGGGTATCACATTCCGACATATAATTGGATCGGCTGTTACATTCCGATACACATTTGGACAGGGTGTCACATTCTGACATAAACCTTGGATCGGATGTCACATTCCGACATGAATTAAGTATTTGCAAGTCCCATGAGAGGACCTTTATGTAAAGTTGCATGATATTGAGATTGTTGAACTGTGGTCTTGCTGAGTAATGATTGATATGAAAATCATTAAGCTTATTCTGTATATATATGCTTACTATGTTGAGTTTACTTGTTCATGAATTACTTACTGGCTAGCCGCGTGATCCTACCAGTACACTATTGATTTGCGTACTGATACTACACTTGATCTGTCTTTTTTGAGTACAGGGTATATTCAGCCGACTGTAGAGAGACTTCGCTTAGAGGAGTGAAAGTTGTTTGAGTTCAAGGGTGAGTTAATTCTTTTAGGCCGCTGTGGACTTTATAGTATTTCTAGTCCTTCTTACGGGATTTAGATGTTCAGACACTGGTTATTTCTTTAATGAATTGCTTATGGGAATTATACTCTCTTTATAGACTTGTTAGTTCTTTAGAGTTTTAGTCTTTATAGACTTGTTAGTTCTTTAGAGTTTTAGTAGGATTGACTTTCAGTTCCTAGGATATTTTTCGCATGATTAAGTTGTTGACTAGACTTTCCTGAGTTTATGGGGACTCTGACTTATTTCTTTAATTAAGACTGATTCTGCATCTTTACTTTATTTTATCTACTGCATTTGTTAATTGTTGGCCTGTTGTAATGGTTCTCCCACTAAAGGGTTAGTGTGGGTCCAGTCACGGTGGGTTAGGATCATGACAAAGTTGGTATCAGAGCCCTAGGTTCATTGATCTTGTCATACCAAAATGAGTCCAATAGAGTCTTGTGGAACGGTACGGAGACGTCTATACTTTTCTTCGAGAGGCTACAGGACTATAGAAAAAGTTTCTCTGTTTTCTTTTCTTTGTGCTATAACTTGATTCCAATTGGTATCTGGTGATCCAAATTGGTATATAACCTCTATCACTCTCTTGTTCGTAGATGATTAATACCCGCTATAATGGTGTTTGGCCCGTAGCTCCAGTTGAGCCAGAAGAAGAGCCAGTCTTTCTAGGGTGTGACAGAGGCAGAGGCCGAGGGAGAGAAATATCCGCCAGGGTGAAAGTTCCAGTTGAAGAGGCGCCAGTAGGTGAGGCCCCTCCCGCTCCCAGAATGAGTTGGAGAAGAATCTAGAGATTGGAGAGAAGGAAAATACTGAGCAGGTAGAAGATAACAAACTAGGGCGATCAGTGCTCCCCCTCTGGACCCTATACTAGAGCAGCATATCATGGCTTTTCTAAGTGGTTTGGCTGGTGCTGGAGCCATTCCCACCATGCCCACAGCACCATCTCCTATTGCTCGCCATTTTACTGATGCAACTCTACTAGTAGATGAGTTGGTAGGCACTGATGCCTTTTTAAGACCAATTATGAGCCCTGTTAAAGCCGGCACTATGCATAACATACTCACGAAGTTTCTAAAGCTTAAGCCTCAAACCTTTCATGGTACAAATAATGAGGACGCTTATGAGTTCATCATCAATTGCTACAAAAGGTTGCACAAGCTGGGCATAGTGCATCACTATAGGGTAGAATTTGTGACTTTTCAACTGCAGGGTAAGGCTAAGCAATGGTGGAGGGCTTATGTGGAGTGTCGCTCGCCGGTGTTGCCCTTACTTACTTGGGTGCAATTCCATGCTCTGTTCCTAGAAAAATATGTACCACACACCTTGAGGGACTGCAAAAAGGATGAGTTTATAGACTTGGAATAGGTTAGTATGTCGGTGGCTGCTTATGAGGTCAAATTTCATGCGATGTCCAGGTATGCTACTCAGCTAGTAACTATAGAGGAATAGAGGATCTGATTGTTTGTAAAGGGTTTGAACCTCGAATTACAGGTGTTGTCTGTTCACATGACGTCATCGGGCAGGAGTTTCAATGAAGTCATTGATTTTGTGAAGAAGGTAGAGGGTATAAGGAGAGATGGGTCGGCCAAGGCTTGTCTGTGATCGGATGGCTATTGTTTTATTTGATTTGAGGTCTACTTATTCTTATGTGTCCATAAAATATGCCTTGGGTTTTGATGCACTGTGTGATATACTTGATATCCCCATCCATGTTTCTACCCCTGTTGGAGAGTCAGTCATAGTCACCCATATTTATCGTGCTTGTTATGTGATGTTTATGAGATTCCAGACTTGGGTTGACTTAGTGATTTAAGACATAACCAATTTTGATGTGATTGTAAGCATGACTTGGTTGTCCACCTATTTTTTTGTACTTAATTATAATACAAAAACTATGGCTCTAGAGATCATAGAGAGGGAAAGGTTAGATTGGGAAGGGGTGTACAAGCCTAAGCCAGCGAAGATCATATCCTTTCTATAAGCAAGAAAAATGGTGGGGAAGGGTTGTTTGGTCTACCTGGACCATATTCGGAATATTGATGTAGATTCACCCTCTATTGAGTCTATTCCGATAGTGCACGAGTTCCTAAAAGTATTTCCTATAGACTTGCTTTATATGTCTCCTGAAAGGGAAATAGATTTCTGCATTGACTTTGAGCCGGGCACTCATTCAATTTCTATTCTTCCCTACCATATGGCTCCGGCAGAGTTGAGAAAGGTTAAGGCTCAAATCCAAGAACTCCTTTGATAAGGGATTCACCCATCCTAGTGCTTTTCCATGGGGTGCTCATGTGTTATTTGTTAAGAAAAAGGATGATAGTATGAGAATGTGCATTGACTACGGACAACTTAATAAGGTTACAATCCAAAATAAATATCCCTTGCCATGTATTGATGACTTTTTTTATTAGTTTCAAGGTGCATCAGTCTTTTCAAAGATTGATCTCAGGTTTGGGTACAATCAATTGAAGATTAGACCAAGATATGCCCAAAACAGCTTTTAGAACTAGGTACGGGCACAATGTATTTTTGGTGATGTCTTTTGGGATGACCAATGCACATGCAGCCTTCATGAGTTTAATGAATGGGATGTTCAATCCATTCCTGGATTCATTTGTGATCGTGTTTATAGATGATATTTTGGTGTATTCGAAGAGTGAACAGGAACATGCAGACAATCTTCGTATTGGTCTAGGTGTTTTAGGAAAGCAGAAGTTGTACACAAAACTTTCTAAGTGTGAATTCTGGTTGCCTTCAGTTGCCTTTTTGGGCATGTTATTTCCAAGAAAGGGGTAATGGTAGACCCACAGAAGATTGAAGAAGTTAAGAATTGGGCTCGACCTAGTTTCGTTATTGAAGTTAGGAGTTTTGTGGGACTAGCCAGTTATTATCGCCGTTTTGTGAAGAATTTTGCTTCAATCGCTACTTATTTGACCATACTGACTAAAAAAAGAGGTGTCATTTGAGTGGATAGAAAAATGCGAAGAGATATTCTAAAAGCTTAAGACTTTTCTGAACACAACACCTATTTTGACCCTGCCGGTTGTAGGTAAAGACTTTATTAATTATTGTGATGCTTCATATTCAGGTTTAGGTGTTGTGTTGATGTAGGATAAGAATATTGTAGCCTATGCTTCGCGGCAGTTGTAGGTGCATGAGAGGAACTACTAGACTTATGACTTGGAGTTGGCAGCAATAGTGTTTTCCTTGAAAATCTGGAGGCATTATCTTTATGGCGTCAGGTGTGAGATATTTACCAACCACCATAGTTTGCAATATGTGTTCACCCAGAAAGAGTTGAATTTGAGACAACGGAGGTGGATAGAGTTTCTCAAAGATTATGATGTTACCATCTAGTATCATCCAAGTAAGGCTAATGTGGTGGCACACGCATTAAGCCAAAAATCGGTTAGAATGGACAGTCTAGCCTGTTTGGGAGCCCGCAAATGACCCCTGGCTAGAGAGATTCAGGCCTTGGAGGCCAAGTTCATAAGGTTAGGCATCTCAGAGAAGGGTGGGGTGATGGCCAGTATTGATCTAAGGACCACTTTTATAGAGGAGATTATGGTCAAACAGTTTGAAGATGTGAATTTGAATGAGATTAGAGAAAAGGTTTTAATGGGAAAGGCCCAAGATTCAGCACTTGATGCTGGTGGGGTGCTCAACTTTAAGGTAAGGATTTGTGCTCCCCGGGTGGATGGCATAATTTAGAAAGTTTTGTCTGAATATCATGGTTCATGGTACTCTATTCACCCTGGAGTAACCGAGATGTACCAGGACTTCAAACGTCTATATTGATGGCCGGATATGAAGAAAGACATAACAAAATATTTAGCCAAGTGCTTCCAATAGGTGAAATATGATCACCAAAGACTTGCAGAGTTACTTCAAAGAATGTACATTCCTCAATGAAAGTGGGAAAGAATAGCCATGGACTTTGTGGTGGGACCTCTCAAGACTTTGGAAAAGTATGGATCCATTTGGGTGGTGGTTGACAAGTTGATAAAGTCAGCACACTTTATTTTAGTTAGGGTGGACTATAATGCACAATAGTTGGCAAAGATTTACGTGAAAGAGATAGTAAGGCTGCACGGGGTGCCCCTTTCCATCATTTCGGATCGTGGTACGCAGTTTACTTCTAAAATTTGGGGAAGGTTGCATGAAGATCTGGGCACTTAGCTCACTTTCAGCACAACCTTCCATCCACAGATAGATAGACAATTAGAGAGGACTATCCAGGTGTTGGAAGATATGTTGAGGGCATATGTGATTGACTTTGGGGGACATTGGGAAAAGTTCTTATCCTTGTGTGAGTTCTCCTACAATAATAGTTACCACTCTAGCATTGAGATGGCACCGTTCAAAGTTCTTTATGGGTGGGAATGCAGGTCTCCCATAGGATAGTTTGAAGCCATTGGGGGTTGACTTAGTGAGAGATGCTCAGGATAATGTAAGGAGAATCCAAGCTAAGCTTTTAGTAGCTCAAAGTCATCAAAAAGAGTATGATGGCTGTAAGGTAAGGGATATGACATTCGAGGCTGGTGAGAAAGTACTTCTAAAGGTGACACCCCTTAAGAAGGTAATGAGATTTGGTAAAAAGAGCAAGCTCAGTCCTCGCTATATTGGCCCTTTTGAGATTTTGACTGTATAGGGCCAGTTGCTTAAAGATTGGCCTTACCACCTAGATTTTTTGATGTACATACAATGTTCCATGTGTCAAAGCTGAAAAAGTACCATGGAGATGGGGATTACATCATTAAATGGGACTTAATTTTGTTAGATAAGGATCTCCAGTACGAGAAAGAGCCAGTTGCATTCCTTGATTGCGAAGTCCAGAAGTTGAGGACTAACGAGATCAACATGGTTAAAGTACAATGAAAGCATCATTTGGTGGAGGAAGCTATTTGGGAAATCGAGAAGGACATGCGAGACAAGTATCCTTAGCTGTTTGTCGAAGCAGGTGCTACCCTATCTCTACTTTAGTCTTATTTTCCTCGTTGGTCACTCCGAGATGAGTGATGGTTAAATTGGTATTTATTGTAACAACCTATTCCCATCATTATGGATAGTCCAAGGGAAAAGGAATTTGGGCCAGAAACTTTTGGGTAGTAACTTCAGAAAGTTTGAGCCTAGGACAGACTTGGATGAATTCTAAGTCAGGCGAGGTCTGAAGTGGCCTAATGATAGGTGGGGTATCAAATCATCAATTTGATTAAATTAATGTATAGTCAAAATGATACGGAGCTGTTATGGCTTCACAAAATTTCATTTAGATGACTAAAACTCCCAAAATTGGATTCGGTGTGAATGGTATTATTTAAGATGTCATGGGATAGGGGGTGTTGTGAAATGGGAGTTTGGAGCTCAAGTTTTGAGTTCTTTATTTCCGTGCAAAAGCTGAATCTTTCTCTCCTATTAAGTCACGTGAAGATGCAGACACTAGAATGAGATTATTCTTGCCAGAGAATGATGGTCTTGCTATGGCGGTACAGTCGCGACTTAAGTCGGAGAAAAACCTCATAAATGGTCTTCTTCTGCAAAAAATTGCTCTTAAGATGTTAGGAGGAAATCTTGGGTGGTTTTAATCACTTTTCCATGGATTCTCATGCCAAATGTAAGATTTCTACTCCCTAAACTCATAATTCGATTTTTAAAACCCATAAACTAGAATGGGTGATTATGGTGGGAGGGTTTTGGCCTGTGGGAATGGTGAAAATTAGCCCTAAGTGGGGTTTAGGATTATGGTTGTTCTAAGAGGGTAATTATACTATAATTCGACTAAGGTAGACCATTATATTGATCATGTGTATGTATTTACCATTTTTAGACCAAAAACAAGCGGAATGAACCCGAAAAGGGAAAGATGTTGTATCTTAGTGTGGTGAAGCTCGAATTCGAGGTAGGTGATGCTTTTGTTTTCCGTATGTATTTCATGTACTTGTTAAATTAATTCATTATATGCACGTGTGTATATAAATAGGGAAGCATGCCATAGAATATGTGAAATGATCACTTACTAGTCTATTTTGTGATGAACCTATTCTTGATGTTATAATATGGACTATTGTTAGTAATTTGTGATTGATTTGCATAATTAGATCAGGTATCATATTCCGACACATAATTGGATCGGATGTCACGTTCCGACACATATTTGGACTGGTGCCACATTCCAATACAAACCTTGGATCGGGTGTCACATTCCGAGAATTAAGTGTTTATAGGTCCTATGAGAGGACCCTTATATGAAGTTGCATGTTATTGAGATTGTTGAACTGTGGTCTTGCTGAGTACTGATTGATATGAAAATGCTTATATGTGCTTACTATGTTGAGTTTACTTGTCCATGATCGGATTACTGGCTAGCCACGTGATCCTACCAATACACTATTGATTTGTGTACTGATGCTACACTTGATCTATCTTTATTGAGTACATGACATATTCAGCCGGTTGCGAAGAGACCTCGCTTAGAGGAGTGAAAGTTGTTCTAGTTCAAGGGTGAGCTAATTCTTTTAGGCTGCCTGGACTCTCTAGTATTTCTAGTCCTTTTTTCGGGACTTAGATGTTCAAACATTGGTTATTTCTTTAACGACTTTCTTATGGGAATTGTACTCCCTTTCTAGACTTGTTAGTTGTTTAGAGTTTTGGTAGGATTGACTTTCAGTTCCAAGGATGTTTTTCATACGATTAAGTTGTTGACTAGACTTTTCTGAGTTTATGGGGACTCAGGCTTATTTCTTTAATTAAGACTGCTTCCGCATCCTTACTTTGTTTTATCTACTGCATTTGTTAATTATTGGGCTGTTATAATGGTTCTCTCACCGGAGGGTTAGTATGGATGCCAGTAATGGCGGGTCAGAGTCGTGACACTCTTGATATACAAATTGACATTGTTGTAGCACAACTTCTTGGGTGTTTAAATTCTAATGTCCTCGAATTTTGTTCGTTCCAACTTTTCAACCTCCGTAACTCATCAATCTCACTCATATGTCATTGTATTATTCTAATGTTGAATGTGTCTCTAGTTCGGGCTATTCATTTTTACCCATTGCTTTGAATATCTCTTGGAAAGAATGAAGCAATACAATTGAAATTAGAATAATGATTTCAATATGACATAATAACTCGATCTTAGTGAATGTTAGTTACTCAATTCATTTACATTATACACTACTCATATTTTTATTTGTGCATTCCCAAATGACATTTATGAATGATATTATATACACGTTTTATAATATGATTTGTACTTTAATCAAATTACACTTTCACAGTCAAGTTAGCCTGAAAGTTTGACAAAAACAAATAGCATAGATATATGAGGAAATGACAAATCATATCATTGAAAATATTAATTTTGTCCTAACATAACACAATAATGATAGGACTTGATGGATGAGCTAGCAATTAATGGGACATTTACAATCAAGTCAGTTTGGAATTGATGAGACATAAACACAAGGAAAGTGAGGTTTATGAGAAATTATGGGTGAATAGTGTGCCATTTAAACTGAATTTCTGGAGGATATGGGTAAAAAATTACCACTATTGATAATTTAGAGAGAATGAAGATTGATATTGCCTCAAGATCCTGGTATTGTGAGGCATACAATCAGAAGAGAATGACACGCCTTTTTCTTATAGTTCCCATAGCTACTAAGCTACAGAGGAACTTTGCATCTTGGGAAGGTATCAGCATAGTGAGTTATATTTATAACAGTTCACTATCAGGTTGATGTGGTTCTAGATACAATAATAATAAATTGAATTACAATCAAATAAGACAAGATACGAAGATATGATTAAGTAAAAGAAATGAGAGAAAGTGGACTTTATAAGAAAGGAAGGGGAAAATCTAATAATTAGAATAAATTAACCATTAAATTTAATCCTAGGGAGAAAAGAAATGAACTTATAATGGAAATATTACTTAGAATATCCAAGAGAGGTTCATTGAAGAGATAAAGGAAATCATCCCATAAACTAACAACAACAGTATTTTCTCTTTCTTCAAAGTTAGCTAACCTTAAATGAAGACCTTAAAGACTATTTATATTAGTCATGTAAAAATAACCAAATTACAAGAATGACCAAATTATTAAAATAACCACTTGTGTATATTAGTGGCCTTGAATTCTTCCTTCTATGCTTCCTTTAAATCTTTCAAACTCAAGATGGTTGGAAGAATGCTCCAAAGTCCTTGATGATCTATGTCGTTATCATCCCTTCCCGCATAAAGTTATTTGAGCATGTTATGAACTTTAAAAGCTCTTTTAATGAATCTTCCATGACACTTTGAGCCCTTTCTGGGAGATTGAAAATTTTCATATTCAAGATGACCCGCAACCTCACCCTTAATATCAATTTTGCTATTTTGATTTGCATCATTATCTCCTTTTTGAAAAGAACTTGTCCTCGAGTCCAAGCCTTGCAAAATAAAGAAGGAAACAACAACTAGACAAATATTATCATAATCCTTCAAAATAATGTTAATGCAACAAGAAACATCTCCGGGATCAAAAATAAACTTTAATCCTCTAAGAACATCAAGAATCACCATGTACATCCCCAAAAATATCCATAAGAAATCATCATTTTAATATGAAATCAAATCAAGTTCTTTAACAAGATCATGCCAATTTTTAAATGGCTTGTCATCATATTTTAGGAAAGAAGTATTGATATAATCCAATAAGAATGTGTTCTTCAAAAAGCGGGATAAGTAAAGAAATTAATACTCATGGCAGTATCAATTACTTCACATTCAATTGAAGGTTTATTATTATCTTCTCATATTTTACCCCATAATGGATTGACATATACCTTGTAGCCTTCAAAAGTTGCTACCTCATCGACTTTACCAAAAACATCAGTATGTTCATCATTGTAAATGATCATCTTATCTTGCAACAAAATACTATCTTTAAAGAGAGAAAAACCAATATACAATGAAGAGTCAAAGCATTTAAATTCACTCTCAAAAAGACAAATATCCTTTTTTACAAGATTATCCATGATATTATCTATATGAGTGAAACAAGAGATAGGATCAACAACATTATACAACTCCAAGAGTCACTTGTTAGCCTTCAAACTCATTTATTTTTACATCACTAGTTGACAACAATTTAAGCTCACGAGAATCAACAATTTTCCCCTCAAACTAAATCAACTAATGGAGGTAAGTCAAAATTCAATACGCCATTACTACTTTTAAAATGACATACATTATCACCAACATCATGAATTTCATCAAATAAACTCAAAGTAAAATCAAGAAACTCATTTACATCCTTATCAAATAAAGGTGGAGTGTCATACTCAAACTTCTCATTCTTTTTTAAATAACCAATTTCATTTTCAATACTAACTTGAGGATCACTAAATAATTCACAAGTATCTTCAATTAGTGCTTGACTACAACATTCAACATCAATTTCATGACAAACAACCAAAAAAATTTAGCTCAAAAGAAGCATAACTTTCATATAAACTAAAATTTCCATCAAGATTACTTAAAAGAAATAAAGTGTTATTCTAGCGAGTTTGAAGTTTTATTCTTCGTTTCATGTGGTTCCTCGGTAGGTAGGGCTTCCATTAGTATAGGATTAGTCATTTTACCTTGAAATGCTCCTAAAATTTCTTCTTTACTTTTATATTTATTATTTGAGCTCACTTGAACACTTGGAAAGGTAGTGGGTATCTTGATCAACTATTGATGCTTCAACGGTATAAGATTTTTAATTATTGTTTTCTTCTTGTCTTCATTTTCAAACGTGTCATTAAAAGAGACATTACAAGTAGGAAAAGAAGAATAAGCATTAGAGTTAAAACAAGAAGCAAGCTCTCTCAAACTATATTTTTCTTCACTTCTCTCAATTTTCTTTTCCTCTTTCTTTTCCTTTTTCTCATTTTCAGATGTTTTCACTCTTTTTTTGTGGCAATACACTCACTATCCTCAACTCAAGCTTTCCTTTTTCTACTATTGAATTGCCACTTGTCATTTCCTCACTTCTCTCAATCTTTTCTCTCTCAAATTCTTTTAGAGTTGGACAAACTCCACGAATCCCCTTTGTAGGAGTAGGGTGACTCATTACATCAACTTTGACCTTTAAATCTTGAGATTCGTCAACTTTTCTCTTGACATTTTTCGCTTTGCAATGACCATTTTTTCCTCAAGTTTTTCCTTTCTTCTTGTCAATCTTAGCAACTCCAAATATCTTTATTTCATCTTCAAAAGTGTACTATGTGATTTTATCCCAATGAAAGCTTGTCAAAAGGGTAGATGGCACAAAGAAATACTCTTGACCTCTTAGGTTGACGAAACACTTGTTAGTCTTTTTATCAAATGTAGCTTCTTTTTCAATTATCCAAGACCTCCCAAGTAACATATGATAAGCTTTCATTGGGATAACATCACATAGTACTTCATCGTGAAACTTGCCAAATTTGAACTTTACCAAAACTTGTTTTGTGATCTCGAAAGTTCCTTTTTCATTTGACCATGGCAATGCATATGATTGTGGATGTTTCATAGTCTTCAACTTTAAGTGCTCAATCATGCTTGACGTTGCAATACTTATGGAACTCTTGTTATGGATAATCATGGCACCACCAATTCCTTCAATTCTACAATTAACATGAAACATGTTCGTTCTTTCTTCCAAAAATTGGTCAACACATGCTTCATCACACTCATGTTGTTAAATAAAATGGTCTCCTTTTATCAAAGCATTCAAGTTAAACCTATCAATTGGGCCGGGTGATCCGGTAACCGGCCCATTAATATCGGCCCACTAAGGGACCGGTATCGGTAAGGCCGGACCAGTAGCCGGCCCACGTTCTTAATGGACTGGGCTAGTCTAGTTTTTTTTAGATCAAATTCGATAAGACCGGCCTGATAAAGGATCAGTATGTGGCCCACAGGTGGACCGATCCGGACTGGCCTGGTAAGCAAAAATAAAATTATTATTAATAGCATATGACCGTAGGGCAACTTTCTGAAAAGTGGCCCAAAATAGTGTTTTTAAAAAAAATTATTAACCAATTTTTTTTCTATAAATACCTATAACATTTACTTATTTTTTTCCACCAACAATCATCTAATTCTCTCAATTCTTTCTCAACTTCTCACTTCTCTCTTAACGTGATAGCAATCTTTTATTATTTTTTGCAATTAACAACATCAAGTGAACGTTTTCAACTTTCAAGTGTTCAACATTTCATCAATTTTATGAATCTTTAGTTGATTCCGGCAATTTGGTATAATCGTTCCTTCTCTTATTTTTATTTAGTAAATTAATTCTTCTATATTTAAATATTCATTTTTTCTTTTTATAATTTTTATTATTTTAAATGCATAATGGATAAATTAAAAAAAGTAGGTCAAAGTATTAAAAAATTGTGTCCCAAAGGTAGTAGTGATAGTAAGAAAAAAAGTGGTTCGAGTAGAAGTAGTACAAGTCGATTTTATTCTCGTGTTCCTGAAGACCACCTAATGAATTTGGAGAAATAAGTGTAGGTGCACATGATATGAATGAACATTAATATCAAGAAACTTACGATATAGAAGAACCAAATGAATTTGAAGTAGAAATAGAACAAGATAATAATGATGATGATGATGATAAACCAACTAGTCCTATTGTTGATATAGGTAATGCTCAATCTAGAACTGGTAATCTTCATCCACGACATGTAAAAGAAAGAAAAAAAATTAGTTTAGTACGATATTATTTTGAATGCATAGTTGGAACAACTAAAGTTCAATGTAAAGATTGTCAAGCAATTTTCGAGCATAAGACCGGGAGTAATAAAGGTGGAATGGGTCAATTGACTAAAAATCTAGATAATGAACATACTGATTGGAGAGAACGAATAATGGGTGCTACTGGACCAGTTCAAGGTGGATTAAACTCACAGACCAAAAATTTAATTGTGACGTATAATAAAATGAGGGACCGTGAAGAGTAAGCAAAAATGATAGATTTGGGATGTCTACCTTTTTCATTTGCTTCTTCTGACGCTTTTATTCATTATATACAACCAGTTTATAATCTCATTTTTAAAGGTATTCCTAGAACTACTTGTAGATAAGATATTTTTAAATTTCATGGACAATATGCATATTATTTACGTTGGTTATTAACAAATTTTCAATGTATAGTTCACTTACTTCTAATCTTGGTTGTGTTATAAATAAAATTAATTATTTAACTATTATTTGTCATTGAATAGATAGTGATTCTGTCATGCAAAAACGTATTTTAGCATTTCAATATGATGATGACCGAAAACGTACTGCACAATTTATTTCTGATTCTATATCAATGGTTGCAAAATATTATGGTATTCAACACAAAGTTTTATGTATTTCTATTGATAATGCATCTAACAACACCGCTGCTATTAATTCTTTAAAAACTGAGTTCCCCCCCCCCCTTAGAGGATATTTTTCATATTAGATATGTTTGTCATATATATAATTTAATTATAAAAGATGGTCTTTATTTTTTTGAGACGATAATTGAAAAAGTTAGGCATGCAATTTGTTTTATTCAAGAAAATAATAGAAAAGCCAGGCTTAAAGAATTTAAAAGAAAATGTGAGAAAAATAATCGTAGACCAAGATTAATGCCCAAAGAAATTGAGACTAGGTGGAATTCTACTTATTATTTTTTTAAAGATTTGCAATATTTATAAAGCCCCTATAACTACAATTTTTAATCAATATGAATATAAATTTCCCGAAGTCATGTTGCAAGAATCTGATTGGACTAAAATCAATTAAGTTGTTATTTTTTTAGAAAAAATTTTATTTGGCTACTATTGAAGCTTTCGGTACTTATTATCCTACTATTTGTAATATTTTAGCTTATATAGCCAAATTATTTTTATTTCTTATAAAATATAAACAGAAAAATAATTACAAAGAAGCTGTAACTAGAATGATAGAAAATATTTAAATATTTTTTTCCTATTCCTCATATTTATTTAATTGGTGCTATGTTAAATCCGTATATGAAATTTAATGTTATCCCTATTCATACTATTCCTCTATCACGTCCTTCTGATGAGTCATCATGTTCTAAAAGACAGGCACAAGTTATGCATGTCCATTATGTTACTAATTTATCCGTTTGGAATAGAATACAGCCTACACCACAACAAAGAGTAAATCGAGACGAGCGTAATTATCATTTGAGACAGGCCCAAGAGACCTATGATCAAAATATTATCAGCACACTGGAATTATGGAAGAACAATCAAAAACAATATCTAGTACTATCAACCATTGCTAGTGATGCGCTAAATGTTCCAATGTCAACTATCGCATCAGAGAACGCATTTAGTCAAGGAAGACAGCAGATCGGAGATAATCAACACTCATTGAAAAGCAATACCATGAATGTTTTGGTTTGCCTTAGAGATTCAATTAAATCAGAACAAAGAAATAAAGGAAGACGACAAGATATGGAAGAAGAAGAAGAAAAGAAAAAGAAGAAGAACTTGAAGAAATAATGTCAATTGAAAATCCTTCGGCACAAGCTATTCCAAATTATGGATTAGTTGATTTTAAAATTATGAGTCAATTTCTGTTAATGTTAATATAGATGAATTGGAGAAAATGATTCAAAATATGTAGAAATTACAATTTATTATATACAACTAATTGTAAGTTTTTTTTTGTAACTTTGCATTTTTGAATTTTATCAATGTAATAATAAAGTCAAAGACTCATTGAGTCTTTGCATTTCTTATATTTTTCCCATAAATTTTGTATAATTCATTGAATTAATTTTATTTACTTTACATAAGTATATATTGAAAATTAAATTTGTAATCACTATATGATTTCAATACTCGAAAAAGTGTAATTATAATAGTAGTATATTATAAGTATATTTGGTATACATTGTATATATAATATAATGTAACTATATCACTACAATAGATAGTAAGTTGTGGGTATATTTGGTATATATTATAAGTATATACAATATAATGTAAGTATATTATTATACTAGATAGTACATTGTGAGTATATTTGGTATACATTATAAGTATATATAATATAATGTAAGTATATATAATATAATGTAAGTATATTATTATAATAGATAGTATATTGTGAGTATATTTGGTATATATTGTAAGTATATTATTATAATAAATAGTATATTGTGAGTATATTTGATATACTTTGTAAGTATATATAATATAACCTAAGTATATTATTATAATAGATAGTAAGTTGTGAGTATATTTGGCATATATTGTAAGTATATACAATATAATATAAGTATATTATTATAATAGATAGTATATTATGAATATATTTGGTATATATTGTAAGTATATACAATATTCAATATAATGTAAGTATATTAATATAATATATAATATATTGTGAGTATATTTGGTATATATTGTAAGTATATACAATATAATGTAAGTATATTATCAAAATAGAGAGTATATTGTAAATATATCTGGTATATATTATAAGTATATACAATATTCAATCTAGTGTAAGTATGTTATTATAATAGATAGTATATATGGTATACATTATAAGTATATACAATATAATGTATGTATATTATTATAATAGAGAGTATATTATGAGTATATTTGGTACATATGTAAGAGTATACAATATAATGTAAGTATATTATTATAATACAGAGTATATTGTGAGTGTATTTGGTATATATGTAAGAATATACAATATAATTTAAGTATATTATTATAATAGATAGTAAGTTGTGAATATATTTGACATATATTATAAGTATATACAAGTATATTATTATAACAAAGCATATATTGTGAATATATCTAGTATATATTGTAAGTATATACAATATTCAATATAATGTAAGTATATTATTATAATAGATAGTATATTGTGAATATATTTGGTATACATTGTAAGTATGTACAATATATTGTAAGTATATACAATATTCAATATAATGTAAGTATATTATTATAATAGATAGTATATTGTGAATATATTTGGTATACATTGTAAGTATGTACAATATATTGTAAGTATATACAATATTCAATATAATGTAAGTATATTATTATAATAGATAGTATATTGTGAATATATTTGGTATACATTGTAAGTATGTACAATATATTGTAAGTATATACAATACAATGTAAGTATATTATTATAATAGAGAGTATATTGTGAGTATATTTGGCATATATTGTAAGTATATATAATATAATGTAAGTATATTATTACAATAGATAGTATATTGTGAGTATATTATAATACATAATCTATTGTAAGTATATTTTGTACATATTGTAAGTATATATAATATAATATGAATATATTATTATAACAGATAGTATATGTGATATATTTGATATACTTTGTACGCATATATAATATAATGTAAGTATAATATTGTAATAGAGAGTGTATTGTGAGTATATTTGGTATAGTTTGCACGTATATATAATATAATACAAGTATATTATTAAATATTTTAAGTATATAAATTGTTATAATTACTTCTAAATTAAATATATAACGATACATTATATTGATGATTGACTCAAACTTTCAAACAAATAAACGTCGATTAATAAAAAAAGGCCGAAACCTGACCTAGCCCGATAAGCCCGCCATTGTACCCTTAATGGGTCATGGGTTGTGCCATCCTACCTTTTCTCACGGTTGGGCCCAGACCGGAGTTGCTCATTAAGGGAAGGACCGGCCCAAACCAGTTCGGCGACTCGATGTCCCTATTCTTTATTGGGCCGGGGCCCACGTAACAGCCTTACCCGATTATATCTCCGCTCCAAGCATCTTTAACTTTGCCAATATTGAACAACGTATTTTATCGCTTCCTAATTTTTATGGGAATGAGTTTGGAAGCCCCAATCAGGAGGCGACAAGCAAACTAACACTTGTACGTCAAATTGTTATGACTCTGCAACCCCTCTTCAAAGAAATTATAATATTTGAGTTCAATAATTCAGCGTTCAAGTATATGAACTAAGTTAGTGGGACTATTATGTTTGTTCTCCTCTTTTCTTTATACTATGTTCGTGCCCTTTTTCTTCTTACTTATATAATAATATGATAAAATTTGTACAATAAATATCTTTAAGAATTTATTTGATGGAGGAAAGCGACACATAACAAGAGTAGCGATTATGTATTAAAAACACAAGACTCTACAAACTTAGATATTAACATAGCAACCTCATCTTCTTAAAGAAGTCTTTATAGTAATGGCTCTAACAAAAGTTCAATAGATATAATTGAAACAAGATTATGAAATTTAATTTTTTATAAAGTAACTCGCGGAAATCATAACACACTATATCTATCTATCATATTACTACAACATACCCAGTGAAATCCCACAAGTGGGGTATGGAGAGGATAAAGTGTACGCAGATCTTACCACTATCTCAGAAAGATAGAGAGGTGATTTCCGAAAGACCCTCGACTCGAATGTATTAGCCCCAAGTAGGAGAAAACAACAATAGATAATGCATAGTGGCAAAAAACTAAGAGCAATGTGAATTCTACGAGACTAAAAATAATAACAGTAACAAAATGATGTGAAAATCGAAAAGTAACAACAACACAACTATAATGGCACGACTAGTCCTATGACCAACCTAAAACAGTCACAGACCAGGAAACACTCTACCCCTACTAACCTTCTACCCTAATATACGACTTCCACAACTTTCTATCAAAGATCATGTCCTTCGTGATATGAAGCTGCGTCATATCCTGTCTAATCATCTCTCCAATACTTTTTTGGTCTACCCCCTACCCTTATCTATCGTATTACAAGTTTACATAATTGAGAAACACTTTATGATGAATAATTGTAGTAGACGTGAGAGATATCTCTAGAAAAGTTAAAATTATGATAGTACTTACATCTAAACAAGAAGTTTAACACACTTAAGATTTATATTTTGTATGTCTATTCATTGTTTCTACCATTGAACTAAAACTGTGAAATGGGCTGGTTGGCCCCTAACCGACCCCTAAGACCGGCTCGTTAATGGCCTGGCACGGGGGAGACTGGATCGGGTACCGTCCCAACACAAAAAAAAATTGGTCTGCTCCGGTGTATTTTTGGCCTCGGACCGGTAAAATCGGCCCGGTAAGGGGACCGGTACCGACCCGGTTCGACAATTTTTTTTCCCAAAAATTCTAGATGTTGGGCCAGATTCAAAAAGAGCCAACTGTTGGCCCAAGGCCCAAATCTGAATATATGGATATTTTTGTAAAAAAAATCAGTTAATCAATTTTTTTTCTATAAATACCTATAATATTTAATCATTTTTTTCCACCAACAATCATCTAATTCTCTCAATTCTTTCTCAATTTCTCAATTCTCTCTTAAAGTGATATCAATCTTTTATTATTTTTTATAATTAACAACATCAAGTGGAAGTTTTTTCAACTTTCAAGTGGTCAACATTTGATCAATTTTACGATTCTTTGTTTGATTCCGGCAATTTGATATAATCGTTCCTTCTCTTGCTTTTATTTAGTAAATTAATTCTAGTATATTTAAATATTTAATTTTTTTGTTTATAATTTTTATTAGTTTAATTTGCATAATGGATAGATTAAAAAATATAGGTAAAAGTGTTAAAAATTTGCATCCCGGCGGATGTAGTGGTAGTAAGAAAAAAAATATTTCTGGTAGAGGTAGTACAAGTAAAAATTATTTTTGTATGCGTGAAGCACCACCTAGTGAATTTGGAGAAATAGATGTAGGTGCACATGATATGAATAAAAATAAATTTCAAGAAAATTATGGAATAGAACAACCAAATGAATTTGAAGTAGAAATAGAATAAGATGATAATGATGATATGGATGTTACACTAACTAGACCTGATGTAGATTTAGGTAATGTTCAATCTAGAACTGTTAATTTTCCTCCACGACCTGTAAAATAAAGAAAAAAAACTAGTTTAGTATGACATTATTTTGAACGCATAGCCGGAACAATTAAAGTTCAATATAAAGAGTGTCAAAAAAATTTGGAGCATAAGACCGTGGATAATAGAGGTGGAACGGGTCAATTGACTAGACATCTAGACAATGAGCATCTTGGTTGGAAAGAACGAATAGTGGGTGCTACTGGACTAATTCAAAGTAGAATAAACCCACAGAATGGAAAATTAACGGGGACGTATAATAAAATGAGGGACCGTAAAGAGATAGCAAAAATGATAGTTGTGGGTTGTCTACCTTTTTCATTTGCTTCTTCTGATGTTTTTATTCATTATATACAATCAATTTATAATCTCATGTTTAACGATATTTCTAGAAGTACTTGAACATCAGATATTTTTAGACTTCATGAACAATATGCATATTATTTACGTTGGTTATCAACAAATCTTTCATGTAGAATTTCACTTACTTCTTATCTTGGTCATGCTATAAATAAAAATGATAATTTAACAGTTACTTGTTATTTGATAGATAGTGATTTTGTTATGCAAAAACGTATTTTAGCATTTCAATATGATGAAGACCGAAGACATAATGCACAATTTATTTCTAATTCTATATCAATTTTTGTAAAATATTATGATATTCAACACAAATTTTTATGTATTTCTTTTGATAATGCATCTAACACTACTGCTGCTATTAATTCTTTGAAAGCTGAGTTTTTCCCCCCTTTAGATAATATTTTTCATATTAGATATGTTTGTCATATATATAATTTAATTATTAAAGATGAACTTTCTTTTTTTGAGCCAACAATTGAAAAAATTAGGCATGCAGTTGGTTTTATTCAAGAAAATAATAGAAAAGCTAGACTTAAAGAATTTAAAAGAAAATGCGAGGAAAATAATCTTAGACCTAGATTAATGTCTGAAGAAATTGAGACTATGTGAAATTCGACTTATGATTTTTTAAAAACTTGTAATATTTATAAAACTCCTATGACTACAACTTTTAATCAATATGCATATAAATTTTTCGAAGTCAAGTTGGAAGAATCTGATTGGACTAAAATTAATGATGTTGTTATGTTTTTAGAAAAATTTTATTTGGCTACTCTTGAATTTTTTGATGCTTATTATCCTACTTTTTCTAATATTTTAATTTATTTAGCCGAAATTTCTGTATTGCTTATGGAATATAAAAAGAAAGTTGATTATAAAGATGTTGCTGAAATGATAAAAACGTTTTAAAAAATATTTCTTTCCTATTCCTCCTATTTATTTAATTGGTGTTATGTTAAATTTGTATTTAAAATTTAAAACTATGTCTGAATATGTTCGCCTTATATATACTTCTATAGAAATTGAAAACGATGAAGATCCTACTATATTTAAGGCGATGAGTGATACAAGTGATCATATTCAAACATTATATTATCATTATATCGATTTACTTGATAATGCTATCCCTGGTCATAATGTTCCTTTATCTCATCCTTCTAATGAGCCATCATCTTCTAAAAGACAGACAAGTGGTATGCCTGCCCATGATTTTTTTAATTTATCTATTTGGAATATAATACAACGTACATCACAACGAAGCATAAATCGGGATGAACTTAATTATTATTTGAGACAGGCTCCAGATCTATAATGAAAATAGTGTCACTATACTGGAATGGTGGAAGAACAATCAAAACAAATATCCAGTACTATCAACCATGGCTAGAAATATATTAAATGTTCCAATGTCAATTGTTGCATCGGAGAGCGCATTTAGTCAAGGAAGGCAGCAGATCGGAGACAATCGATACTTTTTGGGGAGCAATGCCATGAATATTTTAGTTTGCCTCAGAGATTGGATTAGATCAGAGCTTAGGAATAAAGGAAGAGTAGAAGATACGGAAGAAGACGAAAAACTTGAAGAAATAATGTCAATTGGAGATCTTTCGGCACAAGTTAATCCAAATTACGGATTAGTTGATTTTGAAAATTATGAGTCAATTTCTGTTAATGTTAATACATATGAATTGGAGAAAATGATTCGAAATATGTAGAAGTTACAATTTATTATATACAACTACTTGTAAGTTTGTAGCTATGTTTTAAATTTTATTAATATATTAATAAAGTCAAAGTCTTTGCATTTCTTATTTTTTTCCTACAAATTTATATGATTTAATAAAATAATTATTTTTATTTTACATAATCATCTAAGAAAAATTAAATTTGTAGTCACTATAAGATTTCAATATTTAAAAAATATTATTATAATAAATAGTATATTATGAGTATATTTGTTATACATTGTAAGTAATAGATAATATATTGTCAGTATATTAGATATACATTGTAAGTATATATAATATATAATGTAAGTAATAGATTGTATATTGTCAGTATATTATATATACATTGTAAGTATATATAATATATAATGTAAGTAATAGATTGTATATTATGGATATATTAGATATACATTGTAAGTATATATAATATATAATGTAAGTAATAGATTGTATATTATGGGTCTATTAGATATACATTGTAAGTATATATAATATAATGTAAGTAATAGATAGTATATTGTGAGTATATTTGATAGACATTGTAGGTATATATATATATATATATATATATTATAACATAAGTATATATATACTGATAGATAGTATATTGTGAGTATATTAGATATACATTGTAAGTATATATAATGTAAGTATATCACTGTAATAGATAATATAATGTTAGTATACTTGATATACATAGTATGTATATATAGTATAATGTAAGTATATAAATACTACTAGATAGTATATTGTGAGCATATTAGATATACATTGTAAGTATATATAATATATAACATAAGTATATATATACTAATAGATAGTATATTATGAGTATATTAGATATACATTGCAAGTATACATAATGTAAATATATCACTTTAATAGATAGTATAATGTTAGTATACTTGATATACATAGTATGTATACATAGTATAATGTAAGCATATACATACTAATAGATAGTATATTGAGTCTATAGTGGGCATATTATTATAATAGATAGTATATTGTGAGTATATTAGATATAAATTATAAGTATATATAATATATAACTTAAGTATATTATTATAATAGATAGTATATTGTGATTATATTAGATATACATTGTAAGTATATATAATGTACGTATATCACTATAATAGACAGTATAATGTTAGTATACTTGATATACATAGTACATATATATAGTATAATGTAAGTATATACATACTAATAGGTAGTATATTGTGAGTATATTATTATAATAGATAGTATATTGTGAGTATATTAGATATACATTGTAAGTATGTATAATATATAACGTAAGTATATTATTATAATAGATAATATACTGTGATTATATTAGATATATATTATAAGTATATAACTATAATAGATAGTATAATGTTAGTATGCTTGATATACATAGTACATATATATAGTATAATGTAAGTATATACATACTAATAAATAGTATATTGTGAGTATATTTGGTATACTTTGTAAGTATATATATAATATATGATTAATTATATCACTATAATATATAGTATAATGTTAGTATATTAGATATAGATTGTAAGTATATATATAATATATAATTAAGTATATCACTATAATAGATAGTATATTGTGAGTATATAAATTGTTATTATTACTTTTAAATTAACTAGATAACGATATGCTATATTGATGATTGACTCAAATTTTTGAATACATAAACACCAAAAAAAATAATCAAGCCCAACAAACTGGTCCAATCGGCCCAAACGGGCCCGACCCATTAAACCGGACCTATACCCTTAATGTGTCATAGGCCGGTTTTTTATACATTTTCACTGTGAAGATCGGCCCGACCCGGCCCATTAAGAGTCCGTTCCCGACCCAGCCCATCTTGGAACTCCGGTGGCCCAAAAAAAGGTGGGCCGGTCTGACCCGATCCACTTAACACCTTACATTGAACCCAACCCTAGAGGATTGTCATGGTGCTAAAATGTAGCTTAGAGGGAAGTTCTTCTCCTTTATAGAAATTCCCTAACCCTAATTAAGAAAAGAAAAAGGAAAATGGTAACAGATTAATTAGAAGCGTATGTATGAATAATAATATATCCAAAGAATTTATAAAGTTGATGTTATTAGTGTATTCATAAATGTGTCTTTAGTAACCACTACACTTCCAATCAATTTATTTTATTTGGTCGGAACACCTCCAATCAATTTTATTTTATATTTTGGTATGAATTCCTTCAATCAATTAATTACTCATGCAATGGCATCATTGTTAATACTCATATTATTGATGTAGTTTTCGACTTAACTACAACACAATTAATTATAATTTATTTAAGAAAATATTCAGACATTTGTTACTCAGATATTTACGTAAGGATTTGTTAGTACAATCTAATTTAAAGAAATCTCTTTTGTTTTGAAGACTAATATCAGAATCAACAGTCTCTTACAAAGAATATTTCTTATGATTTAGCTTTTTTCCGATTTTCTTTACAATAGTTTAGGGTGAGGCATATGAAATAGAAACTATTCCCTCCGTTTCAAAAAGAATGACATACTTTTCTTTTTAATCTATTTAAAAAAGAATGACTCATTTTCTTTTTTGACATCACTTTAATCCAACTTTTCACGTGTCATATTTAAGGTCATATGATTAAAAGGAATTTTAGTACATTTAACATAACTCAATTTAGGATCATAAGATTGAAAAGTTTTCTTTATATTTTTAAACTCCATGATAAGTCAAACTAGGTCATTCTTTTTTAAACGGAGAGATTAGTATATATATGATAAAACTCTAGAAAATGTAATAAAGCGTAGATTTAGAAATACAATAAAGTAACAGAGTACCCTTTTGGATATATATCTTTGGTAGATCTTCTACGAAGGCTATATTATCTTGTTGCAAAAAACATTAATGACAATTTATCAGAAAAAGACAAAAGATCTACACAAGATATTCATAAATCTAGAGAAAGTACAGTACAGTACAGTATAATACCATATCATACTATACCATATCATAAAGTATGAAACCATGGGAAACTATCATCCAAACAGAGTGTAGGGGTCTTTATAGATAGAGTTATAACTAATTTTAATCAACTCAAAACGCGCTACTCCAACATTAACCCAACAAAACAATTTGAACTCCCAGTATAGCCAAATTGGTTGTTTGGTATTTTGTCACGTCTCGAGACCCACCCTAGGCGTGACATGGTACTTGAAACCCCATTAGGCCCGAGAGAACCAACCAACCTACTTAACTTAGATAATTCAATACAAATACTAATTTAAATCCTAACGCGAAAAATAAGAACAATTTATATTAATATTCAAAGAGCTTAAAAGAGGAAAACCAATTCGACTCTTAATAAGAAAACCAAATTCAACTAACCATAGAACTACAAAACCTCTACTAATAGAATAACATTGTCTACATCGGGACATGACCCCCAACATACCATGAATACTGAATGAAGACTGATAAAAGAAAAATACACTTTCTAGAAGATGAAAAACTCACCACAATGCTAATTGTTGTCCCTGAATAATCTACTGCTGCCTGGAACCACGAACCTATATCTCTGATCCTACATCATAAAATGATGTATCATCCAAGGACAGTCAATACGGCAAGTATAGGTATGCAACCTGGGGAAAAGGACAAATAATATAGATACATATAATATAACCATAAAGTAAAGGAAAAATCATAAGTGCAGACCCAAATCATTTAGACATCAATCTTTCAAAAATCATTAAGCTTGAGTAGGGTAGTATTCACCAATATAAAGCAACCCACGAGCTATATGGGCCCGCCCTCCGCCCGACATAGGGCCACAATCCTTGTATGCCGCATGAATTGAGAAATATAAGAATCTAGTGAACCAAACTCTCTCAAAAATAAAGACTGTAGAGGCTACTATGATTAACAACATACAATGATCATCCATATTTCCGTAAAAGGACCTGCCACGTCGGCAATGTAACACCCCTCAAAAATTTTCCTTAAGATTCGGACACTTCTTGTATACGGGTAGGGTCGAACTCAAGTATTGTAGGGTATATGCATGAGTTAAGATGAGTCCCCGAGGATTTAAAAGTGTTAGAGGTGATGCGGGGTCACAAAGGACCCCTAGGACCCAAGCTAAGTCCAAAAGGGTTTGTCTTGGGTAAGTTGTCGAAAGAGTTCATATGAAGGGTCGACTTCTAACGACCCTATCTTTTGAAAGACAATAATCTGGGTAGCCCACGACCTATTAAATTAAAGGTCGTCGAGTCTTCTTTCCAACGCCACCAAAAATGTAATTTTTGGAGTTTGGAGTCAAAAGATATAACGATCCTAAGACGAACTAGCTTGGACGGAATTTTAGGCCTGAGTTGCAACTGCTGGGAATATGGCCTTGGCGCCGCAAGGGCGCGATGCGCCACTATCGCGCCAGGAACATGCCTCAGTAGTTTGGTCCCTGGCGCGACGTGCCACTATTAGGTAGCAGGGTTTTTCAAGCCTATTTTCCAGAACCCAGAAAACTTGGGCTTGGCGCTGTAAGGGCGTGACGCGCCACTATCGCGCCAAGAACATGCCTCAGTAGTTTGGTCCTTGGCGCGGCGCGCCACTAATGGGTGTGCAGGTTTTAGGCCTAATCGACCTGGCGCTGCAATGGCGTGATGCATCACTATCGCGCTAGGAGAGTTTTTAGCCTATTTTCAGAATTTTGAAGAAAGGGCAATTTGGGAATTATCCCAAATTATATATGTATCAGCCTTAGCACGTTTTGGGACCATTTTCAATCCCTCACTCTCTCTCTAAAAAGCCCTAGAAAATTCTCTCTCTTCTTCTTCATCTTCTTCTTCTTCTCCAACAAGGATTTGTTCCAAGAGCTTCAAGACTTCAAGTTTCCATTGAAGACCCAACAACAAGGTTTCTTCAAGAATCTATTTTAAGGTATGTAAGGCTACCCAAAGCATGGGTTGAGTCCACCCATGTGCCCTACTCTTTCCTTGAGGTTAGATATCTATGAGAATGGAGTTTCTTGATAGGTTTATGTTTGAATGAGTCTTGTCTCCTATTAATTTATTTCTTATTGTGTTGAAGTTATTGAGCTAAGAATTTCTAAAACTTTCTTGTTAGCATGAGTTGATGGAGATGGTTTGGTAATATGCTTGGTTGATTTCCTTAACCATGTGATTATGTTGAATGTGTCAATTTCCTTAAATATGTTATTCCTCTTGACTTGTTGGTTTAAAATCTTAGAGTGTGATGAGTCATATGGGTGTGATAAACAAGGAGAAGAATGGTTTTTGTGTTTGTGGGAGGTTATAATGCTTATCTAATTTAGGCTTGATTGAGTTGATTGGAGGATAGAATTGACAAGTGGACAAGGTCCTAAATGAGACTTGCCATTATGACTCGATTGAGTTGAATTGAGGATAAAGTTGATGAGTCGGCAAAGATCTAAATGAAACTAGCCGTGAGGGCTTCTTTGAGATGATTGGATGGAGTCTTATGAGCATAGAGTCATGAGAGGAGTATCGAGAACCGAAGTGGGTTAGAGTATAGTCCATACTCGAACCCCAAAAACTACGCCGCCAATGTAGGTAGGGATGGAACCATTAAAGTCGGATGCTTTCCGTGGGATTGAGCCGTTAAAGTCGGATATTTCCCATTTTATTATCCTGAAATGATAAGACTTGACTAATCGATGGAATCCATGATTGGAGAGGCGTTTATGCCCTGGCAAGGTGTGGACGGACGTGGCAACAATGTCTAATTGTTGACTATCACTGGCTCATACGTGATGGTTGTCGGATAAGATAAACTCCCATTTAGGTCTTGATAGTACTCCGAGTCAGTTGAGTTGAGTGGCATGTGATTTGGTCTGGTCTAAACCACTTCTTGTTAGACTTAGGACCCTAGAGTGAGTTGTTGCTTATTTATGAGTTGAGATTTGCGAGTTGGTTGATCCTTGTCTGATGATTGTTTTATTCGGCTATTTTACATACTCGTACATTCCATGTACTAATGCCATTTGGCCTGCATTATTTCATGATGCAGAGACAGGTACTAGAGATCATCAGCTGGCGCACCATTGAAGATCTACACACATCCAGCTACTTGGTGAGCCCTCCTAGTTTCTAGAGGATGCCAGACTTTCTTCACCATTTTGTTTGATTTCTTTATTTTGATTGTTGGTAGCCATGGACTTGTCATTGTCACCTCCTAGATCTTGATAGAGGCTTCATAGACTAGAGTGTGGGAAGTTTGGACTGGTATATATTTTTTTGAGAAGTCTTATTATATTTGTTTTGATGAGTTGATAGTGATTGGCCCTCGACCCTTATATTATGAATAGTGTGTCTATGATTGAGTCTTCCTCTGAGTGAATGTGAATGAATGATTGTGTGACCGAATCAGGTAGTTTGCTTGAATGCCAGAAATGGCTTTCGAGTGCCGGTCGTGCCTAGGGTACCCTCCCGGGGTGTGACAAACATGATATCAGAGCACAGAGTTCAAGAGTCCTAGGGGGTCTATGAAGCCGTGTCTAGTAGAGTCTTGCTTATGAGTGTGTTGTGAACCATACTTATAATCAAGAGGCTTTAAGACATTAGGAATTGTTTCACTTTTTTCATACTCTAGATTTGTGCGATAGAGTTAAACTCTATAAAACTCCTTTCTAATTCGTGCTTTTATATGTTACAGATAATGCCTCCTAAATGTATGGCTAGCCAGAGGAATGTTGATAATGCAGAGATGCCCCAATCAGAGGCACGCCCATCGAGGGCTAGAGGCCGACCCGCAAGATATGCGGAGGCACCCCAAGTGCCTGCTACTCCGCTTGCACCCACATCAGAGGCATAATTTCGAGGGGCTATTGCTATGCTCACTCAATTAGTGGCTGCCCAAAATGGTAATCAGAGTTCGCCAACTCTTATCTCTAGTTCTCAAGAGCCGTCTGCTGCCACTAGAATTAGAGACTTTCTAAGAATAAATCTGCCGACATTCATGAGGTCTAGGGTTGATAAAGATTCCCAAAATTTTATTGATGAGATGTGGAAAATCTTGAAAGCTATGCATGCTACGGAGATCGAGGGGGTTGAGTTGATATCTTATCAGCTCAAAGATGTGGCAAACATTTGGTATAACCAATGGAAACAAGGTAGAGGTGAGGATGTTGAACCTGCTATGTGGGACGAATTTGAGGGAGCCTTTCTTGACCACTTCTTTCCCCGAGAATTGAGGGAAGCGAAAGTGGAGGAGTTTGTGAATCTGAAACAAGAAGGTATGACTATTAAAGAGTACGGTCTGAAGTTTATCCAGCTGTCCAGGTATGCTCCAAAGATGATCCCAGATATGAGGTCGAAAATGAGGAAGTTCGTCTCCGGATTAGGGAGACATATGAAGAAAGAGTGCAAAGCAGCATTGTTGATCTCTGACATGGATATTTCCAGATTGATGGTGTATGCTCAACAGGTGGAGGAAGAGAAGAGGAAGGACAAAGAGGAGCATATGAGCAAGAAGGCAAGGTCAGCTGGGCATGAGAATGAGCAGAAGCAGAACAAGGGCAACAGGTCCTTCTTCCAGAAGAGGCCTTTCAACCATGCCTTGTCCACCGCAAGTGTACCTATGCCGCAAAACAGGTATGATCGACAGGGACAGAGTCGCCAGAATTCCAAACCCCAGGGTTCTCAATCCCAGACTAGCGTGAGTCAAGGTTCGAGAGGGAAGCCACCATGCGGCAAGTGCGGTAGGCTCCACTTGGAGGAGTGCAGAGCGGGAAGGGTTGGTTGTTATAAATACGGCCAAATGGATCATTTTTAGAGGGAGTGTCCAATAGGGGGAAACAGATCCCAACATTCTCCCATCACACCACTGGCTAGGGGAAATCAGAGGGGCACTACTTCAGACACGAGTGGAGGCACAAACCGCCTATATGCCATGGGTAGTCGTCAAGATCATGAGAACTCTCCGAACGTCGTGACAGGTATGATATGAGTCTTTTCTCTTGACTATTATGTTTTGATGGATCCAGATACCACACTATCTTTTGTGACTCCTTACGTGGCTAGTAAATTCAATAAAACTCCTGAATGTCTTGGTGAGCCTTTTTGCGTAGCTACTCCTGTCGGTGATTCTGTCTTAGCTGAGAAAGTCTATAGAGATTGCACTGTGTCAATCCATCACAGGGATACCTTGGATGACTTAGTTGAGTTGGACATGGTTGATTTTGATGTGATCCTTGGCATGGACTGACTTTATATCTGTTATGCCTCTATTGATTGTAGGACTCAAATTGTCAAGTTTAAATTCCCGAACGAGGCTATCATAGAGTGGAAGGGGAGTCCGGTCGTGCCTAATGGTAAGTTTATTTCCTACCTTAGGGCCAAGAAGCTAATCTCATATTTATCACCTTGTCTGAGTGAAAGATGACAGTATTGAGTCTCTATCCCTTGAGTCGGTTCCGATTGTCAATGAGTTTCCAGATGTCTTTCCTGAAGATCTGCCTGGAGTCCCTCCTGATAGGGAGATTGACTTTGGGATTGATGTTCTTCCTGATATCCATCCCATCTCAATCCCTCCCTATAGAATGGCTCCGGCTGAGTTGAAGGAGTTGAAGGAGCAGTTGAAGGACTTGTTAGATAAGGGGTTCATTAGGCCGAGTGTCTCACCATGGGGTGCTCCCGTCCTATCTGTACGGGAGAAAGATGGGTCCATTAGAATGTGTATTGATTACAGGCAGCTGAATAAGGTCACCATAAAGAACAAATACCCTCTCCCCAGAATAGATGATTTATTTAATCAACTTCAGGGTGCCACTTGTTTCTCAAAGATAAACCTAAGATCTGGCTACCATCAGTTGAAGGTGAGGGAGTGTGATATTCCAAAGACCGCGTTTCAGACCCGTTATGGCCACTTTGAATTTTTGGTCATGTCCTTTGGGTTGACTAATGCCCCCGCAGCTTTTATGGATCTCATGAATCGAGTGTTTAAACCATATCTTGATATATTTGTGATCGTATTCATAAATAATATCTTGGTCTACTCCAAGAATGAGGAGGAGCACGCCCATCATCTTAGAGTCGTCTTACAAACTTTGAAGGACCAGGTATTATATACAAAGTTCTTCAAATGTGAATTTTGGCTTGCATCAGTGACTTTTCTAGGCCACATTGTATCTGGAGATGGTATTCAGGTTGATGCTCAGAAAATTGAGGCAGTAAAGAATTGGCCCAGACCTACATCCCCGACAGAGATAAAAAGCTTCTTGGGTTTGGTCAGCTATTATCGAAGGTTTGTAGAGGGATTCTCATCCATATCATCACCATTGACTAAGCTGACCCAAAAGAAGGCTAAGTTCCAATGGTCTGATGCTTATAAGGAGAGTTTCCAGAAATTAAAGACCAAGCTAACCACTGCTCCTATCTTGACTTTAGCTGATGGAACAGAGGGCTTTATGATCTATTGTGATGCATCTAGAGTTGGTTTGGGCTATGTGTTGATGTAGAGGGGGAAGGTAATAGCCTATGCTTCAAGACAACTTAAGATTTATGAGAGGAATTACCCAACTCATGACCTTGGGCTAGCAGCGGTGGTATTTGCGCTTAAAATTTGGCGCCACTACTTGTATGGGGTGCATGTTGATGTATTCACCGATCACAAGAGCTTACAATACATCTTCAGCCAGAAGGAACTCAACCTGAGGCAAAGGAGGTGGCTCGAACTACTCAAAGACTATGATATGAGCATCCTCTACCACCTAGGTAAAGCTAATGTTGTTGCTGATGCTCTTAGCAGGTTGTCCATGGGTAGCACTACCCATGTAGAGGAAGGAAGGAGGGAATTGGCAAATAGGTACATAGATTAGCCCGATTGGAAGTTCTTCTGGAAGAGAACAATGAAGATAGAGTTACTATTCAGGATGGGTCTACATCCTCACTTGTGGCAGAGGTAAAGGAGAAACAAGACCAAGATCCTATCCTTCTCCAATTGAAGGGAGTTATTCACAAACAAGAGGTAATGGTTTTTACCAAAGGGGGAGATGATGTATTGAGGTACCAAAATAGATTGTGTGTACCTGATGTCGATGATGTTCGAGAGAGGATTATGGCCGAAACGCATAGTTCTAGATACTTTATTCATCCGGGCTCTACAAAAATGTACCATGACTTGAGGGAGATCTATTGGTAGAGTGGGATGAAGAGAGATATTGCGGAGTTTGTCTCCAAGTGCTCGAATTGCCAACAGGTTAAAGTTGAGCATCAACGACCATATGGCTTGGCTCAAAATATAGAAATTCCGAAATGGAAGTGGGAGATGATCAACATGGACTTTGTTACGGGTTTGCCGAAGACCCGAAAGCAACATGATTC
This sequence comes from Solanum dulcamara, assembly GCF_947179165.1. Taxonomy (NCBI): domain Eukaryota; kingdom Viridiplantae; phylum Streptophyta; class Magnoliopsida; order Solanales; family Solanaceae; genus Solanum; species Solanum dulcamara. The sequence goes on along the minus strand of NC_077248.1, from coordinate 16,547,090 downwards.
GATTTGGGTGATTGAGGATAGAATGACGAAATCAGCTCACTTCTTGGTAGTTAAGACCACCGACACCACAGAAGATTATGCAAAGTTATACATTCAAGAGATCGTCAGGTTGCATGGGGTCTCCTTGTCTATCATCTCAGACAGAAGAGCTCAATTCATTTCCCAATTTTGGAAATCCTTCTAGAAGGGACTGGGTTCGAAGGTGAACTTGAGTACGGCCTTTCATCCCATGACAGATGGCCAAGCAGAGCGCACCATCCAGACCTTGGAAGATATGTTGAGGGAATATGTGCTTGACTTCAAAGGAAATTGGGATGATCACTTACCTCTCATAGAGTTTGCATATAATAATAGTTATCATACAAGCATTCAAATGGCCCCTTATGAAGCTTTGTACGGTAGGACGTGTAGATCGCCAATTGGATGGTTTGAAGTGGGTGAAGTTGAGTTTATTGGGCCCGATTTTGTTCACCAAGCCATGAAGAAGGTGAGAGTCATTCAAGATAGACTGAAGACAGCCCAAAGCCGCCAAAAATCTTACACCAATGTAAGGAGGAAAGACTTAGAGTTTGGGGTGGGTGATTGGGTATACTTGAAAGTGTCATCCATGAAGGGCGTCATGAGGTTTGGAAGGAAGGGGAAGCTTAGTCCTCAATATATTGGTCTTTACCAGATTGCGAGGTAGATTGGGAGTATCGCCTATGAGTTGGAGTTACCCTTGGAGTTAGCTTCTATTCATCCGGTATTCCATATTTCGATGTTGAAGAAGTGCTTAGGCGATCCTTCGTTGGTAGTCCCCATTGATAGCATTGGAGTTAAGGATATCCTATCCTACGAAGAGGTTCCAGTCCAAATTCTTGATCGCCAAATCCTTAAATTGAAGAACAAAGAGATCGCCTCAGTTAAAGTCCTGTGGAGAAATCAATTTGTTGAGGAGGCCACATGGGAAGCGGAGGAAGACATGAAATCTAAATATCCACATCTATTCGTGCCTACCGATGAGAATGTTGAAGGTAATGTCCATTTCCTTGACTTGAGTTCGTTTGTGTATTTTGAGTTTGGTTGGTAATTTGTTTGAGAATTTGATTGACTAAATGAATGAATTCTGATTGTTATTTGTACCCCAAATCCATTCTTAATTTCTCATCATTCGAGGACGAATGATCCCAAGGGGGAGATAATGTAACACCCCTAAAACATTTTCCCTAAGATTTGGACCCTTTTTGTATATGAGTAGGGTTAAACTCGAGTATTGTGAGGTATATGCATAAGTTAAGATGAGTCCCCGAGGATTTAAAAGTGTTAGAGGTGATGCGGGGTCACAAAGGACCCCTAGGATCCAAGCTAAGTCCAAAAGGGTTTGTCTTGGGTAAGTTGTCGAATGAGTTTGTATGAAGGGTCGACTTCTAACGACCCTATCTTCTGAAAGACGACAATCTGGGTGGCTCACGACCTATTAAATTAAAGGTCATCAAGTCTTCTTTCCAACGCCACCAAGAATGTAATTTTTGGAGTTCGGAGTTAAAAGATATGACGATCCTAAGACGAACTAGCTCGACAGGAATTTTAGGCCTAAGTTGCAACTGCTGGGAATATGGCCTTGGCGCCGCAAAGGCGCGATGCGCCACTATCGCGCAAGGAACATGCCTCAGTAGTTTGGTCCCTGGCACGACGCGCCACTATTAGGTAACAGGGTTTTTCAAGCCTATTTTCCAAAACCCAGAAAACTTGGGCTTGGCGTTGTAAGGGCGCGACGCGCCACTATCGCGCCAAGAACATGCCTCAGTAGTTTTTTCCTTGGCACGGCGCACTACTAACGGTTGTGCAGGTTTTAGGCCTAATTGACCTGTCGCTGCAATGGTGCGACACACCACTATCTCGCCAAGAGCGTTTTCAGCCTATTTTTCAGAATTTTGGAGAAAGGTCAATTTGAGAATTATCCCAAATTATATATGTATCATCCTTAGCACATTTTGGGACCATTTTCAATCCCTCACTCTCTCTCTAAAAAGCCCTAGAAAATCCCTCTCTCTTCTTCTTCATCTTCTTCTTCTTTTCCAACAAGGATTTGTTCCAAGAGCTTCAAGACTTCAAGTTTCCATTGAAGACCCAACAACAAGGTTTCTTCAAGAATCTATTTTAAGGTATGTAAGGCTACCCAAAGCATGGGTTGAGTCCACCCATGTGCCCTACTCTATCCTTGAGGTTAGATATCTATGAGAATAGAGTTTCTTGATAGGTTTATGTTTGAATGAGTCTTGTCTCCTATTAATTTATTTCTTATTGTGTTGAAGTTATTGAGCTAAGAATTTCTAAAACTTTCTTGTTAGCATGAGTTGATGGAGATGGTTTGGTAATATGCTTGGTTGATTTCCTTAACTATGTGATTATGTTGAATGTGTCAATTTCCTTAAATATATTATTCCTCTTGACTTGTTGGTTTAAAATCTTAGAGTGTGATGAGTCATATGGGTGTGATAAACGAGGAGTGGAATGGTTTTTGTGTTTGTGGGAGGTTATAATGCTTATCTAATTTAGGCTTGATTGAGTTGATTGGAGGATAGAATTGACAAGTGGATAAGGTCCTAAATGAAACTTGCCATTATGACTCGATTGAGTTGAATTGAGGATAGAGTTGATGAGTCGGCAAAGATCTAAATGAAACTAGCCGTGAGGGCTTCTTTGAGATCATTGGATGGATTCTTATGAGCATAGAGTCATGGGAGGAGTATCGAGAACCGAAGCGGGTTAGAGTATAGTCCATACTCGAACCCCAAAAACTACGCCACCAACGTAGGTAGGGATGGAACCATTAAAGTCGGATGCTTTCCGTGGGATTGAGACGTTAAAGTCGGATGTTTCCCATTTTATTATCCTGAAATGATAAGACTTGACTAATCGATGGAATCCATGATTGGAGAGGTGTTCATGCCCTGGCAAGGTGTGGACGGACGTGGCAACAACGTCTGATTGTTGACTCACTGGCTCATACGTGATGGTTGTCGGATAAGAGAAACTCCCATTTAGGTCTTGATAGTACTCCGAGTCAGTTGAGTTGAGTGGCATGTGATTTGGTCTGGTCTAAACCACTTCTTGTTAGACTTAGGACCCTAGAGTGAGTTGTTTCTTATTTATGAGTTGAGATTTGCGAGTTGGTTGATCCTTGTCTGATGATTGTTTTATTCGGCTATTTTACATACTCGTACATTCCATGTACTGATGCCATTTGGCCTGCATTGTTTCATGATGCAGAGACAGGTACTAGAGATCATCAGCTGGCGCACCATTGAAGATCTACACACATCTAGCTACTTGGTGAGCCCTCCTAGTTTCTGGAGGATGCCAGACCTTCTTCACCGTTTTGTTTGCTTTATTTATTTTGATTGTTGGTAGCTATGGGCTTGTCATTGGCACCTCCTAGACCTTGATAGAGGCTTCATAGACTAGAGTGTGGGAAGGTTGGACTGCTATATTTTTTTTTTGAGAAGTCTTATTATATTTGTTTTGATGAGTTGATAGTGATTGGCCCTCGGCCCTTATATTATGAATAGTGTGTCTATGATTGAGTCTTCCTCTGAGTGAATGTGAATGAATGATAGTGTGACTGAATCAGGTGGTTCGCTTGAAGGCCAAAAATGGCTTTCGAATGCCGGTCGCGCCTAGGGTACCCTCTCGGGGCGTGACAGGCAAACACGATTTCGGGTTATGAGTCACGAGGACCTTATAACTTCTAAGTGATACTATTAAACTCTCTTTAAGCTCCATTAAAGCTTTTAAAAGTTTCCATTTGTTTAGAGTTGTCCGAAAAGATATATTTTCATTGGTATCAGCATACCAAGACTTGTAAGTCATTGTAATCATGCCAAAACGCATAATTTACCATTTAAAACTCTTAACACGTCCTTGGAAAATCAAGACTCTTTATGTTAAAGCTTTCCGCTCAATGCCATCAAATAAGTATTTTCAAGTTACAAGACAACATATAAAAATGTAGTATCATTAACATTTAACGGGGACGAAAAAATTACCCTTTGTTCATCATTTCGAATCAAAGCTTTTAAAGAACTCACAGATTCTCAAGTCCGTTATTTATACTGAAAATCCCTTTTGAATATTAGGCAATTCACAAACCAATAATCCAAATTTTAAAATCATAATAAAGTAATTTGAACACAATTAACAAAAGAAAGAACATTTGTAATCAATTTTCACGAAAGCATCTATCGACCCTAACCTCAATTCATAATTTAGAAAATACAAATAATAAAATATGATCCTTGTATGAGTAGTTTGAAGTAGAGAGTGTTCAAACATACCTTCTTAATAAAGAACTTAGGAAAGGAAACTTGAGAATTAAAATAAAATCTTGCTTCTTGAAGCCTTGGGGGTTTTTGAACTTTTTGAGATGAAGAGAGGAAGAGTTGAGAGGTTTTTAATCGTGCATTAGGGTTATTAGAAGAACCAGAGACGTTTTGAATAGTTGAGGGGAGGTTTTAGGGTAAGGAAATGACCAAACTACCCATTAGAAAGCTATTCAAAAGTGCAGAAAAATCTCATTTGACGGTTCAGGTGATGGGCCATCAGACTTCTGACGAACCGTTACTGAAACTATCAACTTTGGCCATTTTTAGCCTCACTGGTTTGGTCTAACGAAGTGATCTGACGGACCGTCACAACTTGTGACGGTCGTCACCCGAACCATCACACTGTGTGATGGCCATCACCCAAGCCGTCACATTTTTGCAGACAAACACCTTCTAGTAAATTGAGCATAACTTTTTACTCGTAACGCTTCATATTCTAGGAGATATGGTCGTTTGAAGTTGACCTTTGTAAACTCTTGTACGAAAATTCAATTGGTAAAGAAGCTTTCAACTTAACTTTAGGCTATAAGTTCCTAATGACCTTAATTCATATTCAAAGCTCTTCCCACAGTAAGGAATTGTTTTAAATACCTATGAGACATTAGAAAACATCGGATTTGGGATGCATACTCATTTATAGAACGGCTCAAATCATAGTTTGAAAATTCATGATGTTACATATTCCTTTTATCTTTTTTCAAGTCCTGAGCCCTCCAAAACAAAGATTTAACTATTTGACAGGAAAAGAAATGAGATGCATATAATCCGCAAAATAATCCACCACTTGAAATATGTGACTCATGCTGGACTATCACACGATTCTGACCATGGAAACATTAAATTTGAATAATAATATACCAGATTGGTCAAATATAGATCTTCTATCATAACTGATTGACTGAAGAATAATATATTTAGATGCAAAGAATGCGAAGTAATAACAGATTGGAGATGGTTTAACACCTTATAGCTGCATTCATCACCAAAAAGAGACATAGAAAAAATCGACTCTTGAGGCCAAAAACAAATCTAATTAAGGCAGTCAGGGTTGAACATATGAACACAAAGAAGGCAAATAGATGTTTTGATATGGGATACGAAGACACAAAAATGCAGTCCTGTGCAAAATTGGAATTACACAAGTAAAGATGCATGATTTGTGAATTTGGAACACAAGTTTTAGACAATATATAGTGTTTGGATTTAAACAATGCAGATGATAGGCCCTATCCTCTTTGTTTATTATGCACGAACAAAAGCAGAGCAAAGCTATGAACTAGGCAATGATGCAGTAGATAAGTACATTAAGTTCAAAATGTTTGCTGGAAACAAAAACTCTATTTGTACGGAAAGGTAAGAAAGGCATTTGCTGTCAAATCTCAGTCATACAAGTAAGTAATATCTCCACTAAAAAGAGATACTAGGTGAAAGCATAATGTTGAAGACTGTGAACAAAATTTGGAGAAGCGTCTATGATCAACGGAATCCAAAATGAAATCTGTCTTGAATCTAAGAATCCTGTGTCAGCCGGGACATACATTTTGTCTTTGTATCACAGCAACCTCCTAGCTTCATCTTATGTGCTCATGAACAAAATTCTATGGCTCGGTCCGCAGATAGGTACCTGAGAAGATATTATAGATATTGAGTTTACTCAGATAGGTTTCAAGTGAAAAATCCAAAAGGAAAGTCTACAACACTACATAAATCTGCAGCAAGCAGTTGAAGTATCACAAGTAAAGAATATGGTGCTTGTTGGTTGGTTGTACTCATTCATTATTTATCAAAAATACTTGTTAGTCTTTTATTTTCATTAAATCATAGAAATAAGTTATATTTTATCAAAGGACACCCGTACATATAAGAATAGTCGTTTGACTTGGGCAAATGAACGATTGTGTACTCAAATATTATTTCTTGATAGTTGTGGGTATCCCCGCTATGAAGAGTAAAATATTGAGAGATTATGTAGTCTTTACCAAATGCTGATGAAAGAGACTACGTCTAAAGATTCTGTTCTTCAACAAAACAAATGTGGTGGTATCTCTGTCGTACATAACTGTCACGATCAAAGCCTAGGGTCTAGATGTGACATGACAAATGAGGAATCTGAAATTACCTCAAACAAGTCTCTTAACATTCTTTTAGCCTTTCATAGGTAATGACAATAAATAAACAAGTAGAAATCATAATAGTACATATTCAACTTACATATGTCCAACAATACCTCTAACTTTTAGATTTAACAAGGCTAAAACAAGTCTCTAGCTCACCCTCAATCATAATAGAAAGAAATGTCATAGTAAGTATCTAAAGATCTCAACATATTATAAGCTAGAAAGGTAAAGGAGTATTGTTCTCGGAACATGGGAACTCACCAAAAGTAGTCTACAAACGAAATCTCAACTAGCCACGTGGAGAAGAATGAGGAAGAGCACCGGTCCCTACATGGTGATATCATGTAGGCAAAAGAGTATACGTTAGTACTTTGAATGTACTAAGTATGTAAGCATGCATGAACATTGAGGAAACATTAAAATATTTATGTAATATAAAACATAATGCAATGTATGCATAATCAATCATATAGATATCCTTTAAAACATTCATTTTGTGGAAAAAATGACCATAACCGACATTTAAGACCATGCGAGCTATTACATGGAATCCAACATAACCCCCTACATTGGCCGGGGAGACTACTTGCCGAGTAGAACTCCGACAACTTCATTCATTCTTTAACTTTAACTTTAAGGGCTTTTATGGATCCATTAGACTAAGCCTACAAGGGTTCTTATGTTGGCACATAGTTAATGAGACAAAGAGTTGCTACTAGGATTCCCTTACCGAATCCCACCTTAATGACTCATTCGGTGCTAAGTCAATCCCACGGAATAATTTAATACTTCAAAATAGTCATAGCATATAGCTTGAGAATTCAAAACATGATATTCGGTAGAATAGCTCATTTAAAAATTTGGTGATTCAAATATGCAAGAATTATCCTTATAGCATAAATAATCTATCATTCATAGCATTTCATCATTCTTTTATTTTATAAAACTCCTTTTTTTATCATAGACATTGCTTTCATAAATATTTATTTGGAGTCAAAATTTTTAAGTTAAACTTCATTAAAAATATAGTAAAACTAGGTGGGTTCAAATCACTTCAACTTTCAAACATGAATGTAAGTGAAATTATGCATAAATACTTTGAAATCTATCAATTAAAAATCATGCTTTAAACAACCACCATGAATTTCAAGAACCTTTAAAGAGATAAATAGAGAAAATACTTGCAAACCATCAATTCATACATATGAAATTATTTTACATCAAAATAGACCAATAATCATTAGTTTAACTATGATTCATGCTATTAAGTAGAAATAAGAATTACCCATAAGAAAATATTACTTGAAATCAGGAGATTTAATTGAAAGAGTTTTTAGACTACATGGGTGGAAGAACCCATGGATAAAACACCCACATAACTTAGAGTAAAGATTAAAGAAAATAAACATAATTTATCATATAATCAAATTACTTTACGCATAAGAGTAGAAGGAATACCCTCATTGAAGACTTATATACGTGGAATAAAAAGCGTTACTTAGAATCGAAGGACTTAATAAACACTCTTGAATCCTAACATTTTCTCCTTACCGAAGCATTTTGTGTACTACCCGGAGTATATGAATCACCAGAATAATATTTCTACACTACTAAGAACTAAAACTATATTTTGAGAATGAGTAAATGAGTGTATAAATAGAAAAGTTGCTTGAGAAAGCTTAATGAACAAAATGATAAAATAAGGTGGGTATTTATAGGTGTGAAGTAGGGACCTAACAATAATTAAAATAATTATAAAGAAAAATTTAAAAATTTAATGAAAGATTGTGATGTCATGAGTGATGTCAAATGGGGGACTATTGATGTCATGAGTAATGTCAAATGGATCTAGATCTTTCCATGGTTGGTGAGATGAACCTTCTTTTAATGGAATACCCTTTTTCGGAGCTGCATTTGAAAAATATATCTTCCTTATTAGGATTTAGTGTCATATGAATTGTTGCTCTAGAAGTCTACTTTCTTTTAATTCAAGAATCAACCGATTTAGAGCATTCTATAGTGACATATGATTTTTCTTCTACAAACACTCTATTTCGTCACAGCATCATGTCTTGCAACAATTAATTTATTTGACCTACTTAACCTCCGAAACTTAAAATATAGTCTCACAAAAGTTGTAGGTAATGATGTTTGGGTTATTCAAAAATTTGAAGCACCTAATTTAGACCATCTTATTAAAAGTTATGTCCAAAATACAGAAGCGATATCATTTTCATCGAGAATTGGAACATCATATACAACATTTTTAGAGGGTGTTACAATAACCAACCCTGTTAAATAGTAAACTTGTGTCATGAGAAAAAAAGTGCAAAGAAAAACTTGATAGATTTGTTACAACATTCTAAATGAAAGTTTACCTAACGTAATTGCCACCCATGGATTTTGACTTGAAATGCCATAACAATGTTCTAGCATGACCTTGGAGCTAATAACCAATAAGATAAAAAATATAAATGTTGAGATTATGTGCTTCCACCATACGAGTCAGGAAATCAGGTCCCTTGACACAGTTAGTTAACAGAATGCTCAAGTTAGGTGCAGAAGATAAAATTTCACACAATATTTACGTGGAAAACCTCCTTGCTCAAGAGAAGAAAATTCACGACCTGTTCCACGGGATTTCACAACCAACTTCACTAAGATGCAAGAGCAAAGTAGTCTATTACAACCTATTGTAACTAGACACTAAATCTCTTCACCCATTTGGCTAGCAATACCTCTATTACAAACTTTATGCCTAAGCAATACCTCTATTGTCCACTACCCCAACTAACTCTAGTTGACATAGACTTTGAATATTGCGGTCAAGCTAAATCTAGCCATGACTCGGAAACTAATCAATAACTTTATTGCCCACTACAAACTACCCTTTAGTTATGTAGACTTCAACTCACTCATTCAAGGTCAAAATTAACCAAGAACCCAACACACCTTTGACAACAGACTGATCAAAGTTCCTTTATAGCATAGGAATTGATCTTACAATGTTAAGAACATAAGATACAACACTACAACAAAGTAATAAAGAAAGACTTTTCTTGAACGACTTTATCAGATCCCTTGCTGCATTGGTGAAGTTGTTCTTCCTTGAAGGTGGCTTTTCCTTTTTGTGTGAACTTGATTTTCAAAAGCTAATTTTGTTTTGTCATAATGTTCTCTTAATAAGAGAGACAACAAAACACGGGAGCACGCATGGTTTGAGGTCTGCTGACCTTTCTGCGCCTCTACTGCCATGCCCATACTTGCTACAGCTTTTTGCAGCTTTACAGCTATAGTCAACCTTTTTGTTTCCGGACAGATATAACGCATGGGAATAGGTACCATAGTTTGTTCAGTCATCAAACCCAATGTGCACCTCTACTGTTGTTCCCACTTACCTCTGCAACTTTTGAAGCTTTACAACTGACTTCCACTTTCTGTCTTAGGCCGACGTTACTCATGGGACCAGGTTCCATATTTTATTAAATCATCAAAACACAAGTATAATATTTTTCTCTCTTTTTTATGATGACAAACTATATCAAGTTTGTTCCCCCTTTCGATCATTGTCAGTGCTTATATATTCCCCCTATCAGTATGCACATCTTCTCTCCCATGTACCTTTTTACATCATTCATTATATGGTTGTTTGTTAAATCATCAAAACTCAAGACACAATATTTTCTCCCTTTTTGATGATGATAAACTATTCCCCCTATCGACATTATCTTTCCCTTGTCATAAGGATCAGATCCCTTGATCGGAACTAACCACCTTCATTAATACTTCTTTCCCCTTTTGGCATCATAAAAAAGTTAGAATAGTAAACCAAGTCAAATAATATGCACTCTTGGTAAATTCATGGCCATTGGGCAACACTAACATGAATGAATTGGCCAAAAGAAAGAAAAGAAGAATAGTAGACAAAGAGGCAAATTTTCATTCAAAGTTTATTAGAATAACATCAAAAATATTGCATTAACAAAAATGCATAAGAACTGATCAGTTATAGTCATGGAGATAACAAAGAAATGCACTTGGGATAGGAATCAAGGAAAGTAGAAGGACTAGGAAAATGAAGGACAAGGAAGAAGAGAATGGAGAACCATCATCATGTGCTCCTTTTCAGCAACATAAGTATATAGAAATTGTGTGGTCAGGTCCTCCACTTCACAGTGAGACTCTTATTTACAGTAGTTAAGACATGAACTGGTCCCTGAGTTAGGTCTTGCTGCAAGGTGACTTTCAAATTAGAATTGTGTTTTGATGATTTAATAAAATATGGGACCTAGTAAAGGGACCTGGTCCCATGAGTAACGTCAGGCCCAAGACTGGAAGTGGAAATCAGTTGTAAAGCTCCAAAATTTGCAGAGGTAAGTGGGAACAATAGTAGAGGTGCACATTGGATTTGTGTCACGCCCTAGGAGGGTATCCTAGACGTGGCCGACACTCGAAAACCATTGTTGGTCTTCAAGTGAACCACTTGGTCTAATCACACTTTCATTCAATCACATTCTATCTGCGGAAGACTCAAATCACAAGAATACTACTTGATAAATAAGGCCACAGTCCAACCATCCATCCAATCAACAACTAGCAAGAATGAAACTAGTCAAAATAAAACAAATCAACATAATCAATACTCTAGTCTATGAAGCCTCTATCAATAATCTAAGAGGTGAAAATAACAGGTTCTGTCACGTCCCGAGAGGGTACCCTAGACGTGACCGGCACTCAGGAACCATTTCTGACTCCCAAGTGAACCACATAGCTTGATCACACATCCGTTCATTCAAAGAATAAAGGCCATGGGCCAACAGATCAACTCTAATATTTGTCATTTAAAAATAGTTTGACAAGAATAATTTAAGGAAAGAAATACTCAATCGACCCTTCACTATCTAGTCTATAAAGCCTCTATCACTACTATCTAATTGGTGCCAATGATATGTTCATGGCTACCTCAAATCAAATGAAAAGGGCTAACTCAACGCAAGAATAACATAAGTAGTGTCCTCCGAATGTAGGGGAGGACTCACCAATACGCTGAATACGAATAGATCCCCAATGGTGCTCCTATTGACGATCTCTTAAACCTGTCTCTGCATCATGAAACGATGCAGGTCCAAATGGACGTCAGTACATGAAATATACGAGTATGTCCATGTACGAGTATGTAATATGGCAGAATGAAACATACCTCAAGGAAGAATAACGTTGGTTCAAATATCTCCGAATCTGAAAGATAAGAGAGACTCAATCAAAGTCTAAAGTAAGAATACATTTTTAGAAAAAGACCAATCATATACCATACAATCCAATCCAATTATGTACAATACAGTTCAATCAAATCATTTACAATTCGATCCCATCCAATCTAATCACGTATCCAATCCAATCCGATCACATACCATCAACTCTAATTCAATCATATATTATCTAATCCAATCCAATCACATATCCAACCCAATCCAATCACATACCCAATCCAATCCAATCCAATCATATGCAATCAACTCAATTCAATAGATATGCAAATTAGAATTATGCAATGTTTTACAATTCAACTCAATCATCTGCAATCACAATCAAACCAATCATATCAAGCACAATCCATATAATTGGGAGTTTCTCTAACCGATAACCATCACCATATGAGCGATTGATAGTATAACAAGCCGACGTTCTTGCCACGTTCGTTCATATCTTGCCAGGGTATGAATGAATCAACCAATCATGGATCCAATCCAACCAAGTCCTATAATGTCAGAACAATAAAATGGGAAGCATCTGACTTTAACGGTTCCATCCCCTTTTACGTTTGGTGATGTAGTTCATTGGTTCGAGTATGGACTTACTCTTACCCAATTCGGTGCTCGATACTCCTCCCAAGACTCAATATGCTCATATCTATCAAGTGAGTAAAATACTCAAAATACTCATTTAGTCTCATTGGACACTTTTCAAAACTCAAATCAAATCTGGCCTCATTGGACCTTCTTTCAAATCGACTCATCTCAAATCATCAAACTCTTTTCTTTAAATTGATACCATCTCAACTCAATGGATGTAGAAAATATTATATGCATTTAAAATATAATTCCAACTCCTCAACTCTACCTCAAAATAGATATTTTTATGTAAAAATGTTCAACTCATTATACTCAAAATACTCATGTTCAAAATAATTAAAAGACTTTCCAAACTCAATTCATGCTTAAACTCTTTTTAAATCATAGATGAAACTAATAATTCTTTAGACTCAAAATAGTGTGTAAATAGTTTATGCAAAAAGGTTCACAAATAATTTATTTAAAGCTCCTCCTCAAAAGATCATTTATTTTCAAAATATTCCTAAGACTTCAATCAACTCAAATTATGCACATCACATACCACAAAATCACATTAGACTCCAATCCACTTCATCACACAACATCCTCATTAACATAACCTCTCCATTCACATCATCGTCAAATACCATTATTCACATCGTCATCAAACATCATCATCATATCATTATCATCATCAAACATTATCATCACATCATTGTCAAATATCATCATCACATCAATCGTCAAACATATACTCCAAAATCCTTATTTTAGTCCTATGTTCAATTTATGGAAGCAAAAGGACATTCTTAACTATCCAATTCATTCTTTTCATTCCAATCAATACACATATACACAAAACCATCCATCTCAACTCAAGACAAATTATTACCAAAGAAATCTCATCTCAGGTTCATGTGAATGAAACATGAATCCATACTCTCAACAAACTCAACTCAAGAATATCATCAATACCTATAAATCTATATACCAAGACCCATTTGTAGTCAATAATTATGAAAGATAACTATTTAGTAATTCAAGTCATTAAAATCATCCATCAATTTCTAGCATATGAAAATATTCTAGGGTTTAGGAAAATTTCAAGGAAAATCTTCATAAAAGGTTGGAATCTTTCACAACTTCTACCTAACACATCTATGGGCATATGAAAGAACTCAATCCATATTTTAGGTTAGCCTTACATACCTTAGTGAAGACTTGAAGAAAACCTTATGGTTGAGTCTTCAACGAAAAACTCGAATCTTGAAGCTCTTGGAATAATTCTTTATTAAAGAAGGACTTGGAGAAAAAGAAGAGGAAGAGAGAGGATCTTTCTAGGGCTTTTCTAGAGAGAGAGAGGGGCTAAAAATATGTCCCCAAAATATTCAAGGATGATACATATATAATTTGGGACAAATTCCCAAATTGCCCTTTCTCCAAAATTCTGAAAAATAGGCTGAAAACATTCCTGGCGCGATAGTGGCGCATCGCGCCATTGCGACGTCAGGTCGATTACGCCTAAAAACCTGCACATCGGTTAGTGGCGCGCTGCGCCAAGGACCAAACTACTGAGGCACATCTTGGCGCGTCGCGCCCTTACAATGCCAAGGCCATATTTTTTGGGTTCTAGAATTTGGCTTGAAAAACCCTACACACCTCGTAGTGGCGTGCCGCGCCAGGGGCCAAACTACTGAGGCGTGTTCCTGGCGCGATAGTGGCGCATTGCGCCACTGCGGCGCCAAGCCCAGATCCCCAGCAGTTGCAGCCCAGACCTAAAATTTCTGTCGTGCTAGTTCGTCTTAGGATCGTCATATCTTTTGACTCCGAACTCCAAAAATTACCTTCTTGGTGGCGTTGGAAAGAAGACTCAACGACCTTTAATTTGGTAGGTTGGTCCACCCACTTCATTATATTCTAGGAGATATGCTTGTTTGAAGTTGACCCTAATACTAACTCACCCGAAAACTTAATCGATTGGAGTTCTTTGGACTCTACTTGGTGTTAGAGATCTCTTATGACCCCTAAGCACATCTAACACACTTCAATAACTTAGGAATTGATCCTAACTCATGTGTAAAATTACAAGTCCTCCAGTCTGAGTCTACACTCACGTGAAGAAATGTTCAAATCTTAGCGAAAAATTTTGTGGGGTATTACAGGTTCATGGATACCACGAGTCAAATAAAGGAAAGCTAACTCAAAGGTAAAAAGATAATTGTGGAATTTTTTGAAAACACGGAGGACTCACCAACTAGCTGGAAGCGAATAGATCCTCAACGATGCACCTGTTGATGATCTCTAATACCTTCCTCTGCATCATGAAATGATGCAGGCCAAATGGCATCAGTATGTGGAATGTACAAGTATGTAAGATGGTAGAATGAAACATGCATCAAGGTAGAATCAAATCAACTTAGAATCTCAACTCTGAAGAAGGAAAAACTCAATCAAGGTGTCCTAAGTCTAAATAAAAATATGATTTAGATAAGACCAATCACATACAATCCAACCCAATCCATCCTAATCCAACTCAGAGTAATATTAAGACCTATATGGGAGTTTTTCTTGTTCGACAACTATCACTTATAAGCCAGTGATAGTACAATAAACTGAAGTTGTTGCCACGTCCGTTCATATCTTGCCAGGGTAAGAATGAATCAACAATCATGGATCCATAACCAATCAAGTCCTATCATATCAGGATGGTATTTTGGTGACGTAGTTATTGGATTCAAGTTATTACTTATTCTTTACTTAGTTTGATGTTCGATACTCCTCCCAAGACTCAATGCTAATAAAACTCTATCCAATCAGTTTAATCTAGTCATTTCGACAAGTCTCATTTGGACCCTTATAAATTCATCAATCCTATCACAATCAAACCTCTCGACCGATCATACTATCCAATCAACCTCAATCACATTTTTTAAGAGTAGTTTAGATATGCATTTATGACAATATTTAATCCTATCCAATCATTTCTCCCTTCATTCAGCCAATCTTTTGGGGCTAAATCATGACTCGTCAAGACTCCAAATCAATAATTAAGGAACTCAAAATATTTAAGTTTATAATAAAAATATGTATAACAACTCATACTAATCAACTCTTAGACCCAACCATAGTAAAAGAATATTGTAATATAGGGATCAACTCGGGTTCATGGGGATGAAGATGTGAAGTAATTATCAAGTTCTAAACTCATCAACATCAATATAACAAAATCAAGTTAGTAGATGTAAAAACTCATTAGGACATGGATCTATCAAGAAAACTCAATTTATATGAACATTCAATTCAAAGAAGATGTAGGTCACATGTGTGAATTCAATCCATGTAACGTGGAGACTTACATACATGATTTGAAGAACAAATTAAGGATTTGATGGCCTTACTTGAAGAACTTGAACTCTAGCCCTCCTTCTCTTCTCCAATTCTTGCTCTCAATGTTCTTGGATGTTTTTGGAGAGAAAACTCCTTAGAAACTGATATGGGGGTGGAAATGGTGATCCCTAATATGGTGTTTTAGATATACGATGGGTGGGAAAGGTCAAGAATGCCTTTTTCTCAAGAAATATCTGAAAAAATAGTCCAGGGGATTGCATGCGCGATAATGGTGTGCCGTGCCATCACCCAAACTATTGCAGGTAGTTTTAGGTGCTCTGCTGGCGCACTGCGCCAAGCTCCAAACTACTGCAGCTAGTTCGGGCTCTCTGCTGACGCACCGCTCTAAGACCCACTATAGCGATAAATTTTGCTAAAAAAGTCATAACTTTTTACTACGAACTCAGAATGAGGAAAACTTAGTGGCGTTGGAAAGAGGATTCAAAGACATTTAATTTGATAGGTGATAGGATACCTAGATCATAATATTCTGAAAGTTATGGTCGTTTAAAGTTGACCCTTATACAGACTCATCCGATAGAAATTCTTTGGACTTGGCTTGGTGTTAGAGATCTTTTATGACCTTAAACCACATATAATACACCCTAAATACTTAGGAATTAATATTATCTCATATATACAATTTGAAGTGTTTGAGTTCAAGTCTATACGCATACGAAGAACGGTCCGAATCTTAGTGTAGAAATTTTCAAGGTGTAATAATATCTCCCCCTTGGGATCCTTCGTCCTTGAATAATTAGTAAACCAAGGATGGACTCGAGGCACGAATAACAATCAAGACTCAATCATTCAAACAATCAAATGCTCAAAATAATTTACTATTCAACTCAAGAATGGACAGACCAATTCAAATCAAGAAAAGGGACATTACCTTCAACATTCTTATCGATAGGCACAAATAGATGCGGATATTTGGATTTCATATCTTCCTCATCTTCCCATGTGGCTTTCTCAATAAATTGTTTCCTCCACAAGACTTTGACTGAGGCAATGTCTTTGGTCCTCAATTTACAAACCTAACGATCAAGAATTTGGACTGGAATCTCTTCATAGGACAAGTTATCCTTAACTCCAATACTATCAATGGGGACTACCAATGAAGGATCTCCCAAGCACTTATTCAATATTGAGATGTGAAATACTGGATGAATGGCGGCTAGCTTAGAAGGTAACTCCAACTCATAAGTGACACTCCCAATCCTCTTCATAATCTGGTAAGGACCAATATATCGAGGACTAAGATTTCCCATCTTTCCAAACCTCATGATGCCCTTCATGGGTGACACTTTCAAGAACACCTAATCATCTACCTCAAACTATAAGTCTCTCTTTCTCATATCGGTGTAAGATTTCTAGTGGCTTTGGGCTGTCTTTAGCCTCTCTCGAATAACCTTCACCTTCTCCATAGCTTGGTGAAAAAAATCACGCCCAACCAACTCAACTTCACTAATTTCAAACCACCCAATTGGTGATCTACACCTTCTCCCATACAAAGCTTCATGGGGAACCATTTGAATACTTGCATGATAACTATTATTGTATGCAAACTCAATGAAAGGTAAATGATCATCTCAATTTCCTTTGAATTCAAGTACATATGCCCTCAACATATCCTTTAATGTATGTATGGTGCGCTCTACTTGGCCATTTGTTTGGGGATGAAAGATTGTACTAAGATTCACCTTTGAACCTAGTTCTTTCTAAAAGGATCTCTAAAATTGAGAAGTGAATTGAGCTTCTCTTTCTGAGATGATAGACAAGGAAACCCCATGCATTCTGACAATCTCCTGAATATACAATTTTGCATAATCCTCTGTGGTGTCAGTAGTCTTAACTACCAAGAAGTGGGCTGATTTAGTCATTATATCCACAATCACCCAAATCGAATCATGCTGCTTTTGGGACCTTGGCAAACCTATAATAAAGTCTATATTAATCATCTCCCACTTGCATTCCAGAATCTCTATATTTTGAGCTAACCCATATGGCCTTTGATGCTCAACTTTAACCTGTTGGAAATTTGGGCACTTGGAAACAAATTCAGCGATATCTCTATTCATTCCACTCCACCAATAGACTTCCCTCAAGTGATGATACATCTTTGTAGAACTAGGATGAATAGAGTATCTGGAACTATGCACTTCGGCCATAATCCTTTCTCAAGCATCATCATCATCTGGGATACACAATCTATTATGGTACCTCAACACACCATCTCCCCCTTTGGAGAAAACCATTACCTTTTGTTTGTGAACAGCTTTCTTCAACTGAAGGATGACGGGATCTTGGTCTTGCTTCTCTATCACCTCTGCCATAAGCGAGGATGCAGACCTATTTTGAACATTAACTCCACCTTCATTATTCTCCTCAAGCGGAACTACCAATCGAGCTAATCTTTGCACCTCTTTAGCCAATTCTTTCTTTCCCTCCTCTATATGGGCAATGCTACCTATAGACAACCTACTAAGAGCATCTGCAACAACATTAGCTTTACCTAGGTAGTAGAGAATGCTCATATCATAATCCTTGAGAAACTTTAGCCATCTTTTTTGCCTCAGGTTAAGCTTTTTCAGACTGAAGACGTACTGCAAACTCTTATGATCATTAAACACATCAACATGCACTCCATACAAGTAGTGGCGCCAACTTTTAAGAGCAAATACCATAACTGCCAACTCAAGGTCATGAGTTGGGTAATTTCTCTCATGAATCTTAAGCTGTCTTGAAGTATAGTCTATCACTTTTCCCCTCTGCATCAACACACAAATCAAACCAACCTACACGCATCAAAATAAATTACAAAATACTCTGTCCCATAGGGCAAAGTCAAACATGAGCAGTGGTCAACTTGCTCTTTAATTTCTAGAAACTCTCCTCGCAAGCATCGGACCATTGGAACTTAGCCTTCCTTTAGGTCAACTTGGTCAATGGTGATGATATGGATGAGAATCCCTCTACAAACCTTCGATAATAGCCATCCAAACCTAAGAAGCTTCTTATATCCATTGGGGATGTGGGCTTGGGCCAATTTTTCACTGCCTCAATTTTTTGGGTATCAACTCAAATACCATCTCCAGATATAATGAGGCCTAGGAAAGCCACTAATGCAAGCCAAAATTCATATATGGAGAAATTTGCATACAATACATGGTCTGTTAGAGTCTGCAAGACAACTCTAAGATGATAGACATGCTCTTCCTCATCCTTGGAGTAGACTAGAATATCATCTATGAATACAATCATGAACATATCAAGATACGACTTAAACTCTCGATTCATGAGATCCATAAAGGTTACAGGGGCATTTGTCAACCCAAAGGACATGACCAAGAACTCAAAATGGCCATAACGGGTCTAAAAAGCTATCTTTGGGATATCACACTCCCTCACCTTCAACTAATGGTAACCTGACCTTAGGTCTGTCTTTAAAAAACAAGTGGAACCGTGAAGTTGGTCAAATAAATCATTTATTATGGGGAGAGGATATTTGTTCTTTATGGTGACCTTATTTAGTTGCCTGTAACCAATGTACATTCTTAGGGACCCATCTTTCTTTCACATGAATAGGACAAGAGCTCCCCAAGGTGAGACACTCAGCCTAATGAATCTTTTATCTAACAAATCCTTCAACTGTTCTTTCAACTCAGTAGGAGCCATTCTATATAGAGGGATAGAGATAGGCTGCTTATCAGAAAGGACATCAATCCCAAAGTCGATCTCCCTATCAAGAGGGACTCCATGTAGATCCTTAGGAAAGACTTCAGAAAACTCATTAACAATCAGAACTGACTCAAGGGATGGAGACTCAACACTATCATTTTTCACTCGCATGATGTGCTAAATACACCCTTTCAAGATTCACTTTATGGCCCTAAGGTAGGAAATAAATTTACCCTAAGGCACGACAGAACTACCCTTCCACTCTATGACAGGCTCCTTTGGGAGTTTGAATTTAACAATCCGAGTCCTAAAATCAATAGAGGCATAACAAGCATAAAGCCACTCCATACCAAGAGTTACATCAAAATCAATCATGTCTAACTTAATTAAGTTAGCTAGGGTATCCTTATGATATATTGACATAGTACACTCCTTATAGACTCTCTCAACTAAGACAAAATCACCAACAAAACTAGATACATTGAAGGGTTATAGAACATACTCAGGAATTTTATCAAATTTACTAGTCACATAAGGAGACACAAAAGATAGTGTGGCATCTGGATCCATCAAAACATAACAGTCAAGAGTAAAGACTCGAATCATACCCATCACAATGTTTGGGGAGTTCTCTTGGTCTTGGAGACTATCCATGGCATATAGACGGTTTGTACCTCCGCTCATACCTGAAGTAGTGTCCCTCTAATTACCTCTGGCTGGTGCTGCGGTGGTAGAAGACTGGGCTCTGTTTCCCCATGTCGGACATTCCCTCTAAAAATGCCCCACCTGGCTACATTTACAACAACCATTCTTTCCCTCTCTACACTCTTCTAAATGGAGCTTACCGCACTTGCCATAGGGTGGCTTTCCCCTCGCACCTTGAGCCACACTAGCTTGGGATTGAGAACTCTGGGCTCTAAAATTCTGGTGACTCTGTCCTTGCTTATCATACATGTTATGCGGCTCAAGTGCACTTACCGCAGATTGGGCATAGTTGGAAGACCTCTTCTGAAAGAAGGACCTGTTACCCTTGCTCTACCTCTGTTGACTCTCATGTCTAGTTGATTTTGCCTTCTTTCTCAAATGTTCCTCCTTGCTCAAGATGTCCTAAGTCTAAACAAGTACATAATTTATACAAGACCAATCACATATAATACAACCCAATCCAACTCAGAGTAATATTAAGACCTATATGGGAGTTTTTCTTGTTCGATAACTATCACTTATGAGCCAGTGATAGTACAATAAACTGAAGTTGTTGCCACGTCCGTTCATATCTTGCCAGGGTAAGAATAAATTAACAATCATGGATCCATAACCAATAAAGTCCTATCATATCAGGATGGTATTTTGGGAAACATCCGACTTTAACTGTTCAATCATCTCCTACATTTGGTGACGTAGTTATTGGATTCGAGTTATTACTTTTTCTTTACTCAGTTTGATGTTCGATACTCCTCGCAAGACTCAATGCTCATAAAACTCTATCCAATCAGTTTAATCTAGTCATTTCGACAAGTCTCATTTGGACCCTTATAAATTCATCAATCCTATCACAATCAAAATTCTCGACCAATCATATTATCCAATCAACCTCAATCACATTTTCAAGAGTAGTTTGGATATACATTTATGACAATATTTAATCCTATCCAATTATTTCTCCATTCATTCAGCCAATCTTTTGAGGCTAAATCATGACTCATCAAGACTCCAAATCAACAATTAAGGAGACTCAAAATATTTAAGTTTATAATAAAAATATGTATAACAACTCATACCAATCAACTCTTAGACCAAACCATAGTAAAAGAATATTGTAATATAGGGATCAACTCGTATTCATGGGGATGAATACATGAAGCAATTATCAAGTTCTCAACTCATCAACATCAACATAAAAAAATCAAGTTAGTAGATGTAAAAACTCATTAGGAAATGGATCTATCAAGAAAACTCAATTTATATGAACATTCAATTCAAAGAAGATGTAGGGCACATGGGTGAATTCAATCTATGTTATAAGGAGCCTTACATACCTGACTTGAAGAACAAATCAAGGATTTAATGGCCTTACTTGAAGAACTTGAACTCTAGCCCTTCTTCACTTCTCCAATTCTTGCTCTCAACATTCTTGGTTGTTTTGGGAGAGAAAAAACTCCTTATAAAATGATATGGCGGTGGAAATAGTGATCCCTAATTATGTGGTTTAGATATAGGATGGGTGGAAAAGGTCTAGAATGCCCTTTTCTCAAGAAAAATCTAAAAAAATATAGGTCCAAGGGTCTGCAGGCGCTATAGTGGCGCGCCGCGCCATCACCTAAACTACTGCAGCTATTTTTGGGTGCTCTGCTGGTGCGCCGCGCCAAGCCCTTAACTATTTTAGCTAGTTTCGGGCGCTCGCGCCAAGACCCACTACATCGATAGACTTTGGTAAAATGGTCATAATTTTTTACTACAAACTATAAATAACGAAACCTCGGTGGCGTTGCAATGAGGATTCAAAGACCTTTAATTTAATATTTCATGGGACACCTAATTCTTAATATTCTAAAAGTTATTGTCATTTAAAGTTGACCCTTATACAGACTCATCCAAAAACTTAGCCGATAGAAATTCTTTAGACTTGGCTTGGCGTTATAGATCCCTTATGACCCTAAACCACATATAATACACCTTAAATACTTATAAATTGATCCTATCTTATATATACAATTTGAAATGTTTGAGTTCAAGCCTATACGCATACGAAGAACGATCTGAATCTTAGTGTAGAAATTTTCAAGGTGTAACAGTTTGATGAGTGAATAAACTATAAGACCTGGTAGATGGACCTGGTCCCATGCATTATATCTGTGTGGAAACAAAAAGGTGGACTACAGCTGTAAAGCTGTAAAAAGCTGCAATAGGTATATGCACGGTAGCAGAGGTGCAGAAAGGTCGGCTGACCTCAAACCATGCGTGCTCCCATATTTTGTTGTCTCTCTTATTAAGAGAAAATTGTGAAAAAACAAAATTAGCTTTTGAAAATCAAGCAAAAGCCATCTTCATGGAAGAACAACTTCGCTAATGCAGCAAGAGACCTGATAGAGTCATTCAAAAAAAGTCTTTCTTTGTTGTTTTGTTGTAATGTTGTATATTATGTTCTAAACATTGTAAGATCAACTCTAATGCATAAGGAAAATGATCAGTTATAGCCATGGAAACAACAAATAAATGCACTTGGGATAGGAATCAAGGAAAGTAGAAGGACTAGGAAGAGGGAGGACAAGGAAGAAGAGAATGGAGAATCATCATCATGCGCTCTTTTTCAGCAACATAAGCATATAAAAATTGTATGTTCAGGTCCACTTCACAGTGAGACTCTTATTTTCAGCAGTTAAGAAATGAACTTGTGCCTTCAAATCAGCAATTTCGTTCTAAAAAGTCTCAGCACAGCCTGGTCCTTGAGTCAGGTTTTGCTACAAGGTGACTTTCAAATTAGCATCTCCTTCAGATTTTTCCCTCAGTTTCTCTTGTTTTCCTAAAAAGTCTTAACACTTGGGACTTTGTTTGTTGCCCATTCTTCCTTCAACACACTCACATTCAATGAGAGTGTTAATAAGAAGGATTGTTTCACTATTCATACAATCCCTTTGCTAAATTTTATCTTGTAGGCAAAGAACTTGTTCAATAATTAACTATAGGCCAATCCATGTTTTCCATCCCTTGAAGTCATAACCTTGTGCATAGGAATGTAAAGCTTCTTTCTCATTAATATTGACCTTTGGATTCTTACTCATTTGGGTCAAACTCTGAATTACCCACTTTTTTCCGGCCGCTAGGATAATTGATCTATTTATCCTTTCTTCTGATAACTCATTCTCAAACATATATTCCGTTAACCTGTGGGGATAGAACTAGGTAGAGACTAGAGATCTATCTCTAAGAGAGAGTCATAGACAGCCAAATCCGAAATTGATAGGACCTAGAAGGAATGGATGTTGTCTTGGGAGAAGTAAAGGGAAAGAGACAACATGACTGAAAAGCCAAAAATTAAGGTTTTGAAAAGATATGGGTTCTTATTTTCAAGGGATGAATTAAAAGAAAATGGTTGAGACATTGTAAGATATGTGAAAATGAATTAGAAAGGTGGCAAAAGACACGTGGCATTTTTGAACAGTTCTCAAAGGCATTTTAAACACCAATAAGTTTGATACTAACCTTTGAGGAAGGACCTGGTCCCTCTATTAAACTCTTTTGAAGGATACTTGCCTTGAGCCTGTCCCATCAACTTTTCTTCCTTAGCTAGTCCACCATGTGTGTATACCTACAAAAGCTGTAAGACTGAATTTAGACCAAAAGATACACATTACTAATAAGGATACTTGTTTCCTAATCATAGCCAATGAGAGGGTTGATAACATCAAATCGAGTGAGTCAATTCAAGTTGATCATCCCTAACTTCAACCTATTTTTCTTGCATTGATCCCTGTTTAGAGCCTTTGTAAAGAGGTCTACTACTTGGTCTTCAGTTTTGCAAGATTTCATGCAAACATTTTCCTTTTCTACATTGTCCCTCAAAAATGATACCTCACATCATTGTGCTTGGTTCTCTTATGATGCACTAGATTCTTGGTCATGTTCAATATACTAGTATTGTCACATAAGAGTTGGACAATGTTGGTAACTGTCCCAAAATTCTCAAGTTATTGCTTGATCCATAGGAGCTAAGCATAACATGATGCGACTGCTACATATTCTGCCTCAACTGTGAAATGAGCTACTGATTTTTTCTTCTTTGTGCTCCGAAACATTATAAAGGAAACCCAAAAAAATGAGTCATTCCTAAGGTGGTTTCTATCGATCAGGTCCCTTGTAAAATTTGCTTCAGCATAGTTAAAAAAAATCACCAGATGGACAGAATCGGACTAGGTCCCCTGCAAGTATCTTAGACTCCTTGTAGCAGCTTTCAAGTAAGACAACCAGGTCCTCAATGTTCAGGTTTAGCACGTGATTTGGTTAATTAATGTTTTTCAAAATTTGAAGGCTGATTGACATACGATTCCTTCGTCAAGTACACATTGGGAAGGATACTTTTCAAATTTATTTGAATCAATTTGAGTCCCATTGAGAATTCATGTCGCTTCCATCCTTACAATCGGTGCAAAGATCTCATGATAATCAATTCCTTCTTCTTGATTGTATCCTTTTACCACCAGCTTGGCTTTATTTCTTGTGATTAAACCATGCTCAACAAGTTTGTTCCTGTACACCAATCTGGTCCCTATGATGGTTTTGTTAGCTGACCAGGGAACCAAGTGTCATACCTTTCTTCTCATTATCTCCTGATTCATCAAAGATGACATGAACACTTTCTTCAAAGTGTTCTCTTGTTGTAGACCCTGTATGCTTTGGTGGTTGATCAATATCCCAGAAACACTCCTTCATCACTCTTAGGATTAAGCTTCCTAAGATCATTCTTACCAATATTCAAAACAAAAAATTTACAACCAAAAGCACTTAAGTAGCTTAACTTAGGCTCTCAATTGTTCAACAATTGATAAGGAGACTTGTTTTAGAATTGACATCATTAAGCCCATGTTGGAGACATATCATGCAGTGTTGAAAACTTTAGCTTATAAATTATTTGGAAGATCGGCATCAATTTGAATGGTTCTAACAACGTCGACCAAGATTTTTTCTTCTCTTCAACCATGTCATTTTGTTGAGGAGTTTTGAGGCTTTGAATATGTGACTCATCTCATGATCTGCATAAAAATTCTCCACCTTTGTATTTTTGAATTCAGTTCCATGGTTGGACCTGGTCCCTCCTCTTCTTTGAACCTTTATAAGTCCACATAAGTCCATGTGAAGTAACTTGAGAGGCCTGGTGGTGCTGACTTGTTTCTTTTGCTTGGAAGACAACCCAGTCTATTTGCCTTTGACCAAAGCATGACAATTTTGTCATTTGCAATTTTACCTTTGGTACTCTGCAGACCAGGTCCCTTGAAACCAGATTGTTGAGAATAGAAGCACTACCATGTCCAATTCTTTGATGCCATAAATCAGCATTTTCACTTTGCACATGGAGACATGTAAGATTACCACCAAGAATTGAAATCAAGTCAGCCACATACATATTCTTACATATAGTATACATATTCAATAGCATGTTAAAGATCTCTACAAGTTTTCCAAATCCAAGAATGTATTCTTTCTTTCCATTCCCAAAATGAGACACCTCCATTTTGAAATGCCTTGAGTGAGAGAAAGTTTTTCTTTTTGGCCAGTCACATGCTTGGAATATCCACTATCTATGAACTAACAATGACTGCTTCCTCCCACTGTCATCTTCACCAAGTAATTACCTATTAGCCTCGAGAACCCATTTAAGTTTGAGTTCCCAAAATGCAGATAGGGGTGTAATCAACGCCTTGTTAGTCCAATCAGACAATCTAACTTTCTTCACCTCAGACACCCGACCAGGTCCCTTTTTGAGATTCTTTTTTCTGTTCATCATAGTTTGAAAAGTTCTTTTCAATCTTTTTCCAGGATTCACAATCCTTTTTAAGATATTTATTTCGGCCATAATGAATGCGCAACAAGTTATCAGACACAAACACATGTTTGCTATGAGGATTGAAAAGGGATTCCAATTTTGAACACCTAAGACCCTTTCCATCATTTTGTCCCTAATTAGTTAGGTTTGCCAACATTTTGGAAGAGTTGGCCCATTTCAGAGACATGTACAACACCTGCTTGATTTGAACCAGGTCTCTTTCCAACTGAAGATTTCTCTCTAGTGACAAGGCTAGCTTCAATTCAAATTTTTTCAATCGTTCTTCAAGTTCCAGCTCAGCTTTGTTAGCCTTAAACTTTAACTTGATATCAGTTACAAGGTTTTTCTTCAACATATCATTGAGATCATTATTTTTACCATCCAACAAGATAATTTTTTCTTCCAGCTCTGTCATCTGATTAACCAAAGCAGTTTTCTCATCTTGAAATATGTCGATGCTGTTATTTAAAAAAAATTGGTAGTTAACACACAGAGTGAGTCAATCAAAACACTAGCCAATTTTTTTAGTTTCTTGATAGAGTAAAAATCAAGATTTTCTTTGAAGTCAAGTAGGGTTACCTTTTTATCAACTTCTTCTTCAGATTTTACCATAAAGGCAAACATGCCATCTTCATCATCCTTGAAAGCCAACATGGATGCATCCTTCGGATGTTTAGATTCTTCAGAATCACTTGATGAGTTTCCTAAGACAGCAAGAGCCTTTTTCACTACATAATCAATTATTACTCTTCTTCTTGACTTTTTAGAGACCTAGTCCCTTCAGTTGTCTTTCTCCTCAAAATTTGGCATATTCTCTGTGCTCCGACTTGTGCATGGGGCAATCTTTGATGAAATGCCCAGGTTTTTCACACTTGTGGCATAAGTCCGTGCCATTTGCTAAGTTGCTAATGTGTCCCCTTTTAGTAAATCCACTATGTTTTCTTATGATTTTGTGAAATCTGTGGGTCAGGTGAGTTATATATTTATCCTCTGCACAATCATCACTCTAAGTGACTTTAAAAGACAAGGATTTATCCTTCTTTACCTCCTTCATAGAGTTGTCATGCATTCGAGTTTTCAACCACCCATAAGACTTTTCATTAAATTGAGGTGGCCTTGTTGTTGATTGTCCTTCTTTTGGATTTGGTGGAGCAGCCATTTCAATGAATAAGATCTTCTCTCGGTGTTAACCATATAGATAAAACTGCTTTGATACCAATTATTGAGATTATGTTTTTCCACCACATGAGTGAGGGGACCAGGTCCCTTGACACAGTCAATTAACAGAATGCTCAAGTTAGGTGCAGAAGGTAAAATGACACACAATATTTATGTGGAAAACCTCATTTCTCAAGGAAAGAAAAACCATGACCTGTTCCACAGGATTTCACAACCAACTTCACTAAGATGCAAGAGCAAAATAGTCTATTACAACCTATTATAACTAGACACTAATCCTCTTTATCCCTTTGGCTTACAATACCTCTATTACAAGACTTTGAGCCTAAGCAATACATTTATTACCCACTATCCCAACTAACTCTAGTTGTCATAGACTTTGAATACTGCAATCAATCTAACTCTAGCCATGACTCAGAAACTAAGCAATAACTCTATTGCCCACTACACAACTACCCCTTAGTTATGTAGACTTCAACTCACTCATTCAAGGTCAAACTTAACCAAGAACCCAACACACCTTTTACAGCAGACTGATCAAAGTTCCTTTATAGAATAGGAATTGAACTTACAATATTTGGAACATAAGATACAACACAGGAAAGAAACAAAGAAAGACTTTTCTTGAACGACTCTATCATGTCCCTTGATGCATTGGTGAAGTTGTTCTTCCTTGAAGAAAGCTTTTTCTTTTTGTGTGAAATTGATTTTCAAAAAACTAATTTTGTTTTGTCACAATGTTCTCTTAATAAGAGAGACAACAAAACATGGGAGCACGCATGGTTTGAGGTCTGCTGACCTTTTTGTGCCTCTGCTGTCTTGCCCATACCTGCTATAGCTTTTTTTGAAGCTTTGCAGTTGTAGTCCACCTTTTTGTTTTCGGACAGATATAACGTATGGGATCAGGTCCCTCTACCAGGTCTCATAGTTTGTTCACTCATCAAACCTAATGTGCACCTCTACTGTTGTTCCCACTTACCTTTGTAGCTTTTGGAGCTTTACAACTGACTTCAACTTTCTGTCTTAGGCCGACGTTACTCATGGAACCAGGTTCCTCTATCAAGTCCTATATTTTGTTAAATCATCAAAACACAAGTATAACATTTCCCCCTGTTTGATGATGAAAAACTATATCAAGTTTGTTCCCCCTTCCGATCATTGTCAATGCTTGTAAAAAAAATAAAAAAATACTTGTATATTCCCCCTATCAGTATGTACCTCTTTTCTCTCATATCTCTCTTTGCATCATTCATTGTATGATTGTTTGTTGAAGGCGAAACTCATCGGTGGCCCCCTAAAGTTGGCACCAACTTTCACTTAGACACCTTAACTAGGCTTTGTTCATTTTAGACACCTCAAGTAAGGCACCGATGTGTCATTTTGACACTTTTTTTACAATCACCAAAATATATTAAGTGTGTGTAATACACTCGCCTAATGTGTCAAAAGCAGCAAATTAAATAAAGACACATGACATATATATATATATATATATATATATATATATATATATATATATGCCACGTGTCTTTATTTAATTAGCTGCTTTTAATTATCAAATAATGACTTTTGAATAAAAAATTGACCAATAATTTGATGACATGTGGCATTTTTAATCCAAATAATAATATTTTTTAAAAATAAAAATTAACAACTATTAACCCCCACCTCCCACCCTATCAGTGGTCTTTCAACACCACCCACCCCGTCGTCGTCTTCTCGAACCCCTCCCACCCCAACCCCAACCCCTCCCCCACTCCACTAGATCTTCTTCTCCTCCAATTTCAGATTTTTATGGAGTAGATGAACCATGGTGTAAGAGAGAGATTTGGGGATGTGGTTCGAAATCACGGAAAAAAATTAACTTCTTAGGAATCATTTTGAAATAGTCTTACAAATGCTATGGAAACTTACAGTTGGCTCCTCTGTAAGTAAAGAATGAAGTAAAGTAAAAAAAATTACCTTTAAGCTGCAAATCTTTGAATTTTAGCCAAATGGAGTTTCTCTATTATGCTTCTGAAACTTCAAAAGAAAAATTAATCAAAACTATTTGTAATCAAATGAAGAAGAACAAAAAAAATATTAAAAAAAATGTTCTTCACGCTCTTAAAATGGGTGTAGTACACGCAAAGTGCCAAGTCAGCACAAAGTGTCAAAATGACACATCGAAGTCTTACTTGAAGTGTCTAAAATGAACAAAATCTAGTTAAGGTGTCTAAGTGAAAGTTGGTGCCAACTTTAGGAGGCCACCGATGGATTTCGTCTTTGTTAAATCATCAAAACATAATATACAACAATAAATATTCATGATTAAACCATATATGAAAAGTAATATAGATATTCATAAATTTGTTTCAAGTGGAACAAAAAAATGTTTTGGAAAACTATAAAAGGAGAATGAAGGAGAGTAACTCATGGAAAATAAGTAATAAATTAAAATGAGACTCAGAAACTGAAAGAGACTTACGCAAGTCCTGAATTATACTTCCACTTATGCTAATTTTTGGAATATGGGAAATGTTGGACCACTGGGAGTTTGGGCCACTCCGATTGGTGCAACTTTCTTCTAACTCTGGGCAACCTTCAATTCGCAGTTTCTGTAATTTGGTGAGGTGTCGCATGGCATCTATGGATGGCAGATGCTCTAATTTCTCGCATTTCTATAAATCTAACTGTTGCAAAGAAACAAGGTCACCGAGCCCATCCGACACAGCTTCTAACAATTGACAATCATGATCACCAGATATCCTAATTTGGTGAGGCATCGCATAGCATCTCTTGATGGCAGATGCTCTAGTTTCTTGCATTTTCGTAAAGTTAACTGTTGCAAAGAAACAAGGTTGTCGAGCACATCCGACAGAGCTTCTAACAATGGACAAACATGTATCAAAAGATATCGTAGTTTGGTCATGGCATTTGAGAAGTCCAGATGTTGTAGCCGTTTGCAACCCACTAGATGTAATGATTCAAGAGAAATAAGGTTGTCAAGTCTATGAGGAAGAGCCTCAATTATGAATCCATATATTTTGATCTGTGTTTGATCAGAGAGTTGCATAAGCTGATAGGGCAGAGAATCCCAGTGCAAGTGTCCCCACACATCCAATGTAAGAATAGACAATATCTGCTGAATGCCATTAAATATCAATTGGAATGCCTCTAAGAAAGGACCAATTTCCAAATATCATAACCCCGTGAGATGGTGAAGGGCCCCTATGGGTATACTAATCAATTTGGGACAATGTGATAAAACCAAATATGAAAGTGAAGTCATTTCCCCCATATGTAAAGGGAGGGAAACTAAGTTGTTACATTTGCAGACCTCTAAGGATTCCAGAGACCGACAATGCTCTAGAATTCCACTTGGTAAACTGGTCAATCTATCACAATTCCATAACTGAAAACTTTTGAGGAAACTCAAATAATTCTCTCCACTGGGAACAGGAAAGGAACTGAAATTGGTGCAGCTCTCAATCCTTAAGCTCTTAAGAGAATGGAGATTGTACAAGCTTTGGGGCAATTCATGAAACTCTCCGCACTCTATGAACGATAGTTGTTGAAGAGAAATGTTGTTGCGTAGCATCTAATCTGGAAAACAAGTGAGCTCTTTCACATCACAGACAGTAAGCTATACGAGAGATGTCAAGTTGCTGCACAAGTTCAACAATGAAATTTCACTGTTAACTCTGAAAATTGCTAATTCACGTAGGATTCCAAATTGATTCGGAGTACTTTTAACAATGGACAGTGTGTAATCCTCAAATTCTCAAGCTTAGGAAATATTCTTACCACACTTGATGTTGGTATCAATTCCACTCCCTTCCACTTAATAAGGCTATGCATATTACTCAATACTAGTTCTTTCAATGATGGGAACACTTGGATATTGGTGTTATTTCTGCACGATCCATTATCATTAACCTCAACACCATAAAATGTAGTTACAATGCATTCCAGCTTATGGAACCCTACCATCTCAAGATGTCGAAGGAATTTCAGTTGGCCAAGCGGTGGAATTTCTTGGCACCTTTTGCAATCACTTAATTTCAACTTGACCAAATTTGGTATTGACTCTTCACTGAACCATGAAGGAAATCTAGTACCCAAATATTTCACCACTTCTAATGTTTTCAAGTTAGGATGCGGTTGAAGACCATCCAACACATGCTTATCATTGATCTCACAGTCTTCTGATTCATCATGGGACCATGAATATACCAGCTAGTATATATTCAATTTCTCTTGTAGATATGTTGTTCGAGTTTCTTCTCTATTACAGACCAATTGGAGGCCATTGATCCTCAATTTACCTCTAAGGTTCTTCAAAGGACCTAATTCTTCTATTCGACGACCTTTCTCTAATCCCACATTGAAATATTGTAGGGTCGGGAGACAAGTCAATTTTCCTATGTTAAGTGGCATCTGAGACCAAGAAGAGAAATATAAGTGTCTCAAACTTATCATATTTCTTATCTCATATGGAAGTTCCTTGAGTGAATCGCAGCCATTGACTCTAAATGTTTGCAAATTATAGAGCTCGCAAATGAAGTGGGGCAAGGTTGTGATGTCAGTGTCTGAGAGATTAAGATATGTCAAGTATATTAGCTTCCCGATTTTGGCTGACAACTCCTTGATTCCTGAATTGGACAAATTTAAAACTCGTAAGAACTTAAAGCTCAACAACACATCTTTCGATATATAATTGCTTCTCCAAAACAGTGTGCACAAACGTCCTGGTTCTTTTATCTTATCTATTTGATCACTTGGTGAGTCCCATCCAAAGAATCGCACTTGAGAAATATTTTATCCAACATTACCCTTCAGATTAAATAGTTTAGATTTTAAAATATCTCCAGCCAAATCATGCACAAGATCGTGCATCATACAGTGTGTTATATTGTTATGCTTATCTAACTGAACATCTTGCAGCAAGGAATTTCGAAACAAGAGTTGAAAGAACTTGTTGTCGATGTCTACCATTATGGTGGTCTCTTGACATGGATGAAGGAAACCTTCTGCCATCCAGAGTTGGATTAGTTGGTCTTTTTCAAACTCAAAATCTTTTGGAAACGTTGCAAAGTAAGCAAAGCATTTTTTCAGATGTGGAGATGGTAGGTAATCATAGCTGAGTTTTAGGATTTTTCTCTATGCTATTTTCTTCGTTATCATCTTCATCTACAACAAGGGGGTTTCCATCAAGAATTGTCTGCCATTCGTGTTTTTCCTTGTTGCGTAAGAGGCCTCCCAACACACTTGCAGCCAATGGTAGACCTTGACACATTTCAACAATCCCGTTCTCCATGCTCATTATTTCCTCTGGGATTTCCCCATCAACAAACGCTCTTTGTTTGAAAATGGACCAACAATGATCTTCTGCTAATTTTTCCAACCTATGAGGACCGACTATTGCTACTGTGGATACCACCTATTCCATACGAGTAGTCACGAGAATGAAGTTTCCTCAGGATGTATTTATTCCTCTCAAGGTGTCCACAAACTCATCCCATAATGTAGAGTCAACACACCACAAATCATCCAGGACAATCAAATATTCTCTTCCTGGTAGTTCATCTTGTAGCATCTTGACTATTATATCTCTGCTTTGGACCTCAACTTTCCTCTTTGTCAACGATTCGAGGATCAGTTCAAGAAAGCTCTTAGTTTCTGACATTTCAGGTAGACACAACCAAACTCTCTTTTCAAAGTGTTTCTCGATCTGTTCATCGAAAATTCTCTTAGCCATACCCACTATGGGAATGGTGCACAACACACCATTCCTTTTGATGTTCAACATCTTCCTCTTTATTTCAGCAACATCGTTGTCTCTTGTTGGAATGGAGGCTGAAGGATATGGATGACCTTGAAAATGACCTAAGAGTTTAGAGAGAAGATTGAGAATTTTTATTTCATCTGAGAGAAGAAGAAGAGTAAAGTAAAAGTGTGTCCTCACCTACCCACATTGTTAATACATATACTTACTCTACTAACAACCACACAAACTTAGTAGGGCCCACACTAACAACTAACTAATTATACACTTACACAACCAACTACACAATATACACAATACATCATTAACTACTAACTAACTGATTAGGAGAATTAGGAGAAATGTCAATACTCCCCCTCAAGTTGGAGGGTGCATGATGTCCAACACTCCCAACTTGTTCATCAAATAGACATGTTGTTGTCTGCTCAGTCCCTTTGTCATAAGGTCTGCTTGTTGATCATTTGTCTTCACAAATGCCGCCTTGATGATACCTTCCTTTATCTTGTCCCTTATGAAGTGACAATCGATTTCAATATGCTTCGTTCTCTTATGGTAAACTGGATTAGCTGCTAGTTGAATCGCTGCCTTGCTATCACTCCAAAGAACTACTGGCTGATGAACTTCCACTCCAAGTTCACTGAACAGACCCAGCAGCCAAGTAATCTCTGCAACAACAGCTGCCATGCTTCTATATTCAGCTTCAGCTGAGCTCTTGGATACTGTTTGCTGCTTCTTCGACTTCCAAGAGATAAGTGACTCTCCAAACTTAACAGCATAGCCTGTGATAGATCTTCTTGTGTTGGGGAAAGCTGCCCAATCTGAGTCACACCAACAAGTGATCTCTTGTGTAGGTTTTGCTCTGAAAATAAGGCCCTGTCCTGGTGCATTTTTCAGGTATCTGACTACTCTAATAGCTGTTTCCCAGTGTGATGTCTTAGGCTCTTGCATGAATTGACTCAGTGTTTGGACTGCAAAGCTGATGTCTGGCCTGGTTATGGTGACATACAACAGTCTTCCTATCAGCCTTTGATATTTTGAGACTTCTTCCAAAGCTTCATCTCCTTCAGCTCCAACAGCCTTATCATATTCCACAGTGGTCAGCTTGCTTCCAGATTCTAGTGGTGTAACAGCTGGTTTTGTACCTCCTAGGCCCATTTTTGATATCAGCTCCATTGTGTACTTTCTTTGATTAAGGATGATGCCATGTTGTGATCTCAGAACTTCTATGCCAAGAAAATATTTGAGTTCTCCCAAGTCCTTCACTCTGAAGTCATGTTGCAGAATCTGTTTTGCTTCTTCTATGAGGCTACTGCTATCTCCAGTGATAAGAAGATCATCTACATATACAAGTATTATGACAATGTTGTTACCTGACTTTCTTGTGAAGAGCGAGTAGTCATGAAGGCTTTGTGTGAACCCTGCAGATATCAGTGCATCAGTCAACTTGATGTTCCATTGTCTTGATGCCTGTTTGAGGCCATACAGGGACTTCAACAACCTGCACACTTTGGTCTCCCCCTGTCTCTTGAACCCTTCTGGTAGCTCCATATACACTTCTTCATTAAGATCTCCTTGCAAGAAAGCATTGTATACATCCATTTGATGAAGTTTCCATCCTTTTAAGGCTGCCAGTGAAATCACTGATCTCACAGTGACCATCTTTGCCACTGGGGAAAAGGTTTCATGATAATCAAGGCCCTCCTTTTGACTGTATTCTTTTGCCACCAACCTTGCCTTGAATCTTTCTACTTCTCCATTTGCTTTATATTTGATCTTGTATACCCATTTAGAGCCAACTGTATTTTTACCACTTGGAAGATCAACAACCTTCCAAGTATGATTATCCTCAAGGGCTTTGATCTCCTGATGCATAGCTTCTAACCATCTTGCATCCCTTGAAGCCTCCTTGAAATTTTTTGGTTCAGTTAAGGCAGAGAATTTTGCTAAATAACTTCTATAGTTTTTTGATGTTCCTGCATATATCAGATACTTGCTGATAGAATAGATGTGATCCTGACTGGTGTTGACAACATAATCATTCAACCATCTAGGTTGCTTGGTTGATCTGATTGGTCTGTTGCCAGTGACAGCA
This sequence comes from Solanum dulcamara, assembly GCF_947179165.1. Taxonomy (NCBI): domain Eukaryota; kingdom Viridiplantae; phylum Streptophyta; class Magnoliopsida; order Solanales; family Solanaceae; genus Solanum; species Solanum dulcamara. Next base: position 16,512,131 of record NC_077248.1, on the reverse strand, counting down.
GGAGTACCATTGCCATGTTGCAATGGATGTTCAGCTGCTTGCAATGGTTCAGCTGCAACAACCTCAGCATCCATGATGTCTGTATCTGCAGTAGTATCACCATCATCATTGCCAGCTGAGTGTTCAGTTGAGTGTTCATCTGAGTGTGCCTCTCTTGCTGCTACTGATGGAGGCTGGCAAATGTGAGCAGGAATAGGGGAATCATATAGAGGATCAACATGGCTCAGTTGAAGGAATGTGCTCTCCTCTAAGTCTGCAAGTTTGCTAAAAGGAAAGGCAGTCTCATGAAACACCACATCCCTGCTAACAAAAAATTTGTTAGTAGATAAATCAAGCACAATGTAGCCCTTTTGTGTTTCTGAAAACCCCATGAATACAGTCTTCTTGGATCTATGAGCAAATTTGTCAGACCTGGGCAGTGTAGATATAAAACATAAGCAGTCAGGTACCCTTAGATGATCAAGGGATGCCTTGCTGTGATGCAGCAATTCATAAGGAGTACATCCCTTCAGAATACTGGATGGCAACCTGTTCATAAGGTAAACTGCAGTTTTAACACAAAAACCCTAGTACTTTATTGGAAATGCTGCTTGAAATTTAATGGCTCTTGCCATCTCCAAGATCTGCCTGTGTTTCCTCTCAACCACCCCATTTTGTTGAGGTGTATAAGGAAAGCTGCTCTGATGAATGATTCCTAGACTCTGCAACAACTCACAACTTTGAGAGTTAAAGAATTCAGTTTCATTGTCAGACCTAATGGTCTTAACTTTGCAATTAAACTGAGTATTCACAAGGACAAGAAATTGCTTCAAAACTATAATTACTTCAGCCTTCAGCTGCAACAAATGAACCCAAGTATATCTGGTATGATCATCAACAATAGTGAGAAAATAATTCTTCTTGTCAAAAGTGGGAGTTTTATAAGGACCCCACAAATCTAGGTGCAATAGTTCAAAAGGCTAATTTGCTCTAGAAATGCTTATAGGAAATTATAGTCTGGTTTGCTTTGCTAATGGACATATTCTACAATTGTTATGTACATTTCTGCCAATCTTATTTTGGAATTCTGCCATAGTCTTCATGGTGGATATGGAAGGATGGCCCAGTTTTCTATGCCACAAGCTGCACCTTTCATCAGCATTTGCTAGATAGACTTGCCTCATATCTTCTATGCTTTGTTCATTTGAGTCTTCAGCTGTCCCTTGGAAAATGTACAGTCCTCCTTGCAATCTACCAATCCCCTTCACCCTATCACTGTATAGCTCCTAAAAGATGCAGTGATCAGGGAAAAAATTGACTGAGCAACATAGCTCTTTGGTTAATTGTGATACTGATAATAGATTGTATTTAAAATCAGGCACAAACAACACATTTTTGATTCTCTCCTGGCCAAATAGTTCTACACTTCCTGTGTGTGTAATTGGCACTGTGCTTCCATTTGGCAGGTGCATCCTTACTCCTTTACTATTATGCAGGCTATGAATATCCTTGAGCATTTTGTCATTTGCAGTAACATGATGAGAGGCTCCGGAATCAACTATCCAGTCACATCCTTCTAGTTGGGACATCAAACAAGTCACAATACCTGTCATATATGCTTGATACTCCTCAGAGGTGCTGTCCTGATGCTTGTATTGATTCTCTGAATCATGATGATTGAGCTTGCCATCACCTCTTTTGTTGTTGTCATCAGCATACTGATCATCCTTACCTGCATATCTCCCTTGGAAGCAATCTGCATTACTAGCCATCGCAGCATGTGTTTCTTTTCTCCATCCTTCATTGTTATCCCTCTTGTACCTTTCTCTGTATCTATCCTTCCTCCATCCATCACGATGGTTGTTATCCTTCCTGTAGCTATCATAGGTACCTTCCCCTTTTCTGTTGGCTTTGCCATCCCTTTCTGAAGGATAGCCAATAAGCTTGTAACACTCCTTCTTTGTATGGTTTCGCATATGACAATTCTCACAATACATTGAATTGTTTCCCTTATAGTTATCATTTCTTTTGGCTTGCATTGCTATGGGATTGGATCTTTCAACATTTACTTGTTGACTTTCATCCTGCACAATTAGAGCATAGGCTTGATTCACAGATGGTGCATTTGACTTCATCAAGATCTGTCGCTTAGCTTGGTCATATGCTTCATTCAAACAGCTCAAGAATTGCATTAACCTCTATTCCTGTAGATACTCAATATAGTCCCTAGACTTTGGACAACCACAGTTCGGAGAAGGAGCTATTAAATCATATTCACTCCACAACTCCTTCAATTTGGAGAAATACACTGACACTGGACTTGTTCCCTGTTTGAGATTTGTAATGGCTGTGTGTACTTGAAAGATTCTTACTCGATTTACCTTGTCAAAACTTTCCTTCAGATCCTCCCAGACTAAATGTGCATTTGATGCATATACGATTCCGCTCAATAGATTCTCTCATACTATGTTCATAATCCACGAAAGCACGATCGCATTCACCGTCTCCCACTGTTCATGAAGCGATTCGTCGAATAATTCCTTCGTGCATGTATCGGTCACGAACCCTAGCTTCTTCTTAGCTAGAAGGGATATCCTCATGGCTCGACTCCACACTCCATAGTTTTCAGATCTGGTGAGTTTCACCGGTACCAATACACACCCTGATGTGTCCGATGGGTGCACATACAAAGGATGGCCGTGTTCTATGACTATCTTCTCACTTGATGTTTGTGGCTGTGAACGGTCACCCATGGTTTTTCAGCTCCGAGCTTCAGCTTCGTCGGCAATTGCAGAGCTTCAACTTCAACGGCGAGTTCCTCAATCGATGACCCGCTCTGATACCATGTTGGAATGGAGGCTGAAGGATATGGATGACCTTGAAAATGACCTAAGAGTTTAGAGAGAAGATTGAGAATTTTTATTTCATCTGAGAGAAGAAGAAGAGTAAAGTAAAAGTGTGTCCTCACCTACCCACATTGTTAATACATATACTTACTCTACTAACAACCACACAAACTTAGTAGGGCCCACACTAACAACTAACTAATTATACACTTACACAATCAACTACACAATATACACAATACACCATTAACTACTAACTAACTGATTAGGAGAATTAGGAGAATATGTCAATATCTCTACCAACAACATCCGAAGCAACTACTACAGAATCTGTTTCTCTAATTTATAGTATTTGCCGAGGAGGAACCATGAGTGATTGTAGACCGAGGTCTTTGGCTAACTTATTGATAGCCCTCAACTCTTCATTGAGGTTGTTGATTTTTCGAGACATTTTGCTTTTAAAATCTGTATGAGAAATGAAATCACTGACCTTTTTCATTGGTTTGTTTCGTATCGTCACTTGTCTTTTGATAGATTCATACCTGAATTCGTCAAACGCATTTTCAGCATTTTCAGCAGCTCTCTCAAGCATCTTGAGCCATAGTTTTACAGCCTCATCGTCAACTTGTCGTCTTTCAGCATCATGAATGAAAGCTTGGATCATGGATGCATTTTGTGTTAGCATTTCAAGATCTTTGTTGCAGTTCCTTGAGCTACTGAGTTCCTCAATAGTGAGAGAAAGCAGCTTTTCAAGCAAAACTTGTACAGTAGCACCAATTACAGGATCGGCCATTGTTGTGTTGGGTCCTATTTGACTCGGACCTGTTCTAAAAAAGTCAAGGTATTTCGAATTGTTGTAAAAAATGTCTTCTTTTGCTTTGCGGAAAGAGAATAATAAAATAATCACTTTTGTTGCAGATGTCTTTGTTTTTCTAGTTGTTTTGCGGGGGTCGCCACTAAAACAAACACAATAATTCAAAAAATAGCATAATCTCTCCAACACAAACTGTGAATCACTACCTTTTTATTCCTTCAAAATATGTAGCTTTTCTATAACTCTTTCAAACTAATAAGAGTCCGTTAGTAGTAAGGGCAAATTATGCATGTGTAATTTATTATTTTAATATATGCATAATTAATACACATAATTTATTTCAATTTCTATCCCGCATAAATTATATATGGATTCTCTTATAAGTTATATAAGTATAAAGGGAAAAGTCTCAAATATGTTATCGAACTTTGAGAAAAGGCTCATTTATGTCATCCGTTAAAAGTTTGGCTCATCTATCCATTGTCATTTGAGAAAAGGTTCATCTACGTCATTATTTTTTAACTTTGGTTTTGCAAAACCACCCAAACAACCTTTAATATTTTTTCATTGGAGTTTTGAATCAAATATACTCTTTTTGTTTCTTCTTCTTCTTCAAGAACACACGAAGAACACCAAGACTTTCAAATTTTCAACTTCTTCAATTTTTCACGAAATCACCTCAAATTTCAATAGTAGCATCCTTTCGAGCTAGGTATCAAAATCAAATATCTTTTGAGCTCGAATTCAACCTAACCCAACAAGACACTTAAATTTTTTTCAGAGTTTCAAAACTTTAACCTCCTTTAATGGTAGAATTTTCTCCACGGCTCCAAATCACTTAAAATTTTGAATATAGACATAGTGAACATTAACATAGTATTTTTTGAGTCTATATTCAAAATTTCAAGTAATTTGGAGTTGTGGCGATTAGCTTAGTAATAGGGGCAAATGTGTAATTTACTATTTTAATACATGTATAATTAATACACACATAATTCATAAATTATACATAGATTCTCTCATAAGTTATATAAATATTAATTATGTAGGATAACAAAAAACGCAATCAAATACCATATAAAATTAATACATGAACAATTTTTATACAATATTTGGAAACTTACCAACCAAACATTGTATAAAATTAATACATGAATAACTTTTATCATATTTGCAAGCCAAACATAATATTAAATTAATACATAAATAACAAAGATGCTCCTTAAACCAGCTACCAAACGAGCCCTTAATAGCCCTCCATGTTTCAAGAATTGGTACACGTTTAGTACTTCCTCAAACAACTATCTAATTTTTAACGGACTTACAAACTATTGAGGTGAGAAAATTTCCCCCTCAAAACTCAGTCTTTGTTTCCCCTCTCCCTCCATTTCCTTATCAAACCAGAGTTTTTGTTTGTCTCTTATTCAAACCAAACCCTGTAATCAAAATTCTATTCTAAATTTTCATTTAAAACTTAATCGATTATCGAAAGCAATTATTTTGTTAAGAACCAATAGTAGCAGAGAATCAACTCTTACTTATGATGAGAATTTTTTTTGGTGCTTGATCATTATATTTATTTTTGAGAAATTATGTGTTTTTTACATGTGGAACAAAAACTTGGTTCATTGTTGGAAGATTAACAGAAAATAATATATGCACACGCTGCATTGTTTGTGTTAATATTCCTACGATGAACCAAATTTGAGTGGCAGTAGAAAAAGAAGAGAAAAGACGAGAGTGACAACTTAGAACAAACTATGTCGATGTTGGAAGAATTTATAAACAAGAATAAAATTCTTTGTGATGAACATATAAGTGGGAATCAAAAACATAAATTCTATTCTAAATTGCATTTAAAACTTAATCGATTATCGAATTCCTAAAATATTTAAACTCATATTGAGAAAATGAAACAAAAATCAGTCTATTTTTCCGATTTAAACGAATTGTGTCCACCTCTGAACTTGGTGCACTACTTATGTGAAGACAAGCCAATTTTGATTGTAGTATAATATTGAATGGCCTGAGACTATCTTTTTAGTTCGTCATAAGCTACATATATTATCTCTAACACTATATTAGAATTGTTTCATCATTTAATTATCTTAAACTAACATAAAGTATATGTATCATGCTTCCATGTTAGGCGAGGACATGTTGAAGTTGAACAAGAAAAAATGTAATAGGAAGAAGTAGGAGAAAGAGAAATGAATCCTCATTGGAAAAATTCACAACCAACCCAACAAAGTGGAGTTACATTTTAAAGTGAGTGTAATCATTTAAAATTTATTAAATATAAATTTATAGAATGATTCAATTTATATTAAATTTAAGATATATTAGTCCAAATAAATATTTTGGATTAATAAAATTGGGTCAATTATTTAAGTTCAATAAATGTGGATTTAATTAAAAATCCAAATCCATTGATTTGGGCTATAAAGATGACCCCACTTTGTTAAGCCCGATATCATCTCATCCTAGAGGCCCATTTTCATGCCACGTGTCAAAGTTATGTGGCAATCCAAGTTAAATTAAATAAGCCACTAGAATTATGTCATGTACCAAAGTTATGTGGCGATCCAAGTCAAATTAAATAAGCCACTAGAATTATGTCATGTGCCAAAGTTAGGTGGCAATCCAAGTCAAATTAAATAAGCCACTAAAATCATGTCACATGTCAAAGTTATGTGGCAATCTAAGTCAAATTAAATGAGCCACTAGAATAATGCCACGTGTATATGTGACATGTTCTGACCAATCAAATTAAAGCTCTTCACCAAAGAAATCTGATTGGTCAATTCAAACCAACCAATCAAATCGCACCCTCATACCACTCCCTACAACTATAAATAGGGGTCTTCATTATTCTCAAAAGGGGAGTTTTCAAGAACAAGAAGCAAGAAGAGAGCTCGTGGATCAAAGACTACAAATTCTCTACAAAGCTACAAAGTTCAAGTAATCAAATTCAAGTTCAAGTTCAAGATCAAGAACGAAGAAAAATATCAAGAAGATCAAGATCAAATTACTTGTTCATATTTACTATTTGTCATAACCATACAAATGTTTGTGATGAATAATTCAAATCCAAATTTGAAGACGAAGATTCAAGATCGAGCTATTTAAGCCCTTGACTCTAAATCAAATTCAAGTTCAATATGTTCCATATTATTTGAAGAATTAGAGGATTATCATAGATATTGTAACACGCACTACATTTTGAAATCAAATATTATACTTTGTTACTCCAATTTTCCGGTCCTGATTATTTATTTTTCTCGGATCGAAAGTTTGTTGTTTATAAATTTTGGCACGCCCAGTGGGACAATCTCTACCTCTCATCTTTTTACATCGATCATCAAACTTCAAGAACACTTAAATGGCATCTAAGAAGTTTGACTCCAGGACTATTATTGCTAAGGCTACTAATTTCAAGTTTTTCTCTGAGGTGGAGAACATACTGGATGCAACTACGGGGAGTTTGGGACCCATCACTAGGAACAGAGCAAACTTGCTAGGACAACAAGCACTCCAAGTGCCATCCACATCGGTTCCTGTTTTTGATCTTCCATCTTCAAAGGGGGCAAGATTCTTTCCAAATGAATTGGAAGAAGGAGAGAATATAGCTAATATTGTTGAAAAGATGTTGGCTTGACTTGTCCTTTTAACACAAGGAATTGCACTATTTAAGATGAAGATGATGTCTTGATCACTAGATCTTCTCCAGTCACTCCACGTAACTTGTTTTTGACAAATTTTAGTTTGAGGGAAAATCCATGCTTTGCTCCATCATCCATAATGGCCATCCAAGCGATGATGACTAACGCCTCAACTATTGAAGAACAACTGGCGAGTTTGACAAAGGCAATTGAAGGTCTAACAAAATATGTGCAAGATCAAGATAATCGAATTGTCAAGTTGACGGACAGAATTAAAAATATTATGGAGAGGGACTCAAGTCATGCACCTGGAAAATGTCCAATGATACAAGAAAAAGGAGATTCAGTTACAAAGCAAATAAATGTGGGTGATGAGCTGCAAGTATCTGCAGAAGGAGGAATTCCCATTCATCAACTGAAGGACTTCATTATGGGAACCATCAAAGATAAGTATGACGTATCTTCAAAGTCATCATTTACGTATGCAAAGCCATACACTTCAAGAATCGATGTTTTGAAGATGTCTGCAAGTTATCAACCTCCAAAATCATTTCAACAATTTGACGGAAAGGGAAATCCAAAGCAACACATTGCCCATTTTGTTGAAACTTGCAATAATGCTGGAACATATGGAGATTATCTGGTCAAGCAATTTGTGCGCTTTTTACAAGAAAATGTCTTTGACTGGTATACGGATCTCGAGGCTGGCTCTATTGATAGTTAGGAATAACTTGAGCATGAATTTCTCAATCGTTTCTATAGCACAAGGCATACTATGAGCATGGTTGAACTCACAAATACCTGTCAATGGGAAGATAAACCTGTCATCAAGTTCATCAACCGATGGAGAAATGCAAGCCTCAATTGTAAGGATAGGCTTAGTGAAACTTCCGGAATAGAAATGTGTATTCAAGGAATGCTTTAAGGACTTCGTTATATCCTACAGGGTATTAAACCCAAATCATTTGAGAAACTAGCCATACGTGCTCATGATATAGAGTTGAGCATGTCTACAAAAGGGATTGAAGGACCACTTATTTATGGGCCTCGCAAGGAAAAAGACAAAATGGAGGTAAAGAAAGGAGGAAAATCAGCACCTAAGTTTGGAAATAAGGAGTCGATGAATGTTAATGTCTTCCCTTTGAAAGTAGCTACAAATCTAAGCAAGAATCAAAGGGTGAAGACCACGACTTTTCAAAATAACGCTGGTAGAAAACTGACATTGAAATAAATGCAGGCAAAAGAGTATCCTTTCTTGGACTCAAATGTCCCAGCAATTTTTAAAGATCTTCTAGCATTAAAACTCTTTGAGCTACCTGAAATGAAGCGTCCAGATGAAGCTGGGAGGACTAATGATCCAAATTACTACAAATATCATCGTTTGATGGGCCATCCTATTGAAAAGTATTTTATCTTTAAGGAAAAGATCATGGACTTGGCCCGTGAAGGAAAAATATTGCTTGAAGATGAGAAAGAGAGTTCAAATCAAGTCTCTGTCACTTTTGGTTCACTCATTCCCATAGTTTTTTGCAACTTTATCAAAATACATGATGGTGGCAATGTCCTAGCCATATCACCACCAAAAATGATTAAATTTGGTGACTTCGAGCCGATAGATGTTAACACACCATCGCTCGTTCCCTTGATGAATGAAGTAATAGGGGAAGATAAACCTTTGGAGGAAAATTAATCTTGCGGTGCTTATACTGATGATGAGGGATGGATTTTAGTAACACGACAAAGATATTATAAAACGAGCTTGCAAAGAGTTTCAAGTAAACAAGTGACAAGAGCAAAAATGAAGAAACTACCTAAAACTCAAAGGGTAAAGAAGAATATAAAGAAGTCAAAAGTTGGGGGGAATTATTATCAAAAGCAACGTTCTTCGGTGACATTAGAGGAATTCTTGCCGAGTTGGTTCCGTGAAAAGATTTTTCATTATTACACCAAGGCCTCATATTGTAACATTGATAAAGAAGAGACAACAGGAGAAGACTCATCGCCATCATTACTTCCATCACATGAAGGCCCTATCAAGTCTCACTCTGAAGAAGTGGACACCTGTGATGCGAAGTTTACATTCACTAATGATGATCTTTCATTGGGTGAAATGTTGCATAATCATCCTTTACATATGGTAGGTTTTGTGCGTGGGCATAAAGTAAATAGGATCATGGTGGATGACGGATCTGGGGTTAATATTCTCCCTATTCGCACTGTGAAGGAACTTAGAATCTCGATAAATAAACTATCTGAAAGTCTCTGATGATTTAGGGATTTAACCAAGGGGGGCAGAGAGCCATTGGCGCTGTCAAATTAGATATAATAATGGGAGATATGCGTTCGAGTGCATGGATGCATGTTATTGACTCAAAGACCTCGCATAATATCTTGTTAGGAAGGCCATGGATACATAAGAACAAACTGGTACCATCCGCCTACCATCAATGTTTTAAATACTTTGAAGATGGCGTTCAAAAGAAGGTAGTTGCTGATGATGAACCTTTCACCGAGATAGAAGCGCACTTTGCCGATGCAAAATTCTACTTAAAGAATCAAGTCTTAAAAGAAGTCAAAGTTGATAACGCGCCACCAATCAAAAAGGCTGATATCACAAAAAAGGTTGATGTAGCACCTGATAATGCGAGGGTCATGATTGAAAATAATAAAACACCTTCATATATGAGTAAAATATCTAAGACAAGTGAGGCATCTGAGCGATTCCTATTTCTCACTATGTTCCAAAGACAAACAAGGTCAAGATCCCACCCTCTGAGTTGCAGAGTAGCAAGTTGACATTTCCTATCAAGCAAATTGATACAATCAAATCACCTTCAAAAATGATGGAAGGATTTGTTAGACTATCAAATCATGATTCGTATGAATTACTCATAAAAAGTGTACAAATGAGGGTTTTGACCCAAATTCATATAAGTTATTGGTAAAAGTAGGGTACAATCCCAATAAAGCTTTTAAGGTAGGGAAACTTCCAAATGAAGTTATTGAAAAGGCAAATCATGGCCTAAATCCAACTCAAAAGATGACAATAGAGAGAGGATATGTTGTCAAGCAATCGCGTGAAGGCTTGGGTTACAAACAATCATCGCCAATTCGAATCTCTATAAAAAGGATGAACATCAACTACATTACCCCCATGGAAAAAACTATGATGTTCAACAAGAAGCCTTATGTGTTTGATCGACTTAATAGCATGACGCCTAATGTTTCTGCATTTGATCGGCTTATCAAATCAACTCCAAAAACTTCAATGTTTGATCGGTTGGGACCAATGAAGAAGAAATACAAGCGCCAAGGAAATTATAGAACGATGGAAGAACAGGTACATGTTCGAGAGCATAATTCACCCAAGAATTTCCCCAGTTTGATTCCTTCGAGAATAAAGCGAGAAACAAAACTTGTAGTTTCATGTGGAAATATCCTAAGAGCAAGAACTCACACCATAGTTCACACTAGGGAGAGAGATGAAGACGAAGAAAGTGTGGGATCATCAAATCACATTCAATTTGTGATGAGGAAAGTACTTCACTATATGCAAAAATTGAGGATGAGTTTGTTGATATTCATGTATGCCATCACGTATCATTTAATGATGATAATCCTCAAGAGGATGAGGATGCTGAAGATGCACCACCTGAACTAGAGAAAGGGGTAAAGAATATTGTTGATACATTGAATGAAGTAAATCATGGGGTTGATGATGATATAAGGCCTACATATGTAAGTGCTTCACTAGATGACGATGAAGAGAAGAAATATATTGAGCTGCTTATGGAATTCAGGGACATATTTTCTTAGAGTTACAAAGAGATGCCAGGATTAGACCCTAAAGTTGCAGTTCATTATCTTGTTGTGAAACGAGGGACTCGTCTTGTTAAACAAGCTCAACGTCACTTTAGACCTAAACTGGTTCCTTTGATCAAAATTGAAGTTAACTAGCTTATTGATGCAGGTTTCATTCGTGAAGTCAAATATCCTACATGGATTTCGAGTATTGTACCTGTAAGAAAGAAGAATGGTCAAATCCGAGTTTGTGTTGACTTTAGAGATCTTAATAATGCATGCCCTAAGGATGAATTTCCTCTTCCAATCCCTGAGCTTATGATTGATGCCACAACTGGATACGAGATAATGTCTTTCATGGATCGTTCATCTAGATACAATAAAATTTGCATGGCACCAAGGGATGAAAAACTTACTGCATTTCGCACTCCTAAAGGTAGATATTGCTACAAAGTAATGCCTTTTAGTTTAAAAAATATCGGGGCCACTTATCAGCGAGCCATGCAGAATATTTTTGATGACATGCTTTATATGTTGAGTGTTATGTTGATGACTTAGTGGTAAAATCAAGGAAGAGTGATGACCACTTTCAAGATTTGAGAATGGTGTTCAAACGACTTTGAAGATACCAACTCAAAATGAACCCTTTAAATGTTCCTTTGGAGTTACTTCAGAAAAGTTTCTCGGTTTTATTATTCGACATCGAGGAATTGAGATTGATCAAGATAAGATAGATGTTATTTTGAAGATGCCTGAGCCAAAAAATATTCATGAGTTAAAAAGCTTACAAGGAAAATTAGCATACCTTAGGAGGTTTATCTCAAATCTGGCTGGGAGATGTTAACCATTCAGTCGCCTTATGAAGAAAGATGTTCCTTTTGAATGGGACCAAGCTTGTACCAATACTTTCGAGAACATAAAGTCTTATATGATGAAGCCTCCAGTACTTGTAGCTCCTATACCTGAAAAACCATTGATTTTATACATTGCAGCACAAGAAAGGTCAGTAGGAGCACTTCTCGCACAAGAAAATAATGAAGGAGAGGAAAATACCCTATATTACCTGAGTAGGATGATGACACAAAATGAGATCAAGTATTCACCTATTGAGAAGTTATGCCTGGCACTCGTATTATCGATTCAGAAGATGAAGCATTACTTCCAATCTCATATTATGCAATTTGTCTCTAAAGCGAATCCTATCAAGTTTGTCATGTCTAAGCCTGTCTTAAGTGATCGACTAGCAAGGTGGTACCTCCAATTTCAATAATTTGAAATTGTGTATATATCTCAGAAGGCAGTAAAAGGACAAATGCTGACAGATTTCTTAGCCAATCATCCAATTCTGAATGATTGGGAGTTATCAGATGAATTACCTGATGAAGACGCAATGCTAGTGGAAATTCAGCTACCTTGGAAGATGTATTTTGATGGTGTTGCACATCGTGAAGGAGACGGTGCTGGATTGGTATTTGTCACTTCCCATGGAGAAGTTATGTCGTACTTCTTCACTCTAACACAACACTGCTCCACTAACGTTGTTGAATATCAAGGACTCTTACTTGGGCTTGAAATGACCATTGATATGAAACAATTGCAACTACAAGTTTTTGGGGATTCCAAATTGGTGATCAATCAAGTCTTGGGTAATTATGAAGTAAAAAAGCCTGAGTTTATCCCATACTGAAATTATGCTCAAAAGATAATATGATGGCTTGGAGAGGTGACTATTCAACATGTCCCAAGAAAGGAAAATAAAAAGGCTGATGCGTTAGCAGCTTTGGCTTCTACATTAGTATCGCCTAATGAAATGCAAGTCATAGTTTGTCAAACATGGACAACTCCGCCTCCAGAGGAGCATAAAGAAGAATTTCAACAAGTTATCGCCACTTCAGAGGCTGAAATTGACGATTGTCGACAACCAATAATAGATTATTTATGTTATGGAATATTGCCAGAAAACCTTCGAAGAAGGACAGAGATCCGACGATGAGCCCCTCATTTTCTTTATTATAAAAATACACTTTACAGGCGGTCGTTCGATGGAGTTCTCTTACGATGTTTGGGGACAGATGAATTTACTCAAGCTATGCAAGAAGCACATTTTGGAGTATGTGGAGCGCATCAATCTGGGCTAAAATTTCATTTTCACATAAAAAGGATGGGATATTACTGGCAAACCATGGTGAAAGATTGTCTGGATTACGTCCAAAGATGTAAAGCTTGCCAATTCCATATGAATTTTACATCAATCCCCAGAAGTATTGCACCCAATGATTTCCTTATAGCCATTTGAAGCTTGGGGTTTGGATGTTGTTGGACCATTGCCTAAGTCCTCGGGTGGACATTTGTACATCCTGACTGCAACTGACTACTTCTCAAAATGGGCAAAAGTTGTTTCTATTAGAGAAGTAAAGAAAGAGAATGTCACTAACTTTATTTGAGTCAATATTATCTACCGTTTTGGTATTCCTCGATACATATTGACTGATAATGGCAATCCATTTGATAACAAGTTAATGATGAAGATATGTGACCTTTTTGGCTTCAAGCAACGAATTCCTCTATGTATTATGCGGCTGCTAATGGTCTCGCTGAAGCATTTAACAAGACACTCTGCAACTTGTTGAAGAAAGTTGTTTTCAAATCTAAGAGAGATTGGCATGAAAGAATGGAAGAGGCTCTCTAGGCATATAGGACTACGTATTGCACGTCAATACAAGCGACTCCCTATTCTTTTGTTTATGGAGTTGAAGCAGTTCTTCCACTTGAATGTCAAATTCCTTCATTGCGCCTTGACATTCAAAAAGGGCTCACTGATGAAGAAAATGCTCGGTTACGCCTTGAAGAATTGGAGGCTCTTGATGAAAAAAGACTAGAGGCCCAACAAAGTCTGAAATGTTATCAAGATCATCTAGCTCGATCTTTTAATAAGAAGGTTCATCTTAGATGCTTCCAAGTGGGTGATCAAGTTCTTGTTGTAAGAAGGCCCATTATTACTTCTCGTCGGTCTGGAAGCAAGTTCTCCGCTAAATGAGATGGACCATATATGATACAAAATGTATACTCAAGTGGCTTTTACAAACTGGTTGACTCGGAAGGATTGCGTATTGGCCCCATTAACAGAAATCTCATAAAGAGATACTATCCTTGAAGAAAAGAAACACACTCCTTAAGGTACGAGTATAAACTGCATGTTACTCCTGGCCCGCAAGAGTATAAACTGTACATGACACCCAAAACAAATATCCTCTAGGTTGAAAATCTCGAAAGAGGTGGCCTAGGCAAAAGTTAGGACACCAAAAAAAATATAAATAAAAAAAATCACTCTTTCAGAACTACGTTATGACTTTATCCTCTTCACTAAGGTATGTAGGCGCTTAGAATTACATTCTGAGTTCAGTCGCATGAGTATCCAAAGAACTCATAGTCTCTCTTGACCCTCTTCACCGTGGTCCGTGGAGCTTAGAATTACATCCTAAGTTTAGTCTCAAAAGTACAAAAGAAATGGGGCAAACGCTATTATTTGAGCATCACGATGTTCTTGTAGATTGTCATATATAACGTATGAATTAGAGAAGGTCAATCAAGACAGAATTTGAATTGACTTCAAAGAAATATCCATACAAATCTGTAAAGCTATTAGCTGTGATTGTTGTACATGTTGCAGTTCTATGAATCTTGTTTTTGGCTTCCCTATGCTGAGCTATGAGTATTTTTTTAATAAGATCAGGTAAATATGAATCTGTCAGCTTTTCTGCATGTGAAATTCATTTTAGAAGTTTGTTTAGAACATTCTGAGGGACTTGAGCTATAAATTTTGTATATGTCTTAGATTAAGAAGTTTGGTTTTTGATAAATTGAGTCTATTCTGGTTTTGGTGCCCTCATACAATGATATGTCTCTCGTACTATCGAAACACACAAGGTGATAAACAACGATGTTTAGGGAAAAGTCCATGCTTAATGCAATTACCTCAATGCACAATACGAGTAAATAACTCTTGAAGCTGAAACGTAAAAGAAATACTTAAAGAAATGCACAGTATAATGCAATCAAAAAGATTTATAAAAGAGCAACAACTAATTAATCAGAATGCTAAAAAAAAGAGCAAAAAAAATAGTTCATAATAAGCTAGTCTAAACGTAGCTTATAATTAGTTAAGTCTTGAAGAAAAATCTCTAAAATTCTCTTCTTCTCTTCCACATCATTTGAGGCATTCGCAGTAGCTAGAGAAACATCAGCACATTTTTTGCACTCTTGTTCAGCTGCTGAGACTTTAGATTCGATATCTTCGACTCCTTTCTTAGCAGCATCTCGGAGGGCTTTTAACTCCTTCACCTTCTTCCTCGCCTCCTTAAGAGATTGACAGATGTCAGACAATTCTTCAAACTTCTTATTCTTTTCATTCAATACAAGATCAAGGTGTTTCTTGGCATTTAGATATAGCTCGGATTCTTCAATTTTCAGGGCTCTATCAGCAAGGGATGATCGTGGTCGGTAATAGGAGGTGGCAAGTTCAAAGAGAGACTCCAATAAATTCTTCAAAGGAGAAATATCCACCCCCATTTCATCTACATACTTAAGAATTACTTGGACCTTATTCTTAAGAAAAGAAACACGTTCTGCAGTGAGATCAGCGAGCTTAGAACGAATCTTATTCCAAGCTCCTTCGATAAAATTCATTTGAAGTTCTGAGATGACTTATTTTTTGTCAAAAATGGATACGGACATTGTCAGTTTCTTATGGGGAGGATATTCTACATTTGATGTAGTCCTTTCATATGGGACAAAAGTAGCCTCTCGCTCAAATTTGGATGATAGAATTGATTTTCTTGAAGTCGGCCCCTCTACAGATTCATTACTATCTTGTGGCTTCCTTTGGTAAGAAATCTCCAACATGCTAACATCGTTTGCCTGCAAAAAAAAAAAGAAACAATAATATTTAAAAAAATGAATATATATATATATATATATATATATATATATATAAAAGAAGAAATATCATGGTTAGTAGAATCATGTGGTATCATGGAATAAAAAAATCATCACCTCTTTAATAGTTGTTAGAGTCTTTGAAGAACTAACATTGTTGTCGAAAATCTCTACCAAATGTGAATTAGCATCGTTTGGCATGTCAAAAGGTAGTTTCAATTGCTTCCAACAACGATCACTATGGGTGCTACTACTTTCGTCTTGAGATGGCCGCTTGTGAGAGGTCCATTGAATTTGAGCTGAATACTTTTCTTTTTGAACTTCCTTAAGGGAAGATCCCTTGATCTTGTCTGGAACAACAACTTTAGACTTCAAAATAGTAGGTTGACTCACAATTAAGACCTCCTCGACTTGCTTTTGAAGAACCTTACTATCCAGACCAACAGCACTCACCAAGGACTGCATATAATTTTCAAGAAAATTTCCATGCACCTTTTCCCACCAAGACTTGTAATTGAGCAAAAAAAATTCTTCAAGTTGGACCCACTAGGAGGAAATATTTCTCTTGCCCTAGATTTTGTTAGCACACAAATTCGTGCAAGCCTTAAGCCCTCGGCTAATGAAGCTTCACAAAAATCTCGATCTAATCGACCAGGAGCATCTTGAAAAAAGTCAAATTGATGACTGAATCTATGGGGACTATAAGGCTCCACAATAAAGATATTTTCATCCCTTAAAGTGAGATAGTTTGAGTTAATACTCATGAAGAAATTGGATTGAAATTCCTTTTCAGTGTCGTCGTCGCGGTAGTGGTGAGCATTAGGCCTTTTGATCAATGTTACATTCCAGGCAATAGTTTTCCCTCCATGTATACGCTTTCTCGCATCCTCTTTTTCAAAATACCTGGCAGCACCTTCACCAGAAAAAGAATCCATAAGAGGATCAGTCGTTTCACCCGCTAATGGGTAATGAGTTTTGAAGTAATAGGCCAACCAACCATATACGTAATGAATTGGAAAATAAGTTTGAATGAGATCGAGTCGTGAGCATCTTGAAATCGCATTTAGACCTTTGTAAATGCTGGCTAAGACTGGAACTGCAAGGTTAACTCTTCGTCCACATGCTAAATGACAGACGATTTTGAAGACGCCCGGATGAATAAAGCCATCTTCCTTCGTAGGAAGCACAAATACACACAACTAGCAAGATAAAAAGGCTGCCAAGTATATTTCATTTTTCTTGTGACTCTTAACTTCCAACTTATGAAATAAAGCTTCTTCAGCAGGAGACCCATTGATAAATTCACCAATTACGCCATTTGGGTTATGTGATGACTTAAGACGGGAAACTTCTTTTCTCGTCTTGGTGGAGGTTGTCCATATTTTATATCTTTCTTACACCAAAACCCTACCCATCTTTCCACAGAAACACTTGGGTCTTGATTATTCTCTACTCGTATCTGATGAAAGGCATCAAATAAATGCTCACAAGAGTGAGGGAGAAACCTTTTTCCCTTATCAAATATGCCTAAAAGTTTTGCAACATTTGGCATGACTTCCTCGTAAAGACTTCCTGCTATGGGTAGACCACCAATCACGTGTAAATCCCAAAGTGATATAGATAATTCCCGGACTGAAGTAAGTAGTGTATTTGTAACAGGACACTACGCTTCGCAGAAGGCTTGCAAGATGTTAGTGTTACGATCATAGGTAAAAAGTGAACCATACACAGCATCATATATTTTTGCATCCTTCAAAGTCCGGCAATTCTTACTAAGGATATCTTCAACCCACTCCCAATAGCCTAGAATATAGTGAAACTCTCCATCAAGTGTGAAAGTGTCATCCCATCGAGTCTCTCCATTAATGATTCATCGCCCCAAATATGGTAAAGAAGTTACAATATTTTTAGTATGATGATTAGGAGTGCAAAGTACCCACATCTTGGGAGGATGGCTGTTATATTCAAGAGTCCAATCATCTAAACCAGGAAGTTCCCCCAAAGATGGCCATGGAGCAGCATATTGGCCAGCTAAGGGCCCACTTACAAGTAGTTTAGTCTCCACCTCGCTGTCTTTATATATGTGTATATGTGTGTTTTATTAGCCCTTAAATTAGTAATTCAATAATCATGGTCATGAATTTCAATAATGAACGATTATAATCTTTGAGCAAGACCTATGCCTAATCTAGATGGTGGAAAGTCTTTACAAATTATGTAAAGTCTTAGGCTGGGACTATGGGATGCTTTTGACTCAAACGGTGTAAAGTCTTTATCACGAATCATGTAAAGTCTTTAGCTCGTACTATGGAATGTCTTTGACTCAGATGGTGTAAAGTCCTTGCCACAAATCATGTAAAGTCTTTGCCTTAGACGGTGTAAAGTCTTTAGCTCGGACTATGGAATGCCTTTGACTCAGACGGTGTAAATTCTTTGCCACAAATCATGTAAAGTCTTTTTCTTAGATGGTGTAAAGTCTTTAGCTCGAACTATAGAATGCCTTTGACTCAAACGGTGTAAAGTCTTTGCCACAAATTATGTAAAGTCTTTAGCTTGGACTATGGAACGCCTTTGACTAAGACGGTGTAAAGTCTTTGCCTTAGACGGTGTAAAGTCTTTAGCTCGGACTATGGAATGTCTTTGACTCAGATGGTGTAAAGTCTTTGCCACAAATCATGTAAAGTATTTGCCTTAGACGGTCTAAAGTCTTTAGCTCGGACTATGGAATGTCTTTGACTCAAATGGTGTAAAGTCTTTGCCACAAATCATGTAAAGTCTTTTTCTTAGACGGTGTAAAGTCTTTAGCTCGGACTATGGAACGCCTTTGACTCAGACGGTGTAAAGTCTTTGCCACAAATCATGTAAAGTATTTGCCTTAGACGTTGTAAAGTCTTTAGCTCAGACTATGGAATGTCTTCGACTCAGATGGTGTAAAGTCTTTGCCACAAATCATGTAGAGTCTTTGCCTTAGACATTGTAAAGTCTTTAGCTTGGACTATGGAATTCCTTTGACTCAGACGGTGTAAAGTCTTTGCCGCAAATCATGTAAAGTCTTTGCCTCAGACGGTGTAAAGTCTTTGGCTTGGACTATGAGACGCCTTTGACTCAGACGATGTAAAGTCTTTACAACAAATCATATAAAATCTTTGCCACAAATCATGTAAAGTATTTATCTTAAACAGTGTAAAAACTTTGGCTCAAACAATGCGGCACCTTTGGGTCAAACGGTGTAAAGTCTTTGCCAAGAATAATGTGAAATTATTTCCAACAATGTGACATCTTTGGTTTAAATGATAAAAAAATAAGATAAAATAAAATAAAATAATGCATGGCTACAAAGTAAACAAAAATGAGCTTCTTCAACAGTATGCTTGAAGTCTTTAAATCGTACCAAATGTGCATGTTGAAGTCTTTAAATCCTCCAAATATGCAAGTAGACAATCTTTAAATCTAAATTTTGGATATGTTGTAGTTGTTCTTATCTATTTATGAAAAATCAAGAGAATTGCAATCTCGATACTTTTACATTGAAAAAAAAGAGTTGGTGCCTTCACGTAAATCTGAAATTTTTGGTGCGCCAAATCTACATCTAACTTCATAAAAATATCTAAAATAATTCTGAAGGTATTAAATTTTGAATTTCGGATATGTTGTAGACCTTTGTGTCTAGATTCAAAAAAATAATCAAGTGGCTTGTGATTTCGTCATTCCTACATCAAGATATGAAAGCTCTAGTAAAGCCATACAAATCTGAAAATTTTAATATGGCAGAATCTAGAGCTAACTTCAAAAAATCATACAGATCGGTTATGAAGATATTAAATTCTGAATTTTGGATATATCGTAGACTAAGAAGTCTAGTCTCCAGAAAATTAAACCGTTCGTGATTTCAACGTTTCTACAATAAGATATGAATTTTCTACGACAGACATGTCAAGATGTGTAAAAGGTTGATGAAAATCAAAGGAAAGAGAAGAAGAAAGTACCACGACGCTGATCGTCAAGCCACATTGATGCAAATCAATGAAGGTCAGGCGTCTATTTATAGAGGTTTATTAGCATCTATTGTAACTAGACTCAAACTTGAATTAGTATTCTACATAATTGACTCCTAAGCGAATTCCAATTACAGGTGGTGGAATCTTGCATAACAAGCATATACCTTTTTTTTTCTCTAGCCTAATTGGTCAAAACTAAAAAAAAAAGTAAGGAAACAAAAAAAAATGGTTGGCCACGTGCAAAAAAAATGGCTGGTGACGTGCAAAAAAAAAAATAAAAAAATAAAAAAAATTCTAATCCTAATTGGATAAAATTAATTTGCTACCTTTCTACTCCAACAATGATGAAGCGGTGCATCAATATAGTATGAATTCACGGTGCATCTCAAAATACATGGCATGTCATTATCCTACAATTAATACTTCAAGCCTAGTCTTCAAAAGATAAAATATCTCGACAAGACTTGAAGCAGGAGGCATTTGTAATCATTTAAAATTTATTAAATATAAATTTATAGAATGATTCAATTTATATTAAATTCAAGATATATTGGTCCAAATAAACATTTTGGATTAATAAAATTGGGTCAATTATTTAAGTCCAATAAATGTGGATTTAATTAAAAATCCAAATTCATTGATTTGGGCTATAAAGATGACCCCACTTTGTTAAGCCTGATATCATCTCATCCTAAAGGCCCATTTTCATGTCACATGTCAAAGTTATGTGGCAATCCAAGTCAATTAAATAAGCCACTAGAATTATGACATGTGTCAAAGTTATGTGGCGATCTAAGTCAAATTAAATAAGCCACTAGAATTATGACATGTGCCAAAGTTAGGTGGCAATCCAAGTCAAATTAAATAAGCCACTAAAATCATGTCACATGTCAAAGTTATGTGGCAATCTAAGTCAAATTAAATGAGCCACTAAAATAATGTCATGTGTATATGTGACATGTTCTGACCAATCAAATTAAAGCTCTTCACCAAAGAAATTTGATTGGTCAGTTCAAACCAACCAATCAAATCGCACCCTCATACCACTCCCTAAAACTATAAATAGGGGTCCTCATTATTTTCAGAAGGGGAGTTATCAAGAACAAGAAGCAAGAAGAGAGCTCGTGGATCAAAGACTACAAATTCTCTACAAAGCTACAAAGTTCAAGTAATCAAATTCAAGTTCAAGTTCAAAATCAAGAACGAAGAAAAATATCAAGAAGATCAAGATCAAGTTACTTGTTCATATTTACTATTCGTCATAACCATACAAGTGTTCGTGACGAATAATTCAAATCCAAATTTGAAGACGAAGATTCAAGATCAAGCTATTCAATCCCTTGACTCTAAATCAAATTCAAGTTCAACATGTTCCATATTATTTGAAGAATCAGAGGATTATCATAGAGATTGTAACACGCACGATATTTTGAAATCAAATATTACACTTTGTTACTCCAATTTTTCGGTCCTGATTATTTATTTTTCTCGGCTCGAAAATTTGTTATTTACAGTCAGTTTTTCTGTTGGTAAAATAAAAAAAATAGATCACCTTGTTCTTTTCAAGTTTAAACTATATTTTGCTATTTTTTTCAGATTATTTTTTCTGGTGTAGTTTTTGGTGCCAAACTGCTGCTGTTTTTGGTGCTATTTTAGTAATTTTTTTAAGCACAAATCAGGTGCTGCAGTTTTTGTGCTTTTCTGGCACCGTTTTGGTGCGTTAGTGGTACAGTTTTGGTGGTGTGGTGGTTCAGTTTGGATGCTTTTCTACTGCTGTTTTGCTGCAATTCCGACGTAATTCTGATTTTTTTTAGTTCAGGTGAATATGGAAATTTCATTCAAGGGACGGCTTTTAAAAAAAAAAGATTTTAAGAACTTATTGACCCAACATTAACTCATAACGTGCTACTCCAACATTAACCCAAACAAAACATTTGAACTCCTAGTACAGCTAAATTGGTTGTTTGTTATTCCTTTATCCTTTTTTAAGTCTTTGACTCTTGAGCCCTACAAAACAAAGATCAACTATTTAACAGGGAAAAAAAAATGAGATGCATATAATCTGCAAAATAATCCCCCACTTGAAATACATGTACTCATGCTGGACTGTCACACGAGTCTGACCATGGAAACATTAAATTTGAAATATACTAAATTGGTCAAATATAGATCGTCTATCATAACAGATAGACTGAAGAATAATATTTTTAGATGCAAAGAATGCCAAGTAATAACATATTTGAGATGGTCTACACCTTATAGCTAAATTCATCACCCAGAAGAAACTCCGAAAAATTGACTCTTGACACCAAAAACAAATTTAGTTGGCAGAGTTTTACTAGTAACCAGACCAGATAAGACTAGCTTGATCAATTAGTTGAGAAAATCCAGATTATCAACTAAATATATGAGCACCAAGTATATGCACCTTCAAGTAGTACCACCAAATATAAGTTTGTTGATCAAAGAAATATTCAAACTCAATCCCATAGAGGCAGAATAAACATGATATACTAGATGAAAAGTAGTTCATACATGCACGAATCTTAGAAAAGAAATAGTTCTCAGACTGCTGTTCACAAATAATGAGTGCAAAATACACAATAAATACTGACCAAATTGCACAGCTCTTTAAGTTATTATTAAGTAGAAAAAAATGAATTCCTACTTCTACAAACAGCACATAACACCAGTGAACTAAAGTAGCAGCTGTGGTGTCATGAATAACAATACACGTAATAGATACTTTTTGAATTTAGGCTTTAGCTGTCTTGGTCTTCAGAAGTCTCACATACAGTGCCGTAAGAATGGAGTTTAACTTCACTCAGCTCTAGACTGCCCAGCTCGGGAAGACAAGATAATGCCAACAATAAGCCCATAAAGAGCCAAGGCTTCAGCGAAAATGAGAATGAGGATCATCCCAACAAAAAGCTTGGGTTGTTGTGCATTAGCCCTAGAAAAATAATTGTTGTTCAGTACACAGATAGGAATCATTCATAAAGCTACAATCAACTTGACAACAGAAAAACAAACAAGACATCCCAACCAAAGTGAATGGAATGGATCAATCCTAAGCTGAATATGTATGTGATAACTAGCATGCAACAGACATTAGATTGAGTGTTTGGTCGTTGCATGTCATGCATAGTTTTGGCAAAGTCATATAGACTTGACAATAAAAGGTAAAGAATTTAAACAGTTTTACTGAGTGATCTCCAAAAGTCATTGTATGTTTTTTTTTTCTAATATGCAATAGATGTTACCATAAGTTGGGAAAAATAACTAAGCATGAAGAGTTGACGAGTGGCTAAACGATATGGACATAAGGAATCATAGGGCAGAGCAATGAATGAAAGGCGTCCATTCTGTTAAATATACCCAGTGTTTTAAGAAGCGAGAAGCAGAAAAAAGCGACGAGGGCTCGCTTCACAGAAGCGAGAAGGGTGAAGCGAAGCGCACACTTTTTACAGAAAAAATGCTATTTAGTATAAAAATAAAAAATATTAAATATGTATAGATAAATAATCAAGAACCCAATAGAGGTAACATATTAAGCAAATCTTTCAATTCTTAGATTAAAAAGTAAATAGATAGCAATAATCCTCACAATTCATAATAGTAACTCAATCACAGAAGTCGAAAAAACAAAAAAAAAACAAAAAAAGAAATAGAGACAGAACAGAGCAGCTGGCAGCAAAACAAAAAAACAGAGCATCCACACAGCATTACAAATAGAGCATACTGAGAACCTCAAATCAGAAAAAAAAAAAAAAAAAAACAGAATAACGCTACTTAAGTGGGCTTTGCCCCAGCTACCGCTATCCTTGGGAAATCAAACGAGTTACCGAAGGAAAGGGATGCAGTCTCTCCCTTGGAAAGTAGCATTACAAACAGAAAATTGAAAAAAAAAAACTAGTTACCTTCAGCAAAAGTCGCGCAGAAAATAAACAGAAAAAAGAAGAAGAGAAGAAGAGAAGAGAGGAGAGAAAAAGAGAAGAACTAACCTTCAGTAGCAGTCACAACAGTAGTTGATAGGAGGGAAAATAATTGAAATAATCAACTGTAAGTATTTTTACAGAAATTAAAAAAAAAAACACCCTAGTAGCACTTTATTTCAATTAAGCAGCTTTTTCTTGCTTTTATAAAAAGTTTCTACCCAAAGAGCACGCTTTTTCAATATCACCTCGCTTCAAGGCATTAGAGTGCTGGCTTGTCGTCTCGCTTCGCTTCTTGCTTTAAACGGGCGCTTCAGCGCTTTTTAACAATACTGAATATACCCTCACCATATTTCAACTATATTGACTGCAGAACATGCACCTTCATCTGGAACAAATTGCTCTGCAAGCCAACACCTCAGACCACAAAAATTGCAAGATTTGAAGAAAACCATTGAGCCCTAACTAGGAGTCCGGAACATATTTGATCCACAGAGATAAAATTGACACAAATAAATCATATTTTTCGGATGTAATTAAAATAGGATTAGTGATTATTATTTTTTCCGTTTTATCAAAAAGTTTAAAGTTAACTGATTTAACGTCTAAATTTTAATGTAAAATGAAAAAATTTTCTACACTTTATAAAATGAAAT